>NC_082597.1:22435095-22754113 GCF_030936135.1 Gavia stellata | reverse complement strand
AACTTCCTGAGTTTGATGTAGAGCATGGCATCATCGATGCTGGTATTTTCAGCATCATACTGCAACAACACAAACCATCTATTCTGGCCTGTCATAAGTAAAAGCAATTTAAGCAGCATAATACCACGACAAAGAGGCTGGACTGAATAGTCTAGAGCACTGCTTAAGTATGTCTGAGTCAGAGCTTGGACACACTCACACAGCGTAGTCTGGGGGAGAGGTAGTTCTGGGTTCTCTACACTATGTGTCACAGTACAGTGTACCCTTATGTAGTATCTGGCTTTGATGTTTTACCACATTTGCCATCTTGTAAGTTGCCATGTCTACACATATTGTGCATTGCAGAGGAAAGTAGTACAGTGCATACCAGGAATGGAAGTGATATGAGTGGACTGTAAACAAGTGAACAAAAGCTTGCTATGTTTTCTTCCCCACCATTTGTTTCTCTGTAGGCAATAGTCCTATCCAAAATACTTCTGTCTGTTACAGAAAGCCATCTTGTTGTACTGGCAGTTTGTAAACACAAGAATAGTTGGAGAACTAGCCACTAAGTGTTGTGCGGCAAAAGGACAAGAAAAAAAACACTGTTTAAGGGGACAGCAGAGCACCCAAGGAAGCGGATAGCAGGAATACTGCTAACCCATCAGTTATTTTTAATTCTGTCAAAATAAAACAAGATACTTTATTCTACAGTGTATTTGTAGAAATGCAAAACATAGTTTTAATTTTATTTATTTTTTTTTAACCCACCATTTGAGACATTGTTCTCACATACACCACAGCAGACAGGTGGACTGCAGTGGAAAACCAAGAAAATCCTGTGTAATCTCAGCTGTATATACAAAGGCCTTAAAAACTGGAAGTAGGGATTTTAAGCATGCTTGGCTTAAGATACTTAGCATCAGTCAAGTGGAGATATTAATGCATCATTCCAGTTCACATTGTGGATATATCACTGTAACATTCCCGTAACAAAATTACAAGACACATGTATGTTCTTCGGACAGTCCCGTTTCAGGAGGCACTACAAAAGTCTGAGAAAACTGAGAAGCTGAAAAAATTATAGAATAAGGAAAAGCTAACATAAGAGTTCATTAATATTTTTCTTCGGAGGCTTGAGGGATTCAGGCATACTGTTCTACGCAGAGGCATGAAGTCATATACATTTTAAACAGAAAAGCAAGTAAGTTGCCACTCGTATTTTATACTGTTAAATTTCAACTTCTTCACTTCTTAAAAAAAGTATGAAAAATCTTGTTTGGAGAAACTTCCAACTATTCCGGAACATGTGCCTTTCCCTGAGGACAATAGGTGCTGGATTTGCTCAGGACCGAATTTCTGTTAAGTATTCTTAGTTTCAAAACAGATGAGGACTGAATGCATCTTGAACATTGAAAAACTAGTCACACCTGTCAATTAAAGGGAATAAGATAAAAATTTTGCTTTCCTTTCCATGAACAACAATTTTGATAAAGTTTCATCTAGTAGATAATACCCATTTAACAATGTATTACATGTTACTAGAAGGGACATGTTTAAATCAATCTTCAAGCAAATTTCTTCAATTACAGTACAGCCACCTTAAACATTTCCCCTGCATCCCCCCACCCCCAAATCCTTATGGTCGTCAAATACGTAATGCATCATTCAGGGATACAAGTCAACAACAGCTCTTATTTAATATTTAATGCTCAGACTATTCTCATGGGGTGGAAGAAAATATGGTTACATTACATGTTGTTACGTTTACAGTACTTAAGAATGCAAAATCAAATCCTACTATGATATCACAGGTTGTTGTATTTATCAATCTTTCAAACGATACTAGCTTTAAAAATACTGTAAACTGACCCATATCTAGCAAGGTTAAAGTGAAGACCAGACACTCACTTCTACAGGCACTCCAGCTCCGACGGCAGGTCACAACCTATATAAACTCTATTCATTAAACTGTATTCTAACAGTGCACAAAAACAGGGATCCTACAAGAGAAGATTAATGTTTAATTTAAATCATGCTGCTCTGTGAAGTGAATTTTCAAACAAATTAACATGCCACATGAATACAGGAGATTTAATAGGACCTTTTCCAGAAACAGAACTTTATAAATGGTGCAAGTGGAATGTAACAGGAGGAAGATACCTATAGCTGCTGTAAATTACATTTGTTGCATGTAGGTGTGGGGAGACTGAACTTTCTATTCAGACCATTTCTGGAATATTACTTTCCTTCTTATCCGGAAAGTCAGACATGACATCTTATCAGGTATTAAGAAAAGCTCACCTTATTCCTATGGAAGGACCATGCATGGGTTCAAAAGGAGACCGCTTCCCTGGCAGGCTGTTATATTAATTGGGAACATTCACTTCTACCACCCTCCATTTAAAAAGTGAAGCAACTGCATTTTGTTAAGAACCTGATTGCATAAGGTTATTCAGAACATGCTTACTGAACTTGCAGGCTGCTGGCGAACTTAAGCATTGAGGTTCTGACCTCTTCTAGAGAGAAAAAGGGGGTAGGAGCCTGTATGCACACATCAGCATTACAATTTCCTTTGTGCTTGGAAGTCTACAGCCTGAACTGTCCATACTTATAGGAACCTATGGATTTCAGATATTCCCAAATGCAGACTGAGGACAGCATACCAATTCCTAACATAATCTGATGTTCCCTCACATCAGATTACCACCCCCAATCACTCACCTACTGTGCCAAATACCATATGCAATTCAAAGATATAAAAACAAAACTTACTTTCACAAGAACATGAGGATTTCCCACGACAATCAGCAAAGCTTTTGCTCTAGTAATTGCTACATTAAATCTCTTTGGGTTAGAGAGAAAGCCCAAACAGTATTTGTCATCACCAAATAAGCCTTCATGAGATCGCACCTAAAATTAATGGATAATGTTAGAAACAGAATAATGAGAAAGCAACTTACCTAGCCATAGTGTAACTTTAACATAATATTTGCTTACTGCAGCAATCTACAGCTCAGTGTCAGCAATGCACAATTTAGCTTCATAATCCAACTTTCAGCTAGCTATTTCCCACCATTTGCTTTCCCACAGAAGGTCTATTCTCTAACAGGCTGCTAATGCAACTTCAGCAGTTTGAAGAGAATGGTGTACTAGTTTTATTTTAGCATCAGGATTAGCCACTGTAATTTGAAACACAAGATACCAAAACTGCTTCCTAAGAAAACAGTGATTTTATCTTTTCAGTAGAAGAAATGTTAGAGCTGCTGGTATTGAATTCCTACGGTTGAATGACAATTGACAGTGTCTTTCTGCAAGCTGCCTTCAGTAGCCTCATCAGTGCGCTTTGACTTAGCTTAGAAAAAAGGGCCAAAGCAACTATTGTGCTATAACTATTGCTCATTAAATTTTCACTTCTATCTATTTCATCTATATTTGAACCCATCTTTGATAAAAGAAAATTTTCATGACCTAAATAATGAGTTCTTATAAATAGGAGCATAGTACATACCTAGAACTACTTTAAGAGAGATACAATGCTGGATTGAAAAGCTATGGTATGACGCAGAACAAAGTAAGCATAGTACCACTGCTCTCAGGAAAAAAAAAAAAAGAAAAAAAAAAAAGAAAAAAGCAAGGAAATCCCACAAACTCTTCCTGCAAGCCACAAAAGAACCCCCAAAAAACAGCTGTTCCTCCACCCCCGCATTCACTCTGCTTTCCAGTGCTTTGGTTGTTTACATAGCTGTTTTATCCTCCTCTCTCCTGGAAATTCTATGTACTCCTGTGAAAAGTAGTTCAGTACTGGTCACATCTTCAGCTACACATTCCTGGTCTATACTTCCTTCTTTGATCGGTTTCCCTTATATGCCGTTACTCAGACTTATACAGGCTCTACCAGTACTGTACATTCTTGAACAGCCCTGAGGGATCCTGCGTCACAAACACCTCAGGAACTCTACGTTCCAAACACTTAAATCTTACTTACAGACTTACTGCACCAAAACCACATTACCATTTGGAAAAAAGCAAGCATATGTAGACTTTTTTTGTATTGTGAACTGAATTCCACACTGTAGAAACACAGCTCATAATGCCCACCAAAAGAAAGTATAAACCCTCAAACAGAATATACTGAATTGGTATCACTTGCTGATGTTCCAAGTATTAAGTTAACCTTTCTCTAAAGTTTCCCAACTGTCTTTTCCACTGATCCAGTACAGATTTTCACTTCTGTCCATCAGTTCAGCATGCCTACAACAGTGCGCATTTGATGGATGTTGTCTCAGAACATAAAGGACTGGTATCACATATTCTGGTAGCAAGAAGCCATCTGCAAAAAGCCTCAGTAGCTATCAGCTGACTTATCAGCTGCTGCTTACACTTCTTGACTCCACATTGATTTCTACTTAGAAGCACAAAGAAAAGTCTCCTGTCAAGAGCACCATGCAACAATCTTACACGCCTAAGACGACAAAGGACAGAAAAGTAGGACATAAAGAAGCTGCTGTAGTTTTTCCCTTTATGGGGCTTTCACGTGAATTCAAATACCAGGGATATGTGCACTGGAGTAATATCTAGCATTTAGAGACCTCAGAGTTTTCTGAAGCCTGATGTTTCAGCGGCTACAGATAGCATTTCCACACTCTAGTCAACTGCCTGAAAACTATGACTACATCTTTGTCTCATCTGCAGATAACATGCACTGAGATCTTTCAGAAAAGACAGACATCTGCAGTCATGTTTGCAAGGGCTGCCAGCTTCCAAATAGTAACAGCATCTCTCTCCCAGTACTCTGTGACACAATCCTCTCTTTCCCCCTTTGTCAAATGCAAGGGATGGGCTCAATACAAATCCACAAACATCATCTTCCCAAACACGTGCATCTTCCAACATTTCCTGAACGCTTCCTTTTGTCAACACTTTTCTGAAAGACCCATTGATTGCAAAGAGTGAAACTAAACACCTCTACATTTTCATGGTTATCTAAAAATCTCTAGTGATGCAGTTTATGCCCCTATACCTTCATATTCACATAGATGGAGTCAACCAAAACCAACTCCGAATCAAGGTGATGTACTGTTAAAATGATGGCCTGTGACTAGTGTATTGCTGAATTAGAAATTGAAATGCATTTTTTTCCCCCGGACCCTTTCTTCAAGGCATTTGATGGCTTCAGATTCAAAAACCTAGCACCTAGAAAAGACCTATACCAACACCCCTGTAATACAACCAGCGCAGCACTGAAAGTGCACTATCAAGATGATCATGAAAGACTATGAAGTGCTCTCCTACCAATGCAAAATAAATAAATTGTGATAAAGGGTATTAAACTTCTAGGCACAGTCAGCATTGGTGTCTGGGAAGTTGTCAGTTGTATACCATTAAGTGATGATTCTCAAACTGAAGGTGAAAAAGAATGTAAGAACTTAGATCAGCTTTTATAAGTCATAAAGCAATTACTTTTTAATACTGTGATTTACACAGTTGTCTCTCTAATATTTATAATGTATCCAAGTTTCCATTCTCCCTGTGCACACTTAAGTGAAAGGTACATTATCCACATGGAACTCTAAAATAAATTCAGCATGAGTATCTGCAAAGGTTTAACCTTTACCTCAAAATCACAGATGCTGTACTGTTTCCATGCACTTAAAAATAAGCTCTGTTTTCAAATACTGTGACAGAATGACAAAAATATAGCTTTTAAATTTTTAATTTTTATTTTTAAAAGCCCTATATCAAAAAGGAAACAGAATTAGACACATACAAAAACTCTCCACAGGACCACAACAAATATACATACTGTTGATAAGATGATAACCATGTACTCCTGCCCTTGAAACTCTTCTACTGTGCCAACTTTAATGTCTGCCAAATCAATACTTCTTAGAAGAAATCTGATTTTTTCCACCTACCAAAAAAAAGTTTGAAGGTATTTATTTTTACATTTGAGAGTGGATTACTTCAAAACTGAAAACATGCTACATACACAAGTATGTGATTTAACACAGAGATGTCACAGGGAATGCCCACACCAAGCTTAGCTATCATCCACTAGTAAGGTTTTGAAGTAAACCAGAAGCTTTTCCTGAGAAGTATCACACTTATTACACAGCTTAGAAGGTGAATTACTCACTACCACCATTTAAACAGAAATCAACAGATTTTTAATAATTCAGATTTTAATGAGAACAACTTAAATCCATAAACCCTTTTCTTCCAATGTGCATTATATCCAAAACCCGCTTACCACAGATGTGGTAGGGCAAGCAGCTTCCCCCAGCCCCTCAAGATGACTGCAGAGATTCCACCTTTGTTTGCCAGCTGCATCATGCAGAGTGAAAGACAGAGGCGAGATGTGTGACCTTAAGCACCCTCCCCAAAAGAGAAAGAGAACAAGGAGTCTCATGCACTGGAATGCTGGTATGTGTGGGATCAGTATATTACCATCTGCTAAAAGCTGCTTGGAGACTATACCTTAAGTGCTCCAAGAAGTTTACCATGAAATCATGCCTGGCTAAGCTGAGGATTACAGTCAATGACTACTTTCTAATCAGTGTTCCTGCAATACAAGGTGACTTTCTTGAAGTAGACATTACTATTATATGTCTTGTGTCATAGGCAGATGAAGGACATAATCATATTAAATGATGTGAAATGTTTTAGGAGTACAAGAGGTTCAGTCACAACAATACTATATATAAACATTTGAAAAATAAATAGTAACTGTAAACATGGGCAGGTGCATACACCTGACCAGTAGGATCAGTACAGGCAGAGCTCTGATTTGCAAGTGAGATTTCTTCAAAAGGGGTTGGTCTTTTCCACACACCTCAGTGTTTCCCCCAACCCACGCATGCAAGGCCATGAGTACTAAGATGTGAACACCAAGAAAAACAATATGCACACTGTCCAAAGCATCCCCTGGAAATGAAAGCAGATTTAATCTTCTTTTTAAAATGAGAGCAGACATCACATACTTAACAGACTTGAATATAAATAGTTTTAAAAATAAAGCACAGCATTTGAAGTTGACATTCAACATTCTTTACAGGTTTGAATAGCAGCATAATCTTCAAGCCTGACTACGGGACAGCTAAGAAGTCCCAATTCCTCTAGTTTCCTCAAAGCCATAAAGTGACAGGCCACCTACTTCACTACATTTCCCTTTTGTTCCTCTCCTCAGTGCGGAGTGCAAGTGACAGAATCAGATTGTTGTTCCAGCTGTTGGATAATAAATTATTGACTTGCACTCTTTACTCCCAAAAAGTGAAAAATCTGCTTCTATTTCCAAAACGGCAAGTAGATCTCTCCTTAATAATTTCCTGATTTTTAAAACTAAAAGAAGTAGAATGCCATTACTGCTGTCTTTCTCTAGGTTTAGATTTCAATGGAAACATCATTAATGATTGATAATACATTGTGTAATATGACACACAAGAGTGAAGTTTTGAGATATGCCTCCCTGCTTTAACAAACCACAGATGAAATACAGCAACTTTGACGTTCTTAGACATCAGTTATACCTGTTTACGATACGGTGTAATTACTCCAATATCAGTCACTGACACAGCAGCATTTTCATTTTTAGCAAGGTGGCAACAGTACTGCATTACTTGAACTGCTTCTGTTGGATTAAACCATGAAGGACTGTGACCTTCACGTGTTTCACTGCCCTGTAATTAGGGGAAAGGAAAGAAGATGATGAAGACCAGGTGCAGAAGTGACTACGTTTTTATTAATAGATTATTCTTATACATCCTAAATGCAAAACAAAAAGTGATGTAATATTGTATACAATTTATCTTCTTCACTATACACAGTTTCCAATCAACAAGTATCACCTAACATTTTATATTGTATTTTTTAAGCTGGAGAATTTATATGACAACAGTACTTTAAGTGTGCAACAAAGCAGTTAAATCTCAACTCAGAATAACATGTTTTAGCAAGCTAGTATCTTGCTTTTGTGCAAGGTAGAAGAGTTCAAAACCAAGTCTCTCCAAGCAGTAGATATTATCACTTTACACTAACTTCTTGGAAGTCTAAAGAAAAACCTTTTTTCCCCGAAGTACCCTTTTTTCCCCTGCCTACTTAAGCTTTCATAATCCTCTAGTTTTAGAGGCTTATATTCATTCTAGTAGCAAACTCTCATCCAAAGCAATCTAAAAGGCAGCCGACTGTAACACCATCTTGGTCAATCTGCTACAAGTTTAAATTTGTATCCAAATGTCTCCACAATACACTTCAACAGGCAGCTGCTCAAGTTCTTAGCAAACATTTGACTGCACTAGTTGTTTCTAAAACCAGATGGTCAGGAAGTCACATTTATCCTTTTTTCATATCCTTTCTAGAATTCGTTTTAAAGAAAACTCATCTACAACATCAGCAAACTTCTATAAGGCCTCCTTATTCATAGTTTCACTACATGAACTTTTTACATACCCTTATTCCATGAAAAATTAATGGAAATCCCTTCCTGGGCAATTTCCCCCAATGCAACAAAGAAGTTACAACTGAAGTGTCTGCACAAACTTCTAGCTCCTTATGATAAAACAATTTAGATGGCAAGGCAAGCAATGCAGAATGCGACCTGTAGTTCTTTACGAGTTTTGTGATCTGCAGAGACAAAACCCCAAATCCATAACTGAAACAGATAATTATTTATCAGACTTCGCTGTACACAGCTCCCAAGAAGATACTACCTTACCAGCCTCTAGCATTTAACTTTTCTAAAGCTGCCAAAGAACGGTGTTAAAGGCAAAAAATGCAGGTGTGATCTTCTATAAGTAAATACCAAATAAAAGCAGTTTTTTGAAGGACAATCTCTTTCACCTCCAAAGTAAAAAAAAAAAAAGAAAGAAAAAAGAACAGAATGTACATGATAGATGAATTGGTCATTCTCCACTTTCTTCATCTATAGGCACATTCTCTCTTTTTTTTTTTTTTTTTTTTTTTTTTAAGAGAGTCAGATTCTTTTCATGGGGTTTCCATGGATGTAAGCTGTTTTTCTGAGGAAGTCTTGACAGGCAGAAAGGGAGCATCAGAAGAGCTGACAGAAGCTGGCCTTAGAAACCAGAAATGTTATTTGTCTTTAAATGAAAGAACAGCCTTAAGGAAGCATTCCAGTCAGTAAAAACCAGCTTGAAAAAAATATGTCCTGTAAAAAGACTAACATATGATACTCAAGTCCAATAGTATCCTTAAAGCCCTCACAATTCCTGCTCTCTCACTATGCCAATTCTCCTTAAGCATTGTATAAGGAACACAACAATGAAAGTTTGCTGTAACAGATTTTAGAGGAAGTGTGACAGGTTTTTCAGTAGGCTGAAATCAACCTAAAGCCTAGGGCCAAACACCCCCGTTTTACCCCTTAAGTCTGCCATCAGATTTCCTCCCTCCTCTTACCTGGTCATCTAGTCATCTTTTGCTCTCAGTTTTATTCTTCAAAGTATATTACCATGAGAATGGGAAGGCACATCTTAGTAAGTTTAACTTTAGCCCTGTATTTCAGATTCAGACAATAATCTAAAGCAGCTGAAACATCTGTACTCATTCATGTACTATGCTACCTCTGCCACTTAACATATAGACTTTAGGTACTTCACCATACAAGAGTTTTAGGAAGCCATCCTTCAGAGGATGAGGTGATAAAGAAACAGGAACATTTTCTTTTTTCCCTTCCTGATACATGATGTTTGCAAAATTAATCTTCATGTTTAAAGAGAAGGCTTTGTTTGTCTTTTTATATTAAATGTAAAAGTTGTACTTGTTCATTTGTGGAAAATTAAGTTATGAAGTTATGGTAAAAGTGGACAATGGAGATGGAAGGGAATTTTAAGCCATTATTTAGAATTCTGCTTTGTGCACCGTATTTGACTTACTCTGCTTAAGAATAGAGAACCCCTTCAAAGAAAGGTTTTAACATGCTGGAGGGCTCAGCATCCTTGCTATTCAGAGTACATATTCAAAATAATCAAGCTTTCCCAGAGAACTAGTGCTCAAGCTAGACTTATCACTAAACATCAGGGAGCAAAAGGGTGGTAAAGAAATAGCAGGAACCACAGTTTCTCCTTTTGATTTAGATGAAAAATATTAATTAAAATAGTAGTTTTACTCACCAACAAAGGATTATATGCTCCACAGGTACTAAAAGCATCCTCATCTCTCAGATACATCTCTCTTGATGTCAGCCTTTCCAGCAAGGACATATTTAATCCAAAAGTCAGCGCAATTTTAGATTTTATTACTGGCCCTAACTGCTTTGGATCTCCAACAAGAACTATCTGCATATGCAATTAAAAAAATCCATCTTGCATTAAAACATTTCTTAAAAAAAGTAGTTTCAATAACAACATACACACTTCAGAATTCAGAATTCAAAGGTCAAGATAGAGCAAGCATTCTGCTTTCCTCCAAACATCTAATCTGTTGACAAAGAAGGGTTAGGCCCAGAACAGAAGTACACTGTAGTCTTAAAGAAAACATATTTTTATTTTGACATCTTCCACACACTGAATCCTGTCCTACCAATGTACACTTGTTTTAGATGTAAAACAACTCATTTAAGTGTGGAAAATGGATATTGCGCATGAATAAGATTTATTACAAATACTCAGAATTCCATACTCATTACCAGGAAATGGCTGCTTGCATTCTACATCATTCACAAAAATAAATCAGTAAACCAGAACTTTTTTCCTTTCAGTAAATGATGCTTATGAACTACCTGTCCATTAGCTTCCGAAATCAACCCGATAGGAATCAGGCTCTCTGGTTCACTTGCTTGCCCTGCCTCATCCAGAATCACGTGAGTGAAGTGTCCAAGCCTAGAATTAAACAAGATGAACCCAAAACAGGGCTGTTTTCAGATTCGTTCATTCTGCCACCCTATGGTTGACCTCTGCAATTCTGTTAACTTCCTCGGCAAGTGTGCCAGGCAACTCCACACACGCAGAGTAAAGATGGGTAAGTTCAACACGAAATATAGAAAAACCAACACAGTAACTTTAATTTGTCATCTTTGATTTTGCTTACATCTCTGATATACACAACCACTGGTTATCTTAATTAAAGCATTGCTTATACCAAGGTTAAGACACACAGAAAAGCTTTCCCTGTTCTCAACTTCCTTCAGCTATTCAATTAGAACAACACACTTGGTGTAGCAAAGACAATCCCCAGACTTTGTTTCTGCCAAACAACTCAAGCCAGTTAGGCTGCAGAGTGTCCTCTGATTTTGATTTTAACTTTGTAAGAGGAATCTTTAGTTAACAGCACTTGACATGGTGGCTGTTTACAGTTAGCAAAGGTGACTTGATAAAAAACAAGTACAATATAATTTTCAGTGTGACAATCATTTTGAGCCAAAATGATTATCAACAGCAATATAATTTCCATGGCTCCCATTGGCAGTGAAGGAGAAGTTATTGTGTCAAAATTTTTTAACATTATTCAAGATAATTCTTAAACTTACCATGGAAAAAGTCTCTGCTGAAATATTACTAAAACCAAGTGGTTTGCTAGGAAGACAATTTCAAAATAGAAGCACATGCAGCAAACTGTGTTAAAACAGCTCAAGTTACAGTACAAAAAGTATCTAAAAACTCTAGGTTTTGTAGCATCCAGCTGTCTCAGTGATATTCTTATCTATAGTACTCTACCGTATTTCTGTTTGATAAAACATTCCTGCACTGCTGCATGTGGTAATTATTATCCTGAACCACGATGCTTTCCGAATATCATCACCATCTTTGCAATAAGGTTTCACCATGTCATCAATTTGCTGCAGAAACAGAAAGGTATTTTGTAAAACAAAATGCCACTCTAAACCTAAACATTTTAATTTGAATAAAAAAATATCACTGAAAACTATTTTAGAAGCTGAGCAAAACACTTAGATTTAGACCCATTCATACACCAAAATGAATTCTTCATTAATTTGCCTAAACAAAGTAGTACATATGCAAGGCATCTGTGTTTTTTTTATTTTAAGGATGAAAATTGAACATATGGATGTTTCATATATGTACATATATATATGAATATAAATATATATATAAAATGCACACACAATGGGTGCATGTACTGTATAAAGATGACAATGCTACTTGCTTACTTTTTTGTGTAAGTAGTCTTAATTTGGAGACAAAGGCTTGACTTCAGTAACAGATTTTAGGATTGCTTTGTAACTCAAAGCATCTTACCACATTAAAAATCCCACTGATATGTATGTGCTCCTTGTGGAGTTAAGCACTGCAGGAAAGAGGTTAAGATTATATGCTCATACAATCAAATTAAGGACTATGATCAACATTTTCCAGCTCATCTTCTGGAAAAGCTGAAATTATATGTTTGTACTTTGAATCCTAAACAAGCCTAACCAGCCTAATAATCAATGACAGTTACATTACTATATCAGTATTTTAAGATCAAAATACTAAAATGGAAATATTAACTGGCAGATATCTATAATATTTACCTCTGCTGACCTGAAGCTAGCATTAACTCGGACCATAGCTCCCGGTTTTAACAGATTGCTTTGATGCAGCCGCAAGCAAATCAGATCTGTTGCAGCATTTGATGGTGCACAAACCAAAATTCGACTATCTGGTAGAGTATAATGTATCTACATTGAAGAAGATGGACATTAAAAAAGGTTATTTAGAAATGTAGGAATAGCTCAAACATGCCCATTTTATTTCACAGAATACAGAATCCAGAGGAGTTTTGCATACGTTATATTCATATCCTATTGTAGTTCAAGAACAATAGTCTTGACAGTCATGACTAAATACTCTCAAACTGAGTGTACTGACAGCAGAATTAGTTTATGGTTATCATATTAATGTATACCTGTGTTTCACGAATATATTATGCACCACTGGAATCACAAGTTAGATACTGTTCACTAAAGCTTTAAAAGACAAAGACAAGACGACTTGAAAATAAGCCATTCAGGAATTCTGTTAAATCCTATCAAGATCCCTCCTCTTTCATCGAGCTATAGAAAATGATCTTAAAAAGAGTATTTTGAAAACTCCTTGAGAAAAAAAATATGACAGTACTTACAGAATTACTGCAAGTATTCCACCACTGGAAAGATTAGAGAGGAATGATCTGCCATCCACCATTACCTGTAAAATAGCTTCAATTACTGTTAATGTTTTTCCAGTTCCTGGTGGCCCAAAGAGAACATAAGGTGTTGGACGACATTCACCACTCAGTATCCTTTTCACTGCCAGTTTCTGTTGCTCATTCAGCATAGGATTGAAAAATTCACCAGCTCTCTGTTTAAGTGTCACAGTTTCACCAACTATAATCAAGACAAGCATACATTAAAACTCCACATAAATATTTTTAACATACGTAGATTAAAGCAATTCCAATTCACATTATGCTTCAAGAAAATTTTCATTTTCCTTATGTGGTAACAACTAATGAATTTCTCAAAAATTCTGATTCCATAGAATAGCATGTAGAAAGTAAGCCATTAATATTTCAGAAGTGTATTTGATCTTCAATAAAATTGAAGGCCAGAAAAGGACTATGATTATGTAACCCAACAATCTGTAAAAGCTCTATTCAGTAATTTTAGCACCAAGGTCACTTTTTTGTCCTAGAATGGCAAAATTTCAGTAACTGTCACTTCAGGGACAGTACCAGTACTAGATGACCAGCAGTCAGTCACGACTACTGCAATTTTTTTCTTAATCCTATCTGAATTAGTCTAGCTTTAGCTTTCCACACCAGAATCTTATTAGCCCTTGGACAGAAGTGCATTCTAGGTAATACATTCCATATTTCTTCAGGCATCCTATCACTACAAAGTGATAAAATCACCCTCTTTGGCAATTAAGTACACCGATATTTAAAGTCACAGTTTCCAGAAAAGCATAGGAATGAGCTGGGCTTTCTGAACACTTTTCTAAAGTTTTAGCATCTTTGCCAGAGTAGCTATCCCAAGGATGAGACACAGTATTCCAGTAACAAACTGGAAACTTTGAACATGACCAAAAGCTTTCCAGTAAAAAACTGGGAAATGATAATTTATTGACTACAAAAATATATCACTAGATGTTTGCTGCCCCTTCCCTGGAAGTGTTCAAAGGTCAGGTTGTATGGGGCTTTGAGCAACCTGATCTAGTGGCAGGTGTCCCTGCCTATGGCAGGGGGGTTGGAACTGGATGATCTTTAAGGTACCCTCCAACCCAAACCATTCTATGATTCTATGAACCAGAGATGCTTAAGTAATCCACAGAAAGACTCAAATGAAACGTCCTGCTAGTACTGTTCTAGAATTTGTCTTTAAAAGACAGAGCACGAGGACATCTAAAAGGTGTCTTACTCAGCCCTGGTTTGCTGAAGTGATTGCAATCCTCAACTGTCTATACTTGAATATAAAGTATTAAAGTATACCAAGTTGGCTTGTTTGCGCAGCTACTCTCATCACATCTGTTATGTTCATCTCCCTTGATGCCATGCATTTTGCCTGTTTGTTCTGCAGCTTTTTGACCTGAAAACAGCGAGTGAAGATAAATGCATTTACAACCTTAAGATGACAGGCAACTATCTTCACTAACACTTTCGAAGTTGCTAGGTTTTAATTTTCCCCATTAAATATCATTATCCCATTAAATAGAATATCTGCTGCGAAGACAGAAAGATAGAGAAGTAGAAGGTGCTAGGAATTCTCACCTTAAATTTAAGATTTCTGAAAGTTTGGCTTATGTTAGCATTAAACATTTTTTTCACAAATAATTTGCTGGCTCAGATGAGGATTTTGAAGCCACGGCTGAATAACTTGCTTCCTTCCACAAAAGCTAACATTCACATTCCATACCACTAAACAAGATGATACCTCTTTCAGATTGCGGCATGGGAGAAAACTGCTTGTAGGAAATGTGGTGTTTGCAAGGTTCTGCACCAGATGCCTCAATCATCTTAATAATACTGACCCTAATCCAGTGAAGTGATTAGTGTTAGAGGTTGATTACTCATTCTTGTACATGACAGAGGTATCATCCAGAGATGTTTGCTGCTTTCTCAGAGCCATGAAGTCATGGAAAGACTGCAAGGCTCATGTAGTCCTTCTGACTACTCCCTCTCCCCAGGAGAGGTCCTGGTGGTGTCCTCCACCATCCTTCTAGTCAAACAGAAAGGCCCCAGTAGAAGCAGGCATCTTGCAGAACAAGAAATAGCTGTGCTGCTGCTCTCACCAGCATGGCTCTGGGTCTATGTGCAGAAGCTCCTTGACTGCACATTATTAATTGCAAAACCAGAAATGTGTCTTGAGTTGTTACCACAGGAGGATGGAACAGCAGCAATATTGTCTGGTGGTCTGTAACAAATCCCCGCCAGACGGAAGACAACATGGATAATACTTCTGACAAACAACTGACATCAGTGTCCTGATGACAGGTTGTGCAGCTTCCTGGAGATTTCAATCATTCACACACCTGTTGCAAACCACCCAGGAAATGTCTAGAATTTCTAGACTGAGTTGGTGACAGACAGCTTCCTAACATAAATGGCTGACATACTGATCAGAAGTAAAACTCTACTAGACTTGCTGCTCACATACAGGAAAGAGCATGCGTCCATATACCAGCTTTTGTGGCAGAGATTGCAAGACTGGAGCAAGGCCAAGAAGGTAAAGCAGCAGAGTCAGAACTCTGGCCCTTCTAGAGCAAACCTCAATTTCTGTAAAAAATCACCAGGCAAAATCCTCTGGGAAGCTACCACGTGGGGGAAAAGTTGCTTACTGAAAGATCATAAATAAATGATCCTATTGAACAAGATCATCAGGGATTTCAATAGAAGGCCTACTTAGCTAAGCTTGTAGCTTTTTTGATGAATTTATAAAAAGCTCATTATGAGCAGAAACAAGGACAGGCAAAAGAAAAACACTGCTTGGACAGCTGGACCGAATCAGGAAGATCAAAGAGATCAAAGTACAGCTGAAGCTAAAACGTGGCAAGAACAGAGGAATAAGAAGGGATTTCACAAATGCTGTGGTGGAAGAGAAACAGTTCAAGGATCACGGAGGCTCACAGATGGATGAGAGAAGACAATTTATTGATGGATGATACGGGAAAGAACTCAATGCCCTTTCTGCCTCACATGCAGGCCTCCAGACTCCTGTGCAAAGTAACAGTATGGGAAGGAAAGGGACAAGCAACAGAAGGGGAGGACCGTGCTACAAACTGCTTAGAGACATTGGATAGGGTAGATGTGATTCACCACGCTGATACGATTGTGAACACTGCTGCCTATTATCTACAAGAAAAAATAACCATGACGAGCCAGGGAATGTCTCTGACAGCAAGAAAAAGATAATATTGCTCCAATTTAAGATGGACAAGGAAGATCTGGGGAACTATAGCACGTCAGCCTCACTCCAGTCCCTGAGAATACCATAGAGCACATCCTTCTGGATTCCACATCCTTCATATGATTGGAAGGGTGACCAGGAATAGTCAACATAGCTAAACCAAGGGGTAGACCTTTCATGACCAGCCTGATTTTCCTCTACGATGAAGACTATTATGTGGACAGACTATTATGTGGACAAAAGAAAAGCAGTCATTGTAATACTCCTTAACTTCAACAAGGCTTTTGAAATGGTTCACTTACCACATCATTCTTATTTGTAGCCTGAGGACATATTAGCTAGATCAACACACAGTTAGACAAGTTGAAAATTGACTGAACTACTGGGCTCAAAGAGTATTAATCAATGGAAGTCATGCCTGACCAATCTGATAGCCTTCTATGATGGCATGACTGGATGGATAGATGAGGGGAGGGCAGTAGATGCTGTCTACCTTGACTTCAGCAAGGCTTTCGACACCGTCTCCCGCATCATCCTCATAGGCAAGCTTAGGAAGCGTGGGTTAGATGAATGAACAGTGGGGTGGATTGAACACTGGCTGATAAATAGAGCTCAGAGGGTTGTGATTAGTGGCACAGAGTCTAGGTGGAGGTCTGTAACAAGTGGTGTTCCCCAGGGGTCAGGACTGGGTCCAGCCCTGTTCAATATATTCATCAATGACCTGGATGAAGGGATACAGTGTGCTCTCAGCAAGTTTGCTGATGACACAAAACTGGGAGGAGTGGCAGACGCACTGGAAGGCTGCGCTGCCATTCAGCATGACCTGGACAGGCTGGAGAGCTGGGGAGAGAGGAACCTTACGAAATTCAACAAAGGCAAGTGTAAGGTACTGCAGCTGGGGAAGAATAGCCCCATGCATCAGTACAGTTTAGGGGCTGACCTGCTGGAGAGCAGCTCTGTGGAAAGGGACCTGGGAGTCCTGGTGGACAACAGGATGACCATGAGCCAGCAATGTGCCCGTGTGGCCAAGAAGGCCAATGGCATCCCGGGGTGCATCAAGAAGAGTGTGGCAAGTAGGTCAAGGGAGGTTATCCTCCCCCTCTACTCTGCCCTGGTAAAGCTGCATCTGGAGTACTGTGTCCAGTTCTGGGCTCCCTGGTTCAAGAAGGACAGGGAGCTGCTGGAAAGGGTACAGCAAAGGGCTACAAAGATGATTAGGGGGCTGGAACATCTTTCTTATGAGGAAAGCCTGAGGGACTTGGGTCTTTTTGGTCTGGAGAAGAGAAGACTGAGGGGGGATCTTACTAATGCTTATAAATACTTAAGGGGTGGGTGCCAGGAGGATGGGGCCAGTCTTGTTTCAGTGGTGCCCAGTGACAGGACAAGAAGTAATGGGCACAAACTTGGTCATAGGAAGTTCCATCTAAACATGAGGAGCAACTTCTTTACTTTGAGGGTGGCAGAGCACTGGAACAAGCTGCCCAGAGAGGTTATGTGGTCTCCTTCTCTGGAGATATTCAAAACTCGCCTGGACGCATTCCTGTGCAATCTGCTCTAGGTGAACCTGCTCTGGCAGGGGGGTTGAACTAGATGATCTCCAGAGGTCCCTTCCAACCCCTATCATTCTGTGATTCTGTAATAGTTTGATACTCAGCTGGAAGCTGGTCAAAAGCTAAGAACCCCAGGGCGGTGTTGGGACCAATATTATTCAGTATCTTCATTAGCGACTGGGATGAGACCAAGTAACACCCTCGACAAATTTGCAGACAACATAAAGTCAGGAGTCATACCTCAAATGCCCGATGGTGCATCTTCAGTTCAGATGGACCATGAGAAACTTGGCAACAGAGCCAACAGAAAACTCATAAAATTTAGTAAGGAGAAGTGGAAAGCTCCACACCTGGGACTGAATAACTGTGTGAACCAAGAGAGGCCAAGAACCCACTGGCTCAGTAATAATCCTCAGGCCCTTTTCAGGATCTTGGGTTACTGTGGATGCTAGAACTGTATACGAGCCAATATCACGTTCTTGTTATGAACTGGAAAGGCTGAGAGACCTTGGATTTTTAGTTTGGCCATGAGGAGGTGAAGAGGCAGTCTGATAGCCCATGATGGCGTAAATCAGAGTTACACAAAAAAATGACAGACAAACTCTTCTTCGTAGTCACACACGATATAACAACGGACCACATCCACAAGTTGCAGGTGGAAGATTCATACTGGGAATTAGGAAAAAATCTTGAGTGGAAAGGTGGTGAAGCACAGGTTATGCAGTGGCTGTGGAACTTCTAGACAAAAATGAAGAAACACCCACCCTCCTGCCTCCCTCAAGCTGACTTGATTTAGTGTTGGTGACAGTCCTGCTTCAAATAGGAAGGAGGACTAGGTAACCGCCTGAAGTCCCTTCTAAGAAAGATTTCTACATTTTCTCCATATAATTTAACCAGCAGTTAAGAAACCTAGGTAAATTTACTCAGAACAGGATGATTACCTTCTGTCATAAAATTATGTCCTGCCACAGTGACAGGACTTAAGTACCTACTCAACAGTAACTATGAAAACTAGTCCAAGGCAAATCTGAAAATTCCAATTATAATCATACAGGTTTTTTATAAGCACTTTTCATTTGAGATGGGAGTGTTAGCTTGATAGCATCAGTTATCATGAAATCCCCTGTCCCCAGGCAGCAAAAAAAATCTTCTGTTATCAGAAAGCAGCAGAATACAACTTTGATTCTTTGATACTCCATTATGCAAAACCTTTTAAAAATAAACTTAAAGTTTAAAATAACTGCACAGTACGTATCTGTTACCAATTTGAATCGTATTCAGCATTTTAAGGAACATTTACAGAATAGATACCTTACTTTCCTGCTGGGAACATGGTTCAAGGCCATCATCACCACAATACTCAGTAGTATTCTGGGTCTTGATAGCTTGTGGTGATTGTAAGACAAGCCTTTCCGGAAATAACACTTCAAATTTAGAGGAGAAAGAGAAAGTAGAGAAATTTGAAAGCCACACAAACACTTCGCATGTTTCTCTGATTACATGACTGCTGATACATCAGCCTTCTCTGAGTTGCCAAAACTCGTTTATTAGAATTAAAGTAACAGTGGTAAAGACCTGTGTGAAGTTCATATGGATCGTTCTACCCAACCATAAAACAGGAAATCAGTGCTTTTTAATAAGTTCTGAAGTAACAAAACACACTGCCATTTCACTTGCTACTATTTTAACAATATGATTTCCACTGTTCTTATTGGGTTAAACAGTTTACAAAATTTTTTTTCCACTCCTCTCCCCTGTGATGGCCAACAGATTAAATAATTCTGATGACACCTACTCTAGATTCAGAGAGTTGATTTAAAAAAAAATAAACACTTGCAGAAAACTCCTCTAAGAACAATGCATTCTTCTCAGTATGCCCTGATGTGAAAGCAATATAAAACACAAGACTCCCCACAAACAAACTCCTCTAGGCAGCTTAAGTCAACCGAAGTGTACCTTTTTCACCCAGGTAGATAGCTTGCTCAACTGCCAACTGGCATCGCCTGCTGGTAATCCTGTTACCAGAATACAAATTTGTAGATTAAAGTAAAAGCTTACATCTCCGTAAACTAAACCAGTATACCCCTAACAAGGTATCTGGTATTTTTTACTATGCACCAATGCATATAAAAATAGGAGTTTTATATAAAACCACTTTTTTTTTTTTCATTAAAGAAGCATCTATTGAGAAATATGCTGCAGAAGTGTCAATCAACAGCTTTGCTATGAATAACATTGATACATATGTTATCTAGCTCTTCAGTGAGACAAAGATGGCCTGGTGTTCTAGACTTAAGACAGTCTTTCAAGGAAGTTCTCTGCAAAGTTGATTTTACAGAGAAGATTAAGCAACTATATGCAGATAATAACATCCCATGAATAAAACAAAAGTAAAAGAGGATGGGTGGTTAACATCAGCAATTTTTTTTGGTTTGTTTTTTTTGCATAGTCTTGCAGCTATATTGGTATATTTTTTTCTTAAAAAGAAAAAAACCAAGAAAACCCCAAAACAAAACACCCCACCTCACACTGCCCCCCCGCCCCATTTCACTGCCTGGCATTGGTGCAATCAGTTAGAGAGGCTTAAGACAAGAATTCTTTATACATAGTGACTACAGTTGCAGTCTTTTACCAATGAATGTAGTGGCAAAGGTGTGTTGAGGAAAAGAGGTGAAAGAATTGGCAAGATCTCAGTTATGTCCTTCTGCTATCTGTATCCACCAAAATAACGAATTGACAGTCATATATATATTTTAAAAGTCACTTTACTAGAGAAATCATTAAATGCAGCTTTTTGGAAACTTATAAAAATACCTGCAGTGAACAAATTCCACATCCATGGGTTCCAAGTTGTAAGCCTGTTCAAAGTCTGCATTAAATTTAAGAGTAACATCTTCATTACATATCTGTCGCAAGGATAAAAAAAGTCAGTTCGCTGATGAAGGTTTAGTACTTTAAACACAAAGAAGCATCTCTGAAAGCACTGAACCCCCCCATGACCTCCAAAAAGAACACCTAAATTTACCTGCTATCAACATACTGCATATCTAGATTATGTTATGAGTGCTTTCAGAGCATAGAAAGATCGTAATCTAGACAGAATAGGGAAGCCAAAGTCTTCAAAAATACAGTAAAAATACAAAATAACCTCTCAGAATGTAGATAAAATAAATTTAGCTTCCCAAAAGTCAGATTAAACTAGTCTGTAACTCCATGAATTGCCAGCTTCCCCTTCAAAACCTCTGGACCACAGTACTTTCAACAGGAGATACACCTTGCTTACCTCGGTAATATAGGCAACGTACTCTATTACATGCTCAGAGTAGACCTGACTTTTCAGTATCACCTTATCACCTAATTGTAAACAAAGTTAAAAGGCAACATACTATTACAAGGAATAATAAAATTCTCACCACAGCACTTAATTTCTTCCTGTTTTGCATCATTAAACTAGGAATTTGCAGGATGCTAGATGTTAACTAACTTCAGCAAAGTTGCTCTACCTATGAGTATCTGTTCTGAAATGCCATATGCAGTTGTATATTACGTTTTAAAGGCACCTAACGTTGATGCCATCAGACAACACCTCCTAAAAACAGCACCTCCTAAAACCAGCATCTTGTGTATTATATTATCTGAGATTCTGAATTCAATTTTAACTACCTTCCCAGCTTTTCCTTTTTATATACCTATTGTCTTTTAAGTTATTACTACATTGTACAGTTTATTTTTGCTGAAAGCCCCACCAATTTTTGTACATAAAAAAATCTTAAAATATTGGAACATGCATAAGAACAAACACATGCAATGCTGCTTCAGACAGCAGCCACTGTAAGACTCACACTGAGACACTACCAGTGCAGTTCACCTGTCTAGTAGCCTAAATTAAAGAAGTATTTCACATATTTGAACACAAAGTTATTAAACAAATGAGTTTGTGCTGCACTGAAAATATTGATCGACATGCTATTTGGCTTTATCTCACATCAATTGCTACCTGTAATCAGGTGAGGTCTGCCCTCTTCCACTCCTGGAACTTCCAACACTAACAAATTCCCATTCCTTTTCAAAGTAACCCCACTCATGTTAAAGTCTTTGATCTCCATTTCTGCATGGATCTCTTCAAGCCACAAGAGAGTAGAAAAGTTTGCTTTATAATTATTTAGATTAAGATGCTGAAAAACAATACAGTATATATTATTGTTGTAACTTCCACACTAAGATATGGAACCCACTATTCTTAACATTATACAAAACACCTCTTAAGACAGACTGCACAGCAACCTGGTTGCTAATTAAGGCACCTAAATACATTTATCTGTAGACTAGCTAATATTTTAAACTCCCCCAGCAGTCAAAGCAGAATTAGTATAGTCCTTGGAGCTCAGATACAATAGCCATTCAGCTAAAGAGTTAACCAAGTCTCTCCCTACTACAGTGGCAGTTTCAACATCTGAATTCAGGGGCAGTCTACAAACTGAATTCTATGCTCAGCAATCCCAGAAAGCATAAAATCTAAGTAAACTGGGCAGAGACAGGTGAAGAGATAGAGTCATGTCAGTCTTGGCCCTCACTGATGATTATATACCTTATGGGAAGCTGAAAGAACCTGAACTTTTTCCCTCAGAGCTTAATGCATCTCACTGAAGAGGTATTCTCCAACAGTACAAAGCTCTGTGTAAACAATGACTGATAGCACAGAACGCTTTCTATTTGCTATCTTCTCACTCAAATACAAGGTGAATGAGCAGTGCTTTCTGGAACAGACTTAAAACAGTCACCAGTACCAGACAGAACCTAAGGTGTGGTTAAAAAAAGTTACCATTAATGGTAAGCTTTCAGTATAAAATTATTATTTCAAACACTACAGAACTTTATCGTCTTTTTGAGAGAGGATCACTAACGTACTATCTTAATGCTGTGACCTCAGTTTTTTTGTGAGCTGTTTAGAAAGCAGACAACACAGCCTTTTACATTTTTTAAAAATAAAGTATCAGGCCCAGTTTATAAGTCCTTAAAAAGTTAGGGGAAAAAAGTAAGTTGCAGCAATATTCTACCAAAAATCAGTACAAAGTTTTGGAGAAGGAATCACTGTAATAGTCTTGTTTAGACTTCAGGTTTTTTGTTTTTTGTTTTTTTTCCAATACGTATTCTGAAATCACTATACTTGCCGGAAGAATTTGAACAAGCTGTAGTGAATTACATTTGAGGATTTTAAAAAAACTTTTTGAACAATGAGAAAAAAAAGTCCTCTGTTACTGCAGTAACTTAAGAATCTCTGCTTTCATTTGCTACGGAACAACTACTGGACTACTGGTCTGACGCCCCAAAAACCCCTTTCCAATGATGCCTAAAAAGTGAGTGTGAAGAGCAATCTTGGTTCAGCTTCTGTAATATACCCTCCCTGCCCGCCCCCTCCCCCCCTCCCAGTATACTTCTGCTCCATTTTCAGTTTTTCACATTTATCTTTTTGTGCTTCTGTGAAGCTTGGATTCTCTGACATACTGAAACCCACAGAAGTTACAGGATACAGACTAAAGTCTTAAGTCTACTTGGTAACAGTATTACGTCATCTTCTGTTACACTAAGGGCTGCAGATTTTTGCTAAATTAAGGCCAGCTTGAACACACATAAAATATATTTTCTTATATAAACCTATACTTGCATACCTCTGCTAGGAGAGGCTGAAAGGTCAGTATGTCTAACTTCCGCTCCACACATTTTCTTAACTCATCTGGTATGGTATAATGCGGGAGAAAGCTTGGCAACTGCTTTCTATGACTTCTAAAACAAAAATGTGTGACATATCATTTAGCTTTGTCAAACTATGTATGTGAAAACCAGCTAATTAACATGTCACATCATCAAGGCTATAAAACCAAACCACATGCACACGACAGACCCAATGATTCCTTCAAAGTGACAGTTGAGAAGTTTGGTATACTGGGAAGAAACATAAGCATTCCAGTTACAGATCATTGAAAATATTGTGTGGCTGCTTTTTCAGTTTAATGATATTTTTATAACTAAGCAAATACTGTAAGTATAATGGAAGCTTATTTGCAAAACTAAAAGTTCTGAATGAAAGGTGGGAAACATCAGATATACATGTCAAAGTTGCTAGAGGAGTTAAGAAGCTAACTCTCTCAGAAAACTATTTCCGATTTTCTATCTTTTTTTTAATAACACAATTGTGTTACTTGTAGGTTACTATGCAACAGTGTTTATCTTGTTTATCACCTCATAATATAGTACAAAGAGCTCCTGTCTGACAAATCTACAAAGAAATCAAGCAGTTCATTACTAAACCAACCTCTTTTATCAGTGATGTCCACAATTATCTTGCTTGCAACATACATATATAAACATGTACAGACCCTCCCAGTTTCACATTTTCTTTGTCAGCATTACAGAACAGATATAGCAATACCAAATAGAGCAGTATTAGGTTAGTGTTATTTTTTGCTCTAATTTACAGTACCTTCTGTATTTAGGGGCAACCACTGTTGTCTTTCTTGGCTGAGGTTCTGGAATAATTTTAGCCTTTCTTGGAGAAAATGGTTCCACAGGTGCTATTAGTAATTCTTCTTCATTTGTTACAGTGGCTTCAATATAGCGTCCAACAGTAAAATCAGAAAAACCAAGCAACAGGAGCTCTTTACTGTATCCAGGATTTCTTCAAGTAAGCAGAAATTATGTTCTTAAAACCATCATGTTCACACTATTTTCCCCAGTTGTAAGTATTTTTTAAAGTAAAATTGTAGATTCTCATTTCAGTAACATATGACAACTGCTAACTTAAGGTAGTTCCTTACACTCACTCCCCACCCTGATTCAATCCAGGTATCATAAATAATTAAAAAAAAAAGTAAAAATCTCAAAACCCCAGTTTCATCAAAAACTTGGGTAAAGAGCAAAATCCCTCCCCTCAACATACTAGGTACAGAATTAATACTTCTGTCACAAGGAACATCCTGGAATTACTGTTAATGAAAAAGATTAGCCAAACGTTTCCATCAGATAAGCATATCCCTTCAAGCAACAGCTTTGCTCCACCTTGCTTAAGGCTACTCAGAACTGAACCCTAACTGTAAACACATCCAGTGGAGAAAGTAGGAAAGAACCTTTATTTCTGAAAAACGCTCTTTATACGTGTAAGTGGTGCTTGGAGAGCGACAGGGGAAAAGATCAGAGGGAACAGTTTCTTCAGACTGGTTTCTAAGGAACTTAAGACAAAAGATCTAACACACCCCATCTGGTCTGAAATCCCTTAATGAACTCATCCCAGCCCTACCCAGAACCCAATTCTCTCCTCAGCACTAACTACATGGATCCAACACTGTTACTATGTGCCTGAAACAAAAGCATCCCAGGACTCCAGCTTACTTTTTCTTTGGCAGGAGTACTACTTTTCCATGCCAACTAACACTATCTGCTCAGGTTAAAGCTATAGCCTTGTTTTCTCTGATACATGAACTCAGTGCAGACACTGAAATGCCCAGATTTACGGTCTAAATTTGCAGTCACTATGGTCTCTTAAGTGGCCAGCAAGCACTTGTTACCTTCATGCTGCAGCCTCCCATGGAGTTTTGTGTGGATTGTTCTGTATTATTAGAAGATTCTCAGACTTTGTTGCATTTACAGATCTACAGTGAAATAGACATTGTTCTTTCTACACATCTTTCTCCACAAAGGCAGGCCATGCCTGCAGCTTATCTTTCAAATTGCAGCTAAATCATCCTCCTGAAATTATTTCTACCCCTTGCCTCACTACTTAAAATGGTAACAGAAGTAGTGTGAAAGTTAATGCAGTGTTACTTTGATGAATGAAACCATTTGACCTTGTCTTCCCCTCTCCAACTTTTAAATTATGACCATGAGAATCAATGGTTGTGGTACACAACGTTTATAAAGCTACAGCTGGAAGTAACTGAAAAGTACATGAAAGTAAGCTTTCCAGCATGAGGTTCCTACTTGAATTCTGAAAGAGCTCACACAAAGCCACTTTTTATTCCTAACTAAATCCATGAAATACTTTGTACAGCAAAATATTTTTGTTTTTCAAGGGTTTTTTAAGATCTGCAAACCACTTCCTCTATAAACTACACCTTCAAGGAAGACAGCTTTTTTCTTTTTTCTTTCAGCACACATAACCTGCATTTAATATCACAGGACAGGGAAGCTTGAGATCGAGAAACGTAGCAACATGAGTATGACGTCAGGGTACCGAGACTGGAAGAAACATATCAGACATAACACAAAAATTCCCAGAAAACCTGCATTAGCTCTAGTGCTCATGGAGCAATGAGTTTCCTGAAAAGAATATAACCAGCTGTAGGCATTATCTTCACCTTACTGTGTTTTTTTAGAGAAGTTATCTACTCCTGCTATATTCCTTCATTTACTACTACCATTTTCTTTCTAATATGTACTGGCTGGCTTTATTGCACACCAAAAAGGCAACTGTGCCCAGAATAAGGGAACTATTAAGTCAATTTTTATGACTTGTTTCCATTATATCAGGCAGAACCAATGGAAAGAAATACTTACACAGCTGTGCATATGATCACTATGAATGTTTTTCCACCTGGTGGTATAACAATTTCTCCAGTAATATTGATGTGCTTTATTGGTTGTTCCACATCTTCTCTTTGCTCATTCTCTCCATTATGTAGATTTTCATCTTTCAGCAAGGAAAAGTTTTCTTTTGTCATTGATAAATTTGTATCCTGAGAGTTAACTCCTGCAGTAAACAGATTATAATAAATTCTGTTACCACAATTGCTATCATTAGCATAGGGAAGTCTTCTCAAACAAACCTACAGTTCTTCTGAGGAGTTAACACTCAGCATTCAAATGTTAACATTTCACTGTACCTGGAATGACTCCATTCTTCATAATGGATGTATTATTCAATGACTCATATGTTGTTTCTCCACTGTGGTTATACGAATTAATTGCAGCTTTTGAGGGGTTTTCTTGATTTATCGGAAAAGATGACAGATACGCTTCTGGACTGTGCTCACATTTTTGAGGAATCTGAAAACTGAATTGCTTGTCTTTCACCCATCCAGCTAATCTGCAGCTGATTAAGGACTGTGGTACACTCCCTTTATTCCTAGAAGCAGTTATGTAATTAATTACATAATTAAACACATAGTTAATGTTCTTGGGAAGCTTAATTCTACCTGAAGTCAAATACAACTGTCTGTAGCAGCTTAGTTCACCATTATTTCGTAACCACTATCAGAAAGAAATTGCGCTGCTGCTTCTAACTCATGAGAACTAGAACCTCTGCTAAATGTTAATATTTCTAGGTCACATCAACTACCATATGAAGCATACAGAAATACTGAGAATAAAAAAAAGCTACGGTAACTTAAAATTTATCATTGGTTAACTAACTCTTAGGAAAGAGCACATAGCAACAAATAGAGGGTATTCAGGTGTGACTTCATTTGAGCCTTCATGCCCAGATGTGAAAAAACCCAAAACATGAAAGAAAACCACCAAAACAAAAAATCCTCAAGGTTATACGAACATAGTTCTTCAGCATCCAAGTTAAAAAAAAAAAAAAATCAGAAAAAAAAAATGGTCTGCTTTTAATACATGAGCATGCAACAGTCCTCTTGTTCTACAACTTATGATGGCAGCGTATCTGCAGTTTAATTTAAACACACTTATAAGTAAAAGCATTTACTTTAATCCTCATTCCAGAAAGGATTTTATTAGGATTGAAAAAACCCATAGGATTGGGGGAGTCTCAAAGCACTATCTGCAAAATAGATGCTCAATGAAAAGGCTATCCTAAAGACATTAAATTCAATATGAAATTCTCTTTAATTCCATAGTATTTGCAGGTTACTTGAAGACCATGAACCACAGGCTCAACTATGAGAGGCTTCTGTATGAAAGACAGGTTTATAGACTATGGGAGTGATGGAAAGAAAGAAAGAAAAGCTTAGAACAATCAGAAAGGCTTACTCTATCCAAATGATCATTCTCTTAGATTCTCCCTGCTTCAGAGTTCCAAAATGAGTCATTCTTGATACTTCCAACCCTCCTTTGTCTCTCATTAAGTTTTCATAAGGGTCATCCAGACTGACTCCATTAGACTGAGATTGTCTGTAAAAATAATTTTAGCCAGCAATTTTGAAACACAAATAGACTCAGCAAATATCTTTGATTCAGCACAAGCTTAAGAATCACTATACCAAAGCATAGTCACAGTACTTAGGAAGAATCAGGTGAGAGGGTTCATTTTTTCTCAGCTACTTATACTTTCAAGACAATTAGATTACCTTTACTAATTTAAGCAGCAAATTAAAAACAACAAGCCTTTTGTCAGCAGCACAATAAAACTTTGGATACAAGCCTAAAATGATTAAGAAGCTAGCTAATCTTTGCTGAAGAGCTGAATCAAAAGGTGACTGAAGCTGTTATGGATCTCTTTGGGAGCTCAACCAAGACACAAAGAGCAGCTCCTTAGCAAGAGTCCTGATTAGCACTGGAGCTTACGAGATAAAATGACTAGACTGGAAGTGTTTCAACATGTGCCCCAACACTTATGTCTTCTGCTTACTGCTACAGTCTGAAAGGAGCAAACTGAAGAGGAAATTCAAAAAAGCTGAAAAGCAAAAAGCACCCTTAAAAACTATCACATATACTATTGATGAAAAATGCCTATGAAACCAAAGTCACATGCTCTTCCCTGTCTGAAACAGTGACCAGAGCTCTAACCTCACAGTGTCAGCTACCTGTAGAAACCATTTAAAAATTTGTTTCTATTCTACAATTAAGAAACTATTCAGTTAGATAAAGTGGCATGAAAATAACTTGGAAATATTTTCATAATCTCGCCAATATTTACACACCCTGAGTATTCCTTAGTTATCTAACATAATAAAATAGAAAATTACTACAGCTGTTCTTTATTAGCTACATCAGTTTACTAGCAAAGCCCACTAGATGTCTCCCATTGCAGCTTAAGCTGCCACAATTTTTTGACATGGTAAGAAATACACTAAAACTGAGAAATCAACCCTAAGGTCTACTTTTGTAACTTGGCTTTAGTAATAATTTTCTGCATAAAATCCATCATTAAAAATAGGTCCAACTGAAAAAATAAGTGACAAATTGTACTGTTGTGCAAAGGGAGTAAACATTTCAAGCTCCATCTAGGTACAATGTGAATCTATTATATCCGTAATCTCCAGTAAAAACAGCTTATTCCATTCTTCATAGTTCCTTTGAAGACATATGTATCGCCCTTAGCTATATTTCCTAGAGATCGAACAAGGCAAGTTCTCCCAAAGACTACCAGAACGTCCTTTTTGCTCTCCTTTGGACTTTCCAATTGGTCAACAGCTTATTTTTGGCCTGCAGAATCACAGTCAGTAATCCTACCAAGGCCTTGTTAGCACTGAGAGTGACAGATTTTACAGGTAATAGCCCTATTTGTATATGTTTGGGCAGTATCTGTGTTTTTCACAGGACAGATGCTTAAACTCACAAGTCAAACTCCAGATATTTGCTGCAGAACTGCTACTGACAGGTTGTTGCCCAGTCTACATTTGATTATTTCACAAAATTTCGCTTCTTCTCCATATTGAACATCATGTACTTTTTCCAGCCTTTTCTGCAATCTGTCCAGGTCCTCCTCACATCACACATGCCATCCAAGGTGCCTGCAGAACCTCTCAGTTTGATATCCGCAAGCCCAACAAATCTCTATTCTTCAGATCATTAAACTATTCTGTTTAGGACAGATATCTGAAGAATCACTACAACTTAAGCAAAATGGATGAAAGAAACATACATTTTACATCAGTTTTGCTGGTTTTCAAACAGTAAAGTCCTCACTAGAAGAACACAGATTAGAGGAAACACAACGTAAGAGCATGAGCTTGGCATTTTTCTAACAAGATCATGTAAAATTTCTTCCTTGCCTAGTAGTATCCCTGAGCTCAGCTGCTACTAGTTTTGCTTCTCTAGTAAGCACAGATGTCCCCACCTCCTGGAAAGGAAGAAAAAGCAAGGGCCAAATCATAGCACACTCTGATCTTCCCAATGATCTACCATGCCTTCGAGTCGGCTAGTGAAGAATTCCCAGTATTTCTCACTTAACAGACGCAACAAAATTTAAGCTGCGTAATTACAATTCATCTCTACTTGTTATTAATTGGAAAGAGGATGAAAGAATGAATATTACCCATCCTGGCTGACCGGCACCAAGCAGAGAGCTCTCCAAATATAACATGACTGATTGCTCTCCACCACAATCGTGTTCACTAGATCATGTCTACAAGGTGAATAGCCATCAGGAAGTCTCAATGAATCCAAAGTGAAAAATATACTGTCATCTACTGTACCACTTCTTCCACAGATGCTGGAAATGCGAACCTGTAACAGTTTGTTATTCAGTGTTACTTGATATTATCCACTTAAGCTAACAGGCATACTACCACTGCATAGTTTTTTTCCTGCAACAGTCATTCTAGCATTAACAGAGCTGCATTCTGAAGTTTCAGTTATTCATAGGAGATTAACATACAGCTCTAACCCTGAATCACTGTTCTTGTCTTTAGATTTAAAAGTGTAAAGAAACACAAATACTTCAGATAAGCATTAGGTTCCACTTATGTGCATACTACAATACATACGTTTGACTTAATCATCATACCTGCCTTGTGATTTACCAACTTACCTAATTTGTACTTCAATACTACCAGTCACAAGAGAAGAAATTTTTTTCCTGTGCTTGACATATAAATATTTTTCAATATATACAGTTAAGTCAAATACAATAAACCATAAACCTAATACATGTATTCCTAGAGGGAACAAGTATTTCCATTAAAATAAAAGGACAACGGTTGTTTTTAAGCCAAAATACTTGGATAAATTAAAGGAAACATGGCAAATTCCCCAGTCATTACTTCAAAAAAATTTGAAAATCCACACATCCTCACTACAACCAATGTAACTAAAACAACAGTAAGCATCCAAATCAGCAACTGATAGCCAGTAAATTAGTTACTCTTCCAGTTCTAACCAAAATGCGTATACTTTTTCAAAAAGCTTTATTATTTTAGAAATAATCCTATAAATGGAAGAGTTGTTATGTTTTATCTTTTAATTAAAGATGTGTTACAGAAGATCTACCAATATTACCAACTTAAAACCACCTTCAAAACCCCACTGCACACAGATTCCTCTTGCCAAAAACAATGTGCAGAACATTTACCTTGTCTACTCGCTTATATCTCAAAGGTGTGACAGCAACTGCTTCACTGTTCCATGTTGTTGGGTTAATAAAATATTTTGCTTGCACCCAGTCACCTTCGCAAGGTTTGAAACCTATGTAAACCAGAACATTTCTCAAGTTTAATTGCTACTGATGACATTTGCATTACTCCCATACAGAACTAGTTTAAGTTGAATAAAATGACCAGCCAGAACAATGCATTATTCAGATCCACTGAGTTCAAACTTCTCTTCAGTTCTGCCCCCAGTAGGTTATAACAAACTATGTAAGAGATGCTAGTGGAAAAATACACTTGCTTACATGTAACTTATGCTTACATGACTGCGTGCAAGTTATGCTCAGTAAGAATGAACACGTAGCTTTCTTCACCCAAATCCCTACATTCGTTTCACTACATACACTCTCTTAGAACTTATTTGGGATGTAGACTGCAAGTTTATCAGAAGATATTTCTATTGTACATATAAAAAAAATTAAGGAAGAGCAAACAAGAAAGCCCCTACACACCTTCACAGACATCTTCCATTGCAAAAAAAGTATTCTGATTAATATAGCCACCATCCTTAGAGACAGAGGTAATATTGCCAATTAATATTTTCATATTTAGTTCAGAAGCATCACAAGTAGGATCGGAGTCTCCCCATGTATTCTGGACTGTGTCTACCTATTAATACAAAAAAACCCCAACATTCAAACAGCTGACACTTATATGTTAAACATATATTCCTACAATAAATAACAGAATTTCAACTGCTTATGGAAGTCAATCTTCTTATTAGACAATTCTAATCACTGTAGCTGTTCATTTTTATACACAAAAAGAGTAGAAAACAGTAAGTAACTTCTCTTTTAAGAAGTCTACTGTATGCTGCAACACTGACAACTACTATAATTACACATTGATTTGTCAAATCTTTCTCATGCTCCCTTAGGTCTACTGAAGAATTTTCTTCATATTGACAAGAGGACTCCACCCCCCCAGCAATCTGATTGTACACAAGTGGAACTAGAACATCACTATTTCAGAAAGTAAAAAATGTTTTTGAAAATGCTATTTATAAACACTATATGTATTTCAGACTACGCCATAGCCATTCTTTAATAATTTGAATAAAAAAATCTCAAGAGCTGCTTCTTACAGACTCTCCATATCACCACCTCAAATATAAGTTTACCTACTTAAACAGCCCTCTGCAGAACACAAGCTACAAACTATTGATGTATACAAACCATTTTTCCCCCTAGCTATGTTAGGGCAAGGATATAGCATCTCTGCTCTTAATTAGTAGAAGTCTTAGAACTGCGAGTTTTCTTCCTCACTGCCAAAGGGCCGCCATCATCATGGGTTCAGGAGTCTCCACTGTGCAGTTCAAACACTTGCTCTTCAGAGCTTTCCTGCTGTCTACAAGGACTGTCAGAGCCAGTAACAATGCCAATGCCACTGGACAGAAGCACTCATTACCGTTAAGCAAAAACTGCTGACTGCAGATGGTATGTAGAGAAACTATACTGTGCAATAAAGCAAGAGAGAAAGGGATATCAAATTCATCTTTTGTGAGGCTTGTGAGAATGACGATGTAGGAAAGCATAAAGAACACGTGCAAGGTATCTCTGCAGTGATTAAACAATGAATGAATTGCCTGTGGATAACATCTTCCATGAACTGTAGTGTAAGTGTACAAGTAAGGTTATTAAACGAACAGCTTATTTCAGAAAGCTACGTGTTTACAAATTCACAACCAGAATAAAGAAACTGAGTGGAAAACTAGAGTAATGCAGATAAGGGAGTATCTAAAAAAGCCACAACTGGACATAAAAGAAAAAAAATAATTAGCTGTAGTGTTTTCATTTCTACATGAAGATTAGAAACTTTGCATAAAAAGTATTTTCTTAATTTATAATGTGAAAAAAGTAATACACTGGCAAAAGACTCTATACAGTGGCATCTTCCTCTTACAGATCAGCATTCATGCACAGATGGAAAACAGTCCTCCTATAGCCACACTCTTCATAAACATCAAGAAGAATTTTACACTTATTAAATAATATTACTACCTTCGTGCGGTGCACTTCTTGGAGGCACAATTTTCACAAAGAACACGTACATTACAAAGCAAGAATAAACAGTTCGAATGTTAACTGCTTTGTCTTGATCACATGTATCCTATTCCAGATGCCAAGGCATCATCCCAAAATGAAAACTGGTGAGGGAAGCTACCTGAACTAGCCTGCAAGTTGATTCCTCTTACAACGCAGAACGGCTTAGCAAAGGAACTGACAACAAATTCCACATGAAAGTACCCTCTGAAAATTTACATAGTGTTTATGGAGGGAGACTCGTCCTTGGCTAGGACAGGGACACCTTCTATGTACCTGCTGTGGTGGCATATATACCCATTGACGAGCTAACAGCAGGACTGGTGATCTTATCCCAGCACAATCCATTGCAGTGACTGTTACACTGTTCACTTTAAACAACACTATTCTGTTTACACAAGTGAAATGTAACCCCAACAACAGGTGTACTAGTCTAGACTACACTAATTACTAGCCTAAATCAGTTTATTTCAGAAAGCTTACGAAATACATTATGACATAAAAAGCCATTTAAAGGAAGTGATTATTCCCCTTTATTCAGCACTCTTAAAGATGACATCTATAATACTGCGTGCAGTTTTGGCCTCCACAGTACAAGAAAGACATCAATCAACTGGAACAAGTTCAGTGTAGGGCCACTTCAGTGGTTGGATGCTGGAGCACTTGCCCTGGGAAGGGAAGCTGAGAGAGATGGGCTCATCCAGCCTGGCTTCAGGCAGACCTAACAGCAGCACCCCACTACCTAGCAGGAAGTCATCACGAACACAGAGCCTTCATTGTGTGCATAAATTGAAACAAAAACTCTTCAGGCTGGATATAATGAAAAAAATTTCACCACAGGAGAGTCAAGCAATGGAAGAAGTTGTCCAGAGAGGCTAGGCAGCCTCTCTCCATCCTCAGAGGTTTTCATGACCTGACTGCATAAAGCCCTGAGTCACCTGTATCTGACCATAAGCTGATCCTGCTTTGAGCAGGAGGTTGGAGTAGAGTCCACCTGAAGTCTGGTCCAATCTGAACTATACTATGATCCTAATTTCTATATGATTTATTTTATTGAACATAATAAATATTACCATTTAAGATAGTAATAAATAGCCTCTACCTCTACTCCAGAGTCTGCAAACATTACAGTTAAACTACATACAACTATTTTTTAATCAGTAATGTTCTATTGCATTAAAAAAACTATTATTACATGGTATTCCTTTCAATGACATGAAAACTCACTGTAAAAAAAAAAAAATCTGTATTTTGCTCTAGTCTGACAGACATATCTTCACATTCACCAAGAACATCTGAGAACATCAAACTTTCTCCTAAGCAATTTGTATGGCTTCATATGGATAGAACCTGAATAAGCAATTACACTGTTCCACAGAAGACTAGTAAATTTACATTTAATGTAAGTTACATACAGAGTTATACTTGAAAGTAATCTGTAAACCTAAGGAAATGCTTTCAACACATGAAAACATCTTAAACTCCCAACATTAAGTTCTCTTTTGATATTTCTCAACTTAATTTTCCTCTACCAATAAAACTGTAAAGTTGTTTCTTGTACTAGCTCAAAATGGCCTTCCTACTACCACTGGTAGAGCCTGCAACAGAACCTCTAATTGTTTAGTGCAGAGTTTAATTAGACTTGACTTCAAACAAACTGAAATCCAAACTTCTGAACTAGGATCTTTCCAAAACACAAGGCAAGTAGCTCCAAACAGCACTTGAAACAGTACACTGAGCAGAGGGCCACCCAAGGCTAACCACACTCTTCCTTAAAGTAGAGAATATACAAACACCACTGCTGACACCACAGAAGTTAAAACTGCACCTTCCAGATTCTCCCCAAAACTGCATGTTGGCAGTACTCAGGCTATAGAGCTTGCACTCATTTCTGAAATTAGAGGAGTATCTGTTAGGTCACTTAAACAAAGTTAAGTGGTAATATCTCCGTTTTTTGGAAGGAGATAGTATTGGTACCCAAGCATCATTTTGTGTAATATTTAATGATTATGCTTGGCAGGAAGCTGATTTTTTTTCCCTCAGTCTAGGGGATTAAAAAGAGACTTACTTCCTTCCCTCTGCCCAAAAAAAGACTATGATTGAAATGCTGTTAGCTGTTCTGAGCAAACTCTCAGGGCATCTCAAGTTTGTGCCACTACGTGGAAAATAATTTGAGATTTGTCATAGAAGACAGAATGAGTTTCTGTTTTTTATCCAAGCACTTAGAACAGACCCTTTGGAGAAGGGAGACTAGTGCTATTCTCCTGAAATTAGGTATTTTACATCAGTAAAACAGACAAAACCTTGGGACCAGAAGTGGGAACCCTGGACTCCTTATGCAGGAAGCCCATTATAGTCATGGTTATTCTTGCTCATCAGTAACTTTGATGCTTCCCCCCTTTCCCATCTTTGAAAAGACCAGTTATACCATTTTCCTTTTTATTTGCAAGAGCTCAGACTACTGCATACTTTGAAGAAATGAGCTTTGTCTCCTTACTTATTGAATCACGACTGCCCTTGGACTTTGACTTTCTATAGAGTCCAGTCAGCTTTGGGCATAAGCTTGGCTTTAAGCTGCTCACCCAGTCAAAAACTACATCGCCAGTAAAGATCTTCCAAGATGCCTGCAGGACTTACAGCTCATCACAAACAGGAACAAGATAAATCATTATGTTTATCCCTAGTACTTTTGAAAAGGCCATTATCTAGGACATACAACAAAACATCCCATAACTGCTAAAATAACCTAGTTGTTTTGGAGATCCTTATGTAGTTTCTCAGTTACCAGGTTTACTTATTTTGGAGTGATGACAATATTTCAACAGTGTTGTGAAAGCTGTCAGTCAGAAGGAAAACAAGGAAGGAGAAAGGAGATTTAAACTAATTTATTTTTTGACTCTGTGTGTGAGTACTATTTACCAACCAGCACTGAAATTGCTTGCTGGACTCGGAATATTTAGTTTTCATGTAAGAAAGTCATTCCACTAAAAAAAAAAAAAAAAGAAAGAAAGAAAGAAGAGACATAAGGTTATCTTACAAGATGCTAGGTTTTTGACAGCACTAGAGCTGGTAATATTTTAGAAACAAACTTCTCTTTCACTTTTCTTCTATGTTTCATTTTAGACCATACGATAAAACTTTCTCCCCAATAATATTCTTTCTTCAGTTTTATTTAATCAATGAAACTGCATTGGTTTCAAAATTATATGTATTTGCTAGGAAACACTCCCTTCAAAATTTTGTATGTAACTGGAGTTCATTTTACGACTTAGTGTTGCTCTCAGTTTTTTATATATATATTCTATATATATTGCTCTCTTATATAGTTATATCTTTAATATGAAATATCTTATTTACTTTAGTCTTCAGGAATTGTTCTTGTTGCTACTTTGAGTTAAAGGAAGGACAGAACTGAGAAAAATGGAAGCATGCAACATTCTAACTCTTCCTGAAATAAAGTATTAAAAACCAGATGTGTAACAAACCCAGATTAAAAAACCCCACCCAGCTGATTATTAACTGCCAACATCTCAGATATAGTTTTCATGAGATCGTTAGTTATTACCAAACCAGTAACACAGCTTGAAAAAAGTCTGTACAAGTAACTCTACTGCATTTCCTCAGGAGTCTACAGATTTCACGAATATATAAAAATGCATCTAAACCCCCAAACCTTACACAGAGTAGAACGCAAATCAAGTTACTCTTCTAGTATTTTTAGTTTCTGTCTACTCCTATTTGAGAAATCACATTTCTAGTCAACTTAATTTTATCAGACACAGTACAGTTACTGCCAACTCAACCATTAGTGGAAAAAAAATTCTAAGGTCTGCATATATTTTGAGCTCAAGTCCAGCCATTAGAGAGGAGTTTATCATGTGCAATTCACTATTTCAGCCAGAAAACTTGTCTTCCCCATTAGCCTGGCGTGTATCTCATGGACTATTACCATGTTCAGATGAAAAGCTTATGTATTGTTGACGAATAATGATTACAAAAAAGGCTTTCAGCAGGCATCTAGCATCTTTGAATTGGTTTCCTATCTATAGGTTGATTAGATAAAGATCTTTCCCTAAGACCAACAGCTATAGTGGCTGATGAAGTTAGAGCTTTGAATCCTAGAGAGATTTTTAAATTCAAGGCAAAAAAGGTGAGAAATATAATAAAACAAAGTAACTTTCTAGACTAACACCTGTACTAACGTGTTTTACAGGAGGTAACTCTTTCTCACGGCAAAGACAAACCTTCACTTCTCCTTCATCCATGCAGTCATACTCAAAGGAAGACCATTACAGTGAATGGAACTGTACTGTACTAAACTGCTCATGTGGTCACTCACAAAGCAGCCTATGATGGTATCATTCTGGTCATTCTTTACAGAGACTCTATGGGCCTTAACTGCAGCTCTTCAAAACCTATGTACCATCAACAGGCAGTGTTAAAATTTTTATTATACTTCCAGTCATAGATGTGTATGTGAGTTTTACGTACATACAACACATGCTCGGCACAATATGCATCCTTTTCTCAATTTTAATTAGATGTTTTAGGCACCAATGACACTCCAGCAGTTACACGTTCTGCACATCACAGATACATTGTAGAGGCCTCTGCACATGTACATAACCCCCTGGATTTCCAAGTGTTCAGTAGTTTGAGTTAGCCTGACCTTCAGACACCTGGAAAATTAAAACAGATGGGTCAAATCCTCAAATTTTGAGGGGGATAGGGAGCCAGGAAGAGAGTACACCATACAACCTTGCTTTCCATAGACATGTCAATGCTTCTGCTGATATTCAGGGCCTTACTTAAAAGCCATTAAGGTCTTTTTTTTGGAAAAGAATGCACAGAAAAATCCCATGGATTCAACTGCTCAAGTTTATCATCAAGAGAAGAGCCATGTCTAACAGAAGAGAAATAAAAATAAGGAGTAATCCCATGGTGACAGCTGAAAGTATTTTTAAAGGTATGTCTCTACTTACCATTAGTATGAACAGTTTCAGGATTAGTCAAGAGACTAATTCTGAAAAGTGTACAGTATATTAACACAGAGATAATAACAGTTTCAGTTATGAACTGTAATTCTGTCTATTAATATATGCCACTTGGTCCCCACAGAATTACTGAATGTATCAAAATAGTACAAACTCACTTCCATACGACAGCTGGTTATGTCTGGATACTGCTGGCAACTGACCAAAATATCTCCGAAGTACCAAAATCAGGATGTTGCACAGAAGAAAGGCATGAGGAACCAGAAACACTATATGCTAATCAATGCAGGATTTTGATTTCCTTTCCCCAATTTAGGTATCATTTGTTAACATAGTAATGACAAATTCTTCAATCTGGTAACTTACACTCTTACTAAACCTGCATATCAGAACTTTACTAATAAGATTACTAGATATATTAGAATACTTTGGCTAACCATTACCTTCCTATCTGAAACATGATCCCCGAAGCCACTATGTTTGCTGATTATATATTTATAGATGGCATGAGCTGATAAGTTGCTTATTTATAAGACACCCATTTACTAGAAAACTCAAGTTAACTTTTAAACTAGTTACACTGTGATTTGCTCTGTACAAGCAGCTTAAGCTTTGGCTCAGACTTTTAGTCAGGATGAGTTTACTAGATGAAGTATACTAGGCTAGTGCTGTACTTAAAGCATAACGCAGCTAAGCCAAGTAGATACAAGCCAAGAAGATGAGTTCTGTACCACCCAGTTATCAACTGCTTCTGCACTGCTGTCACTTTTTCAAACGCCAGTCATATTTACATAATATCTAAATGGAGAAGGGCCACTTGAATCAGCTTCTCAGCTGGATTATCACAGGCACCTGAGAGTTGAGCCTATATGATTAAAAAAAACTACAGTAAAGTTGGACAATCTATAATCATACTTGAAGTTGGTTTACAAATGAAGTGTTAAGCAGAAAGGTACGAAATCTCCGTTTTTATAACTCTCCATGACATTAAGTCACCCATTTTTTACAACAGTAAGTTTTGAAATTTATATTCTTATTCACTTCTGTGCAAAAAGAGTAAACTTGCAGCCCCTGTTTTTATTTTCTTATCCATTCATATAACAATAACATAAAATTGACTTTGAAGCTCAAGAAAGTTGATCCACAGAGATTTGAACTAGATACGATTAAACAAATTTTGATGCGATTATCTCATATTCACTGCATCTAGACAGATATTCAGAGAATCAGTATTAAAGGAACATTTTAAAAGAGATGGAATAAAATAAAAAACCAAAACAACTTATCCCCACTAAGTGAAGGGCTGGCAATTTCTCCTATTTTGTAGAATTTAGGAGGCTAAAAATATAGTAACTTCCAAAAGAAAGTCACAAGGAACTTACAGAGAAAGTGAGACTACAATTTATCTTCACCTCTTACCCTGATGGCCTTCAATCCACCTGATGTTTTATCCTCTTCAACAGTGGCAGTAACTTCCTGTCCAACAGTCAACAGCATATTTTTTGTAACAGCATCCTTTGTGAAGATTATCATGTCATCTATCATCCCATAATCATGGCAAAATCTTGTCACAACTCCTTGTACAGTTTTTAATTCTTTATCACCTGCATCCAGAGGAAAAGTGTTGACATAAAACCAAATCACTTGTTTACAAAATTATGCAATGTAATGTATGCAAGGTAATGAATGCTACTAAAAGTGCTATCCTTTATATCAAAAAGTCATTCTCGTGTTCGCTAAAAATACCAACAGTTGCCAACTAATCAGTTGCACATTTAAATCTTGAAGTCTTATGGCAAGTTATGGCTTCAACCAATTAAGAAAGCTAGTTAAATACAAACTACATTGTAAAAACAACATTCTTTAAGCTGCATAAAAAAAAAAAATCATAGAATATCTCAAGTTGGAAGGGACCCATAACGATCAGAGTCCAACTCCCTGCTCCTCGCAGAACTACCTAAAACTAAGCCATATCACTAAGAGCATTGTCCAGATGCCCCCTGACCTCTGACAGGCTTGGTGCTGTGACCACCTCCCTGGAGAGTCTGTTCCAGTGACTGACCACCCTCGCAGTGAAGAGCCTTTTCCTAATGTCCAATCTGAACTTCCCTGATGCAACTTCATTCCATTTCCTCGCGTCCTATTGCTGGTCCCCAGAGAGAGGAGATCAGCACCTCCCCCTCTGCTGCCCCCTGTAAGGAAGCTGTAGACTGTGCAGAGATCACCCCTCAGCCTTCTCTTCTCCAAGCTGAACAAACCAAGTGACCTGAGCCACTCCTCATAAGTCTTGCCCTTGAGGCCTCTCACCATCTTGGTCACCCTCCTCTGGACACACTCGGATAGTCTGATATCCTTCTTGTATCGAGGCACCCAAAACTGCACACAGTACTTGAGGTGGGGCCAAACCAGTGCAGTGTAGAGTGGGACAACCACCTCCCTCAACCAGCTACCTATGCTGTCCTTGATGCACCCCAGGGCACGGCTGTCCCTTTTTGCTGTCAGGGCACACTGTTGACTCGTATTCAACTTGCCATCAATCCAAACCCCCAGATCTCTTTCAGCCTTTTGTCCCCCAATTTGTATGTATAACCATGGAATCATTTAGGCTGAAAAAGACCTTCAAGATCATCAAGTCCAACTGCAAACATAACACTGCCAAGACCCACTAAACCATGTCCCTAAGCGCCTCATCCATATGTCTTTTTAAATACCTCCAGGGATGGTGACTCAACAACTTCCCTGGGCAGCCTGTTCCAATGCCTGACAACCCTTTTGGTGAAGAAATTTTTCCTAATATCCAATCTAAACCTTCCCTGGCGCAACTTGAGGCCATTTCCCATTGTCGTATCACTTGTTACTTGGGAGAAGAGACCAACACCCACCTCTCTGCAACCTCCTTTCAAGTAATTGTAGAGAGCGATAAGGTCTCCCCTCAGCCTCCTCTTCTCCAGACTGAACAACCCCAGTTCCCTCAGCTGCTCCTCAGAAGACTTGTACTCCAGACCCCTCACCAGCTTTGTCACCCTTCTCTGGACACGCTCCAGCACCTCAATGTCCTTCTTGTAGTGAAGGGCCCAAAACTGAACACAGTATTCGAGGTGCAGCCTCACCAGTGCCAAGTACAGGGGGATGATCACTTCCCTACTCCTGCTGGCCACACCATTTCTGACACAAGCCAGGATGCCGTTGGCCTTCTTAGCTACCTGGGCACACTGCCAGCTCATGTTCAACTGGCTGTCAATCAACACCCCCAGGTCCTTTTCCACCAGGCAGCTTTCCAGCCACTCGTCCCGAAGCCTGGAGCATTGCATGGGGTTGTTGTGGCCAAAGTGCAGGACCCATCATTTGGCCTTGTTGAACCTCATACAATTGGCCTCAGCCCATTGATCCAGCCTGTCCAGATCCCTCTGCAGAGCCCTCCTACCCTCGAGCAGATCAACACACCCACCCAACTTGGTGTCATCTGCAAACTTACTGAGGGAGCACTCAATCCCCTCATCCAGATCATTGATAAAGATTAAAAAAGACCAGTCCCAACACTGAGTCCTGGGGAACACCACTAGTGACCGACCACCAACTGGATTTAACTCCATTCACCACAACCCTTTGGACCCGGCCATCCAGCTAGTCTTTTACCCAGCGAAGAGTGCGCCCATCCAAGCCATGAGCAGTTTCTCCAGGAGAATGCTGTGGAAAATGGTGTCAAAGGCATTACTAAAGTCTAGGTAGACTATATCCACAGCTTTTCCCTTGTCCACTAAGTGGGTCACTTTGTCATAGAAGGAGATCAGATTAGTCAAGCAGGACCTGCCTTTCATAAACCCATGCTGACTGGGCCTGATCCCCTGGGTTTCCTGTACGTGCCTCATGATGGCACTCAAGATGATCTGCTCCATAATCTTCCCCGACACCGAGGTCAGGCTGACAGGCCTGTAGTTCCCCGGATCCTCCTTCGGGCCCTTCCTGTAGATGGGCATCATATTTGCTAACCTCTAGTCCACTGGGACCTCCTTAGTTAGCCAGGACTGTTGATAAATAATGGAGAGTGACTTGGCAAGCTCCTCTGCCAGCTCCCTCCATACCCTTGGGTGGATCCCATCCGGTCCCATAGACTTGTGTGTGTCTAACTGGTGTAGCAGGTTGCTAACCATTTCCCCTTGGATTGTGGGGGCTTCATTCTGCTCCCCATCCCTATCAACCATCACAGGGGGCAGGGTCCCCAGAGAACAACTGGTCCTACTATTAAAGACTGAGGCAAAGAAGCCATTAAGTACCTCAGCCTTTTCCTCATCCTTTGTCACTATGTTTCCTCCTGGATCCAATAAAGGATGGAGCTTCTCCCTAACCCTCCTTTTGTTGTTACTGTATTTTTTATATGTCTTTAAAAGACATTTTTTATTGTCTTTTACAGCAGAAGCAAGATTAATTTCTATTTGGGCTTTGGCCCTTCTAATTTCCTCCCTGCATAACCTCACAACATCCTTGTAGTCCTCCTGAGTTGCCTGCCCCTTCCTCCAAAGGTCATAAACTCTCTATTTTTTTGTCCCCAAGTTCCAAAGCTGTCTGTTCAACCAGGCCAGGATCACCCATTTCAGGTGCAGAATCCAGCACTTATATATATATATAATATATATATTCAAATACCTTGAAAAACTTGAGATAAAAAATACTTGCATGCTAAACAGCTTGTCCCAAAAGCTCTGTGCCAACAACTATTTTCAAGATTTTCCATAGCAAAAGAAAGTTGTCAGCATTGTTTACATGGGGAATCCAACACTTCTAAGATTTCTATACTAAAAAAGCAGGAAAAGTAAACAAGCTATATAAATTAATTCTTCAAATTTGTTTATATAAAATATTACAGTTAATACAATTCTGAACTGAGTTGTGGTGCTATTTCTCTGGAGACCTAGGAGTTTCACATCTTTTGGATTAGAAGTAGTATCTACTTACATATCACACAAACTTTCACTCAACAGCACTGCACTACAACTTCAGGCTTAAAGCTGAACTTAAGTATGCTAGTTTAGATTTCTAACATATTATTAGCTACATTCACAGTCAAGACTATTAATACAGTAAGTAATCTTTTTTGCTTTATGTATTCATAAATACTAAAAAGCACTTTTTGCTACATTGATTCACGCTACTAAAAGCATCTTAAACATACACCATTTTAGACCCTCCAAACATCAAAGCTACACTATCATCTCCAGTCTACAGCCCAAGAAAGATGAAGGTTTGTTTATTAAGACAGTAGCACAAGGGAAGGCCCAAAGCATCCATCACCCACTGCCACAACACTCCTCTTACACTTCATGCCATACTCTTAAGCAGCAACAGTAACCTGTGCTACTCAGGAAGCATAGCAAAAAAGTACTGCTAGGAACACTCCCACATGCTCTGTAATCAAAAAGCTGTCTTTTCTTCAGAACATCCTTTCTCAAAGAAACAGGTCTTCACTCAGCCGCACTCATGCAGGGGACAAGACCACCATTACCATCAAGGCTCTGAAGCCACCCACAGGCCCTGCATCTGGCACTGCAAACCCACAATGGGCCCAGGAACTCCTACCTGAGGCCGCCCATCTCTCATCTCCCTCCTCATCACCTGCATGTCTCCAGAAATAGGAGAGCACTCTAGAAAAGAGGCCAAGCATCCCCAGACACCCACACCAAACCCCCCCCCACCCAAACACGACCTCAGCGCCCTCTCCTATAGCCGCGCTTCAGCCTCCCGCGGCGCCGCTGGCCAATCACTGTGTTCGCTCCTCGTCACGTGAAAGAGCCCACGCCGCGTGCCGTGGGGCGGGGGGGGGGGTGTGTGTGTTAGGGGCCGTTACGTCATTCTCCGCTGCGGGCGCGCGGGCTCAAGGGCGGGGCGGGGCGGGATGGGATGGGAGGGAGCGGGCGAGCGGGCGGGCGGCTGGCTTCGCCAGCGGCTTCGCCCGGTAGTGGGCTGTAGCAGCCACGGCACAGCCCGCGCGCCTTGAGCGTGACGTCACGTGACGTCGAGCGGTGGCAGACGCTTCCCTCGCCCCCGGCTGCCTCCCGGTTTCTCTTCGGGGCGGCGCGCGCGAGCAGCGGTGCCGCCTGCCCCCCACACCTCACCCCTGGCCGCTTTCCCGCCGGCCCGCCCTGCCGTGAGGAGACGGCGCGTTGAGGCCCCTTTGTGCCGGGCTCTGAGGGGACGATGTCTGCGGAGCCGGGGAGGGGCGGGGTGTTGTCACCCCCCCCTGCGCTGCTGGCGGGCGCGCTGGCTCCTCGCCACAGGCGGCACAGGGCCTGGCGGAGGAGACACAGGCCCCTCTGCTGGTAGGGCCGAGTGGTGGGACCGTTGGCCGAAAGGAGGGCGAGAGGGCCTCCTTCAGTAGGGTTTCAGGGCAGCAGGGGTTGAGGAGACATTGAAGATTGTGTCATGTGTGGTTACCACAAAAAGCTTGAAGCAAAGGGGTGCACGCAGCCTGTTGGTTATGCTGTCTGGAATTGCAGTCATACTGTATTGACAGGTTTTCTGGGTTTCTGTAAGTGAGGAGTCCTGAGCAGGCAAAACCCGCAGGCAGGCTGCCATCTCACCTGGGCTGAGGGCTCTCCGTGCACTTGGGTGGCACTGGGAGTAAGTGAGGCATGGAGTCTGATGCGGTAGAATGGGAGTACGTGGGAAAGCATGCATGTGCAAGTGGCATATGGTTGAATTGCTGTAATCTCAGTAGCAGACAGTTTCAAAATGACAGAATAAGCTCTAGAACATTTAAATTTAAATTCTGATTATCAAATAGTGTTTCACAAAGCATAGTTTTTGAGTTGATGAGCTCAGCATCCCAGTAATTTCAATGGGAACTGCAGCGTCAGACTGTTAATAGGAGACAGTCTCAGGAAGCTGGGCAGAGCAGTGTACACTCCTATGGGAAACTACTTTATGGCTGTTTGTTGCAGAAAGGCAGCGTAGTCTGTGATTAGATTCTGAGAGTAGAGCAGCAGTTGTCTTTGGCAACCTTTTATTTTCTACTTGTATGGTTAGCTCAGCATTATTTAGGCAAAGAAGGGCTAGGAGTGCATTGCGGATTGTTTAACACTTTTATAGAGTTCTATACAGTTCCTAGACCAGAAGAAATTTTGGTTGCCAGTAATTATGCATGGGTTCCAGTGTCGTGCTCTGAAGTAACTGAGGTGATGCTATTGGGAGGAGAAATGTGTATGAGTGTCTGTAGTCAGTGATCTTCTTAGAAAAGTGCTGAGGAAGTGACAGCCTCCACTTTTAGATACATTGATTTAAAGCATTTTAACTACCATTTTCTTTCACTAAGATTCCTGTGGAGTGCAGGCAGGGAAGTGTTGGTTGGCAAAACTGTGACAGGTGAAGAAATTGTTTTTCCAGAGGAGGGGAGTAGTTATACATGTATAAATTCCTGTCTGAAGATCCTGTAGTTTATAACAGCCTTCCCAGGTTGTGCTTCTCAGGAATCTTTTTGCAAGAAAATTGCCTAGGCAGAAAAGACCAATATTCAATCTGAATGTCCTTTAAAATGCTAACATGATCTGTTTATCACATCCATAAACTAGAAGTATTTTGTATATTAATAGCATACAATGGATCGAACCTGTTTAAACTCTTTGTATGATGATTCATGTGAAGGACTAAATCCAAAGGAATTTATATTATACTAGAGGAGCAAGACATCCCTTTGAAGCTATTGGGCCTGTATTTTGCTCTTGGTTCAGTACATGCCCCAAGACATGAGCTGGGAAACAAAGGCTGAGAAATCAGCTCCAGAGAAACAAAATACTTCAAAGAGCTGATTTTAAGAGAGCTGAAAATATTGAACAAGGACTACAGGTAATGAGGTAAAATAGTGTAATTAAATATTGTGTGAAAGAATGCATAGGTAGTGTAGGTAATGAAAACTCATCAGAGAAAGGAAGGGTTGGTCAGCCTCGTAAAAATAAATTTCACTAAAGCTTCAGGTGCTGTATGCTTTTGCATATAGATTTGGGAACACAGGCATGAGCCTGGGTTCAGTGCTAGGGGAACTGTTCCAGGACAGAATGCTTTTTTATTAATTACTGATACAAAAGGAGGACTATGGCAAGTTTATGTACCTTTTTATCGTATTGTCCCATGCCAGATCAGTTATAAGTGTCAATCTGTTTTTTATCTTTTGTGGTTACTGTGTGGGATGCTTGCATGGCACAGCCCTGACAAATGACCTAGCATCTGCTATAGCTGCTTCAGGCAGTATGAACTTTTTCAGTGGTCATTCCAGTGGTGAAAGTAAGTAGTTTTTCATAGCTTCTGATGATTTGATTTGATTGCCATCCCTTGACATCTTTTGGCCTAACTTAGAATAAAAACAATTAATTTGTAAATCCTTTTCAGAAACCTGTAATGTTCTGTTGGCATTATTATACTTCCTGCAGTCTTTGTGTATGTTTCCTGTGCATTCTTTAGAATTAGGAAGAATCTCTTTGTACAGCACCTTCGTACCTTACCTAGCATTGGCCTAGTACCTTACCTAGTCTTGGCCTGTGACTTGGGCTCTGGCTACCAGGTCTTGCTTTGTGGTTGTCTATACACAAAAATGACCCAAGACTTTTTACGGAATCAGGAGCATGAAATGAAGGGAACCTAAAATAAGGGCCCCAGAAAATTTTTAGAATAGAAACTGAACTGTGAAGTTTAATTGGTTTTTGTTGACACTGATGTCAAATGCAGAGGATACAGTAATTGTGTGGTGAACCTCTGTCCAAAAAGGAAAATCACAAATACTGAGTACACAGGAAAGGGGGCAGAAGGAATTTCACCATAGCCAGAGAAAACACTGTAGTGCCACGCTTGAAAGAGGGAGCTTTCAGGTACAATACTGGCTGAAACACTTGGAATTGTGAACAAAAATTTATAGGGTTTGAGCCCTGCTCTGTTCAGTGGTGCAGGACTCTATAAATTCTTTTTATTCAAAGAGATTAGGTCAAGTAAATACCTGAACTTCTCACCAATATTGTGTAAAAAATAAGTTGATCTCCCTAAATTGGTCAAAAGGGATAAAATATGATCCTGTTTTATATCTATGGTAATTTGTGTTAGAGCAAACCAGTACCTAGCATTCATTGAAAAAGATGTGAAGTAAGTATTACCCATTTTCCATTAAGCCATAGTTTTTGAAAAGTTACATATAACGGAAATATTTGCATAGTGTTTCTTCCGTGAACAGAGGAACAGAAGGGCTTAATTACTTAAGACAGTTTTGCTTGGCTACACAGTCTTCCCCCCCCCCGCCCCCTTCCCTAACAGTTTACAGCTGTGTCTAGTGCTGAGTATGGTGTATTAATTTCCATGTTTCAGTCTATTAAAACAACTGTAAAGTTTTAATGTTCTTTCAGTATTGGCTAACATTGTGAGAAGAGCAAAATCTAGAGCCCGTATGAATTGAGAAGTAGTGCTGTTCTAAAGTTTTTCTAGCATATTTTAAAGGTGATGCCCTTCAGAGTACTGAAGATTTAATTGTGTCTTGGTTACAAGACTGTTTAAAGTTTAGACAAAAGACCCTGTCATTGCTGTAGCTGTCAAGGTGCCAACATCTTCAAGATAAAAGCATTTTTTTTCATTGCCTAATAAGCAGGAGGACTGGATCCAATGCATGCTGGCCATTGCATGTCACTGATGCCTGCTAGATTTAAAATATGTTGTTTAGCCATCATGGTGTTCTGTAAGTATGAACGTCAGCATGATTGAATTGTGCAGGGTTTATCTGAACACTCTAGAAAACTAGGGTTAGTAGAAAAAGATAAAGAAGAGTTCTACCAGTAATATTACTGATAGATTTTTAACCTCTAACTTTCTAACCTCCCAACTTGTTGGGGTACTTGAATAGTTGAATTTTTATCCGTAGTTTATTCTAGGAGAATACTGCATTGTAAGTAGCTTTAGCTCTTTTGAAACAAGAACTAGATTGTTGAATATAGTTATCACTGGCTATTATAATAACTAAAACTGGTAAACTATGAGAAAGGATTTATTTAAGAAGTTAAGTAAGGGGTACTACTCAAGTAAAAAACAGACTTGAAACATTTTTAATTTTGTCTGATTTGGAAGCAGCTGTATGAGAATGTAGTACAGTCATTTTCTAGTGTGTTCTGTTAATTAAAATTCAGGAAGCATTTTCCTGTTCCCTGGCTTAACTGAAGTTTTTGCTGTGCTTTTGTTCCATATCTGAATAGATGTTGTTGAAAGCCAGAGTGTAAGGGAGAACTTTTCAAAGACGGCATGACTCACTGAACGGTGAGAATATCACAAAGTGTACAGGCAGCTGTGTTCACAAGACTGTTTTAAACTGACAGTTAACTTTTCAGTTGAAGGTAAGCATGAAGGTTTTTAACTGTTGAAAAATCTGCAGTAACTAAATTCTAATACAAGATACTTCTCAAGGTATTTGAACAGATTGGAAAGCAGTGAGATGAACAAAAAAGGGCTAAGTGAACAAGAGAAATGGTTGATACAGTTTCCTGTAGCTGAGTTATTGTGAGTATATGAGTTCATCGGACTCATAGTGAAGTCTGTAATTTTAAATGCCTGATAAGAAGTGTTAAAATCAAATGGAAGTTAGTATCTAAACATGTTTAAATATCTTTTCTGTCCTAGAGTTAAAAAAAAAAAAAGCTTTGATTTTAGAGTTACCCTCAAACTAAACGCCTCCAAAAATGGTTCTTAGATCTTGACATAAAAGTCTATTGAGGTATCATAAATACACAGACTTCCATTTCGTTGGTATTCATACTGTATTATTATGAACTGTGGCTATAGGATGTAATGTGCTTACTGTATGCAAGTTGTTAGAATGTTTACATATTTTGAAATGTAAATACAGCTCATTACTAAATATGGCTTTTATTTATTTTGTCTTAAATAGACAAAAACCTAGCTGAGCACTGATCTGAGCGTATCAAGGATCTATTTTTTGTCTTTCTTCATCACTTGCATTTCCATTATTAATTGCCTTTGTGAAGTGTTATGACGAGGGAAGAAGGTTACAGAGAAGAATTTAGCTATGACAGGATGCCAACTTTGGAGCGGGGAAAACAAGAAAATGGAAATTATATACCAGATATCAAATCCAGTGACCTTCAGCTATCAAAGAGGCTGCATCCTTGCTTTAGTTACAGAACATGGATCTTTTCTTTGCTGATGGGAGTAAGTACTTCAAATGATACAAAATGTAAAAATGTAGGTGAGGTCTCAGTGCCCAGTAATCTGTTCTGTTTCACATCATCTGGGGACTCAGAATTTCATCACTGATAATATTGAATATAAATATTTGTACAGAAAGGAACATATTTAGCAAATTTAAAATGTAACACTTAACTGACTAATGGTATTCTTTGGATAATTCTGCACTACTCAAAGATGCTATACAAAGGCTGGTTTTTATCTTTAATATTAATCATGTAGCATAAACAGAGAATAAGTGTGGTAGTGGTAAATAACCCATGCATATATATAAGCAGTGCCTTTTGGTAAAGGATGTGAAGTATCCTGATCATATGCGTTCTTTTAACATATTTTTAACTGTTAAAAGTACTTCACTGGCCATTATAGCATTTTGGCATTAAAAATACGTATGGTACTTAATGGCCACATTAATTTTTCAAGGTTTGGTAGTCATGTAGTTATTTGGAGAATCTTCATGTAGTGAGAGATTTACTTGTGTTTCTTACAGGAATGTCACAGTGATTTGAATTTTTGTGTCACTGCTAGAATCATAGGACGCTGATCTTGCACGTACATCATGTGCTGCTTCATGTTCTGAGCCAAGTTAATTAAAATTCATCATAGCAATTAGAATTTGATCTTCTTCTGTCAGCTTGTGTGTTTTGAAGAGTAATTTTTATTAAGAGCTAAAAATGTTTCACTGTTAATATGGTAATTACTTGTTCTTGCACAGTGAATAAAAGTATTGCCTTATTTTTGTGGAAACAGCTGAAGATTTTTTCCTTTCTGACAGTCTGCAAAACTTGGATTTGCTTTCAGATGTACAGAAAAAGAGAGGAAAAGAAGAGCTGGCTTTCTTTGCATTAAATTTTCTCAAACTTAATAATCAAAAAGGGCAACTGTCTTTAATTAGATTTTCTTTTTACTGAGTTGTTGTGAATGATTGGAGATACTAATGTTTAATGATCATTTGCTGAAGTCATATTATAAAGAAGCATGAATTTTATGGATAAATGAAAATGCAATTTAATTAATAAAATAATTCAATAAATTCCAATTAGATTTTTCTCCCAAGTATTATAGTAGTTAATCTCTCTCGACTCTTCTGAAAGACAGTGTCCAGAAGGGAAAGTCTGTATGCTGAGCAACAGAAGTCATAGTTAACAGAACAGTCTACTTCAGGGAGCAGTTGCAAATTGTAGAGTGACATCAAAGTGGCTGCTAGTATGGGCTGTTCTTGTGTGGGAACAATTCAGTATGCTTCAAGCACAATTTCAAGTTGTGTTCTATAAATACTGTTCTTCCAGTCTGCCAGAATTCTATGTGTGTGTGCTTAGACACACACACACATGCTAACCCTATTTTCTGTCATTTTTTGACAAGGACTTTTTAAAGACCCCCATAATTTCGTAACATGAAAAAAAATGCCCAAATAACGTGAAAGAGCCATTCTGTCTCTCATCTTCCCCAGCCCCTTCAAAAGAAATGCCTACCCAGAGGAATGACAAGCAAAAGGAAAAATTGTTAGTAGAATACGCTAATCATTTATTGCTGAGAGTGTAACTCTGATAATTATTAAATAAATGGAATAGTTAGCAAGGGAACAGGAGGAGTTGAACATTTATGGGTGTGCTGCTGGACCAAAGCAGGAAGAGAGTTTGGAGGGAGGCAGGAATATAGGTGGAAGAATCTTCATCAATGTATCCTACTATTGTTTTTGTTACTGTGTTCTAGTTGGTAATTGCCCAGCTGCCCATATGCATAATGAATGTTAGTGGAGCCAAGCAGAGAATGCAAAGTAGAGGCTTAGTTGAGGTTTCTGAAACATTTTTACTGCTGAGCATTGCAATTACCTTTTGAGCATTTAATTAGGTATTTGCCTAGTCAGGGCACAATGCTTGATGCAGACATGATTATATTGTTCAGTATTAAGTCTTGGTAACCAGAAAAACATCTTGCTCAGAACTCAGCATGTTTTGATGTTTTTCTTCAAAGTTATTCACACAAAGACTGCATTAAATGTTCATCAGTAGCTTAATTTGAAAGGAATTACTGATTTCTATCTGACTAGTTGCTTTTTTAAAAATAGTTTTATTCATATTAATTTGTCTTATTTGTTGCTTTGCAGACTTGCCTCCTTATTACTTCTGGATTTTCACTGTATCTGGGAAATATTTTTCCATCTGAAATGGATTATTTACGTTGTGCAGCAGGTTCAGTAAGCATTCTTAATTATTTGCTGTGGCTGTTTGACTGCAAAATCAGTAGTAAATAATTTTTCTGGTTTTATTGTCTTTTTATTCTGTCTGTCTTTTCCATGAAGAAAGTTAGTAGTAAAGATTTAGTTCTATTTAACAGTTCATTAAATGGCTTTTCATCCTATGGTTAAGGGAATAACAGTTGCCATAAAACAAGTGGTTTGTGCTACCATTTTCGTTAACCAGCTTACCACTGGCATGCAGTAGTTATCTGCATGAACAGTTTTTCTGTGACTGATTTTACAAAAATTTGCATTGTTATGTATTTGGGGAATTTCCTGGCTAAATGCTGTCAGAGTATATTTCAGATTGTATTTCAAAGTATTACTTTTTCAGTTTATTTTGCCGTAATATCCAAGTACTGAAGCAGACTAAAGTTCTCTTGAATATTATTATTTTATTAGTAAAATATGCATTAGATGTCTGACATTTTCCAATTTCTAGTATTTTTTTGCTGTATTTTTAGGCACTCTTCTGTTTTTTTACTGTATTATATATGCTAATCTACACTTTAGCTCTATGTGTATAAGATGAGTCTGATGTACTTGCTTTGTTCATGGCAGGATTCTGTTCTGTCATTGTTATTTTAGCAACTTGATTTGCAGATTTGTTTTAAGTTAGGTGCAAGACTAATGCTTTACTTTAAACAAACAAGTCCCAGGAGTTGTTCTGTGAATGAGCTATGGCTTACGTTTCTGCTAGAGGTGTTAGAATAAAGTTGAAGCAGTTTTTGAAGTTAGTTTCTTCGCTGATGTATTATTCTCTGCAACATTAGTGTTACTGAGATGTCTCTTTTAGTGCCCTAAATCTTGTCTCTTTGAACTTTGTATTTATTGATAATTTCCAAAGATCTGGTAGATCTGGTAGTTGCCTAAACATAGTCATGTAGTGTTCTAGAGACTAGGTATCCAGGACATAAAAGGATGTTTTAATTATGTTAAATATAGGTCATTTAGGTGTTAAGGAAGTGCTGCCAAGAATTTTAAATGTCACTGTTAATCTAATTGTAGTGGTTCCATTGTTAAGCCATCAGTGTTCAGATGTGTGAAAAGATAATTTGTAAAGAAATGCAGCATTTGTTATATTATTCATTGTTTAACATGGAAACATATTTAATAAATTTAGTTGAGTATATTTTTATTTTGCTTATTAGTATGTTGTAACATTATGCATTTGTGTAAAATAGCGTTGGATCTGTAATGCTACCATATCTATTGCAGTGGGGAACAGCTAAAGATAGAGAAATTACTTTGTGAAACTTTTCACTTATGCATGATTTTTCCATTTAGCTCTGCCCTTAAGTATAGAAAAACAGTTCCTAGTGAATGTAGCGGAGATCCCAGGCACAATTCTTAAAGTGTAATTTGACTCAACAGATCAGTTTTTACAAAGTTCTTCAGAACTGTATTGAGACTGGCCAAATTTTAGCTTACACAACCGTGACTTTGTCTGGTTAAAACAATGTGGAGGCCCAGTTTGGCAGTAGCAGTGCGTTTCTTTTCCTGCTCAAGGATCTCAGGCCTTCTAGAGTTAATTTAAACTAACGAAGACATGAAATGCCTCATGAAAGTCTTTCTTTCCTTTATTCATCACATTTGCTGGGTAGCTAGTCAAAACTGAGGGATATGGAAGGCATATTTAAACCTCTTGTAATCCTCAGACACTGATTGTAATTAATGGGCTCAGACAAGAGTGACAGACTTTCCTCAGAGTTCCTGTTTGTCTAAGTTAACTGAAATATTAATTCAGACCAAATAAAATACATGTATAGAAATACATATAAAAATTTTTTTGTGCAGAATATCCCACTAGTCTTCTCTTTTAATTTTCCCAGTGTATTCCTTCAGCAGTTGTGAGCTTTGCTATAGCAAGGAATAAAATTAATACGGTAAGTATAGGATTTTATTGGCAATTGTATCTTTTTTTTCCCCCCTGTGGTTAAAATGAGAGAGAAACTCATTCTGAAACTGTTTTTCAGATACCCAATTTTCAGATTCTGTTTGTTTCTACATTTGCTGTTACAACAACGTGTTTAATTTGGTTTGGATGCAAACTTGTCCTCAATCCATCAGCTATAAATGTAAGTTACTAAAAGAATTACTAATTAATGCTACATTTATCTTTGTTAAAAAAAAAGGGGGGGTGTGAGGTGAGTGGAGATAACATGTAATTACGTTGTTGTCAATACCCCAGTATTCCTACTTAGTCTGTGAGGAGAGATCATCCAGCAGTAACTTTACTTTTCTGAGTAAGACAAGACTAGAAAACTGACGTTGGAGATGAAAACTTACATGGCTAAAAGATGCATGGTACAGCTAACTTACAGGAGATTGATATGGAAACGACTTTTGTGTTTTCTTGTATTCAAGTTCAAAAACATGAATTAGATCTTCAAATGTGATCCAGTTCGATCAACTGACTTTTATTTTTATGTTGACTATAGCAAGTTTTGTTGGTGGGTTTTTTTTTTTTTTTTGAAAGAGCAGGGTCAGAAGAGAAAATGGAAAATGAGTTAGTAGCTTATCTGTGGATCAGCCAGTTTTTAGGGTTGAGTTGTACTGAAATGAAAAGGTGTCCCAAACAGTGCTACTTCTAGGACATTTCATCATCATATTAAGTATAATTCTTTCCTGGATCTTATTTAATGGATAGTTTTGCTTGTGAGGCCACCAGGAAAGAAACTTCTGATGAACGTTTTTATTATACATTGTCAACAAAGAGAATGCAGCAGTCATTTGAAGCATACACGTTTCATGCTGGGAAAAGTTCACTGGTTTTGAGTCGCAGCCTTTTAACATCTGTCTTTGGTAGTCTGAGCCGAAAAGTAGAACTATAGGGTGGTTTTGTTTTGTTTTGTTTTTTTTGCTATGGTAGAATGTTCTGAGACCTCTATACTACATAAGAATATTACATGTATGAGTAAGTAACATTGCATTAGGTATTATTGTTACCATTGATGAATATTCATAATAGACTATCACAGAATAGCAGTACTCAATACAACTTCGTCATACATTTCATATGAAGGTTAATGAGTGCTCTCATGTACTATTGTTCAGTTCTTCTCCCACTATCATATCAGCTGTTGTGATACTAAGAGCTCAGCAGTAATAATGTCTCCCTATAATAATATAGCAGATCTGAACTAGTGTTAGTAACAAAAGACTTTTCTAATAGAAAAATAGTGCAGAGACTAGAGTTTGCTTTGGAGTTATCCATGCTATTTTAATAAAATCTGGTTAGCTCCAGATTTCACAGATGTTGAACTTTTAAATTAACTGTGTTTACTTCCCTTAGAAAGTGCACTATATTAGGCCAATACTTACAAACCTGCTTTTTAAATTGGGTAACTAAGTCTAGCTTCACGTTTCTGTGCAGCTGGCCCAATTTTCAGAGAGATGGAGTACAGCAGTCAATTGGAACTGTGGAGATTTAGCACTCCGGACAGTCAGATGACTTGAATTCAAGTAGTACTGGCTTTAGATGCGGGCAGTTTTGCCCTGTATTTGGTGGGACAATGTCATGGCCCCTTGGGTTCTGTGTGTATCTCGGGACAGTTTACACCAGTCAATTCTTTGCACAGTCTTTGCTAGCTTATTGCTAGTGTAGCAGTTCCCTCATGCGTTTGCACCCTCAAGTGTCTTAGGCTGTTGGGGCTGAATGAATTATATACCAGACACAGGGGTACTGCCTTTTCCCTTTTCCCTTCCTTTCTTGGTAGAGAGTTCAAATATTAGAAACCAGCCTAAGCATTCTGAGAGAAAACAGCAGAGAAGTGTGACTGGAGACTACCAGTCCCTTTGCATTCCCTTCCCCTGGTAGACAGGATCACAGCACTGTCAGGACAGTGGAGGGCTATGTCTGCCCAGGGAAATTGGACCAAAGGGACTCATTTTGTCACCACGATAAATAGTTATTTTGTCATGAGCCCCAGTGTGACAAAATTAATTTTGCTTATGCTCTTGAGAAGCTTTGAGCTGGCCCTGTGTCTAAGAGCTTAACTTTAGTTTTGTACTTTTGAAGTGAGTAGTTTTTAGATTGCATAAAAACTTGTGTTTTCTATTATTACATATTAACAGCTTTTGTATTTTCAAGGCAGATCAAACCATTTCAAAAAAGAGATTATATTAGACTGGAAATGTATAAGTGACAAACATTAAATTTATAACAAGGCAAATTCTGTCTTTGCTAAATGTTAGTTATCTACAATAATATCCATGACACATCCTTGGTTATGTGGTTTTAATTCTTTTGAACTTGCCTATTGCATGTTCATACTATGTCGTTGATCCTTGAATAAAAATAAGTCAGGATAACTGTGTGTGCAAAGCTGGCTCTAGAGCTTTTTTGAACCTTTCTGTCTTAAGAGTTATTCATGGTGCTGACTTGCTCTCTTCTTTGAAGGATACTGTTTCAGTGAGACAGTCTCACTGTTCGGCAGCTCGCTGCCAGCTGTTTTCCATTACCCATGTGGTACAAAGAAGATGTAGAATACCATCTCTTTAACTGTTCTTTCATCATCAGATTTATTTTCCCTCCCCATGTGAAACTGCACAAGAAAATAATGCTAGGTCTGATGTGAAATCACTGCCAGTAATTTAAAAGCAGTAAGATTCATAAAAAGGATAAGTTTATCCAATTGAGACAATTCATATTTAACTCCCCCTCTTTATAAAGGACCTGGGTAGTTCTTCATTAGTGTTGCTCGTGTTGATGGATAACTGTACAAAATTACTTTAGACAGATAAATGGAATGCAAGATACAAGCCATGTCCTAGACTGTGAGTATGTGACACCACTCCAGTGGTGTGCAGTTCTGTAGTTAGTATGCTATCAACATGAAGGATGCGATGTGTAAAACGTGCAAACTGCCACTGCTGCCGCTCTGTTCCTTCCCAGCTCTGAGTAAGAAGCCTGATGGGCAAAAATGAGTGGAACCTCGTGCATGCTGGCCACTGCAACTGAAGGGGTTCAGATCTTGAACAGGATTCAGATTAACTCCAAATTGAGTACATACATTTGTTGTCTTCTTGTGAGTTGAGTGTCTGTACCTCCATTGTAGTTCAGATGATCCAGTCATTGAGACCCTGCAATGCAATCTCATTTGCCTCAGTGTAGATGGCTAAGGCAGGATTCCAAGGCCTGAACTTAGACATCTTTTATTTTAAATGAGCTGTGAGATATTCTGCCTGACTGCTGCTTCTACTCTGGATGGGTGAGAGTCTCCCATCAGTCCTGTGTCGTACATCCCATTCATGCAGGCACGTTCAATATGCTTGAGTATTTCAAATGGCACTAGCAGCCAGTATAATTGAACCCCACCTCTAGTGACTGGTTGGCCCAGTAGCTTTTGGGGTTCCCTCTCTTGTCTGTATAGGTCTCCACTGACAGTAGTGGAAGCCTAGTCACCGTGGTGCACACAGATACTGGAGTGTAGGTGCTTGATTTGGTTGCCTAACCGTAAGTGTGTGTCTCCGTTAGGTATGTGCTATCTTGTCCTGCCTCACTCCAGCTGCTGGTCCCCCTCCAGTCTCCTTTAGGTCCTCTGTCATTATTTGTCAGACCTGTGCAGATGTCTTGAAACATCTTAAATTGTGTTAAAAGTATGCATTCAAGTAACTATATTGAACTTTAAATTATTTAATCTTGAAATTAATTCAACACTTTCATACAGTTTCAGTGAAACACATTTTTAATACCTGGTGCAGGTTCAGAGCAAATTGTATTAAGGTTGTGCTAATCTACTACTTTCTACCCAGTTGCACTTGCACATTCCTTAGTCATGGAAGAGGATTAGGGACACAGCTTACTTGGTTTTCTGCATCTGGTGGTAGATTTTATGTATAGTGGTAGTTGTAGAGATAATTTTCTTTAGTGCTTGGAAATCTAACATTGAATTTCCCATTGTTACAGATGGTATAAAAAGGTATGTACTTCTAGCTTTAGCTGTATTTCTGTTTAAAAAATAAAAACAGCAAAACCACCCAAACTCCAAAACTGGAGATGAGATATTTTTACTTTGGCCTAGGGGTGTTGAACTAATTTTATGAGTGGAAGGCTCTATCTGATATTCTAGACATGTCATATCAGAAAAAAATACTGGAAAGATAAAATTAAAAAATCTGATTTATTTACTGTTACTTTTCCAATTTCTGTTATTTACTTCTTATAGCTAGCACTAAATGAGCTAGTCATTTAATGTAGTTATAGTGCTTCTGGATTCAAACTTGTATGTCTACTTGGCACTGCACTGTATAGTGTGGCCTTGCCAGCCCACGTCAGTACCAGCACTACATGTCAAAACGTGTCCAAATCATAGGAATTTACAGGCTGGATTAAATTGTTCTGCAGGCCACATGTTTGACACCTCTTCTTTTGCCAAATAATGTCTTTATTCTTCATGCTAGCACTTTCCCTAGAAGCTTACCACTATGACATTTATTGCTGTTTGTGGCTCTAGTACAAACTGTACAGTTTGTTGTGTACTGCAAGTCACATAGTTCTAATTAAGATTTCCTGAGAAGGATGAATTTCAGTGCCCAAAAAAGCCTCTCAAATCTGCCACTTACGATCTTTTTCAAAATCATGTGCTGCAAGATACATGTCAGAGAAAAACTGAGATTTGGTGATCTACAAAGCAGGTCTAACATGATGGAACAATATAATTCTGTTCTAAGTCATTGAACAATGGTTTGCTATAATTGTATAGGTTCTGAATGGAGTCAGTTCTCCCTAAATTTTTGGTACTTTGCCCAGTGGACCTAACCACCAAATGTTTTCTTGGGCTGCCAGTGGAAAAACATGGTGTTTTCGAAGACAAGAGAGGGAGACCCAGTCTGCCTAACTTGCATGTCTGTAGAAAATGTAGAGTAGGTATCTACCTCTTTTCATGCGATAATAAGGAAACAAAGAGAAATGTTAAGTATTACACTTATTTGTCTCTTGAAGATGAGCAATGGCAGGAGGAATGGCAGCATCCATGTTTTTGCACAATAATGCAGTCTGTTAGACCTGCAAGAGTAACGAAACCATGAAGAGTGTTCATCCATGCTCTACTAGCACTAGGTAGAGCTCAGAACTAGGATTCTTGGCCCAGTTCTTTGGATTGTGTTTTCATTCAGCATTAGACATTGTATTGCACCATTTGGATTGCAGCATAGGGGTTGGGAGCCTGTGGCCCTCCTTCCCCCCTGCAGTGGATTGCCTTAGCCCCTGGGCTAGTCAGGCTTGCTCTTGTTTGTCCTCTTTCTGTTCCTGTGAATCTTCCATAATTTGCTGCAGTGTTCTGGTTTCACATGGGAGGTCCTGCAAAATGCAAACATACCCAGCAATCAGCCCCTTGTCACTAAGTGCTCTTCTGGAAGGCAGTGCTAAAATCTTCAGGCAGAATATTCCCATGAATGAAATAAATGTTTCTTTCTTAGGTTAGGCATTCTGAGTATTATGTAGACAGCTAAATGTTGTCCTAGAAATTAATCAAGAACCAAGAACATGGTTAACAAGGTATCTGCTGAATAGATACGTCTAAGTGTCACAGACAATAGACAGACTGCTGGATCCTGCTAGACCCTGCCCCCTCCTTTATTTTTAATATGGAAGATGTAACTCATTTATGTCTGGGATTTTACTGACAGATAAATTTCAACTTGATTCTACTTATTCTGCTGGAAATCTTCATGGCAACTACTGTGATCATTTCAGCTAGGTCTACTGAAGACTGCTGTACAAGAAAGAAAGTAGGTACCCTTAAGGATTAAAAATGTCTTTTTTTGTGTGCGTGTGTTAAAAAATCCTAGATTTTTCCTGTATTACATACATCAAAAAGTTTACAGGCAACTCCAGTATATAACTTAATGTTACATGGTAAAACTAGATTTGAACAATAAATAAAAGTACCCTGCTAAACAGTAATAGCCTCTTCTATCTTTAAGAGTGCAGTGGGCCCCTGCAAAATGATCTGTTGCAATTATACAGCACAGGGTTATTTGAATATCTTATGAAAAGGCATGGCAAAAGTTTTATTTCTGTTTTGTGGAACAAAACTTAATGACGTATGAAACATTAGAATACTGTGACTTGTATGTATGCAAGCAATGCCTTTTTGAAGCCTGAGGTGGGGAAAGTATTTGTCATGTCTGCCACTTTGGTGGTATCTGGACAATGAATATTGCCTTTGGGATTTGGGCCTATAGATAATTTTCTTTAGTCACAAGTGCTCTCCCAAATCCCTCCCTCATTTTTCTACAACAGTACTTCTTTTAGGTAATAATGAAGCAAGCATGCTGTGCTATTTTGTGTTCCAGTGGAAGTATTGCTTGCTAGATAGTCACGTAGTGTACTGTCTTCCTTCAGTAAGTGTTCATCCACATCAGTAAAATCTGAAGGCTCAGTAAGAACGTATGTATTTTGAGGTGGAAAGGGGAGACAAGGTGACCGTATTTCACTGTTGAACAGTGGTTGTATAACAGCTAATCTGGGACTACCTTATTTGTTTTTAATGTGATTGCTGTGGTCTGACACTGGCGAACGCCGTGGTGTGTCACTGTCAGCTCTGATGGGCCAACCAGACATTGCATGCCACCGTTAAGATTTGTAACAGGTTGTACAGGATATTACAAGTAAATGTATTGCTTTGTGTATTTTTTTAATTGTGATTTTTTTATTCCCCTCTAGAATACTGCATATGATAGTACCATCGTTTTGAGCAATGTCAGCTTTCCTACTCGAATTCTGAAGTCATACTCAGTAAGAAAAACGTTGTTTTCTTTCTTTAAATAAATTTGTTCTTTAATCTTCCCAAGTGCTAAGCTTCTTTAAAGCCAGGAAGAGGTCAGTGTAGGTAAGAGCTAAAAGAATAAAGACAGAAATGAGAGATATAACTTAAAATATTTCCTTTTAGAATATTGCAAGAGAAAAGATAACTGTCATGTATAATAGGAAGGAGACTACTTAATGACTTAAGGATAAATAGTGTAAACTGAACTGTACTTCAGTGGAGCTAATAAATGAGATCATAAATATGTATAATGAAGCTGATCTTGTTTTCACTTAAGCCAGCTGAAGTTTTGCCATATTTTAGATGTGAAAAACATTGACTTCATGCATAGCTAATAGCATAAATGCATTTTTTTCCATCCTGTGAGTTCCTTTCTGTATGCAAATAGGAAATTTGGTGTTCAAATGCACTATTAATAATTCGTGTGCTCTTCTTTGTTTTAGGTAATTGAGGTGATTATTGGAATTTCATCAGTATTTGGTGGCATAATTGCTTTGAATATGGATGTTCTAGTCTCAGGTCCATATCTTTCAGTAACGTTCTTTTGGATCTTAGTTGCTGTAAGTATTGCAAAATGAAGGCACTCTTTTAAAACAATGTTTTTGATTTTTTTAAATTTTTTTTAATTTTTTTTTCTTTTTTCCCCTCCCTACTGGAATATTTATTTAGCCCTTATACTAATTGGCAATTGTTGCTTAGCAAATAAATTAGTGCTTCAATATACTTAATATATTTATACAGTATGCTTGTTCGCTTGTTCTCTTTTGATTACAATACTTTGGTTCTTATGAAATGTTCTGATACCTTTTCAGTTCTCAGTTCAATAAAATGGAAATGAGTAATACAACAAGGTTATTGGAAGTGAAGTGTTCTGTCAAACAAGTCCTAGGTTTTAGAATATTTCAGGCTGCCAAATAAAAAGTTGAATTTAATTTCAGCGTGGTAGAATCCTTAAAACACCATCTTTATCCTGTCAGCCTTAACTGTCTTAAAGCCTGAGACGGTGATTGGTAACCCTTGTCACTAATAACAGTCTGTACCTAGGAGCAATGGATTCATAAAGGATGCTGTGCTGCCCTGTTTGCCACAAATTGAACCAGTTGAGAAAGAAGACAATGAACATTAGATTTATATATGGCTACTCTGCCTGGAAAATCCCTCAGCATGAAGTGGAAAAAGATCATAAAGTTTTTCAGCATTCAGAATTCACAAAGTTCTGTAGAGTTCATTAGGTTTTTATGTAGAACTGTCAAGTTCTGAGGATAATCGTATGTCAGTATGTGTAGGTTTAATGTATGATACTCATTAAATGCAAGTTAAATGAAGATTAGTTTTATCTCCATTTGACTAAGTGATTCCTAATACTGTCGTAATAAGTCTATACAGTTTTACCTTTTCAGGAAATCTAGAATGTGATCTGTGACTAGTGGGAATCACTGTAACTCAGTTGTAATTTCTGTACTTTTCAAGTAGGTAAGTGTTTATTTTGTTATGCTTTTTTGTTTAGTGCTTTCCAAGTGCTATTGCAAGTCACGTAGCTGCTGAATATCCAAGTAAATGTCTGGTAAGTATGTAAAATTCTTGGATTTTGTCATTAGAGTGGAATAATGCTAAGAAAGCCTGCCTTTGATAGTGGGCGCTACTCATATTTGCTCACTTCTTTTTAGTTACTTCTACAAAATGTGACAGAAATATGTAGCACGAGTGTAAGCTGGTATTCCTGAAAAGAAATCCAGTAGGTCTTTTGGAGACTTAATTCCATCAATTCTAGAAAAGAATTCAAAGGACTGTCAGGTTTTTTGTACTGGTTTCTTGGGAATGGTTATTACTATAGGAAAACGACATACCTCATATGGTACGCCCAGAACTGCTTTCATCCTCCTGAGCTGGGGTCCTTTCTGTTCTGTTCTCCTTTCATTATGAGCTGTGGTTTCTGAAAGAAGAAAATTAGGTGTGCAGGCTGCACTGTACCTAGAATGTATTTTAAACAAAATCCTCATCTGCATGACTAGCAACAAGGGCTAAGAATATTCAGTAGAGTGCATTTATTCCTTGATTGTCCCAGTTGTGTAGTTAAGCCTCCTTAAAACATCTGTTCTAAGTTATAGTCATGCAACCATATTTAAGTCAGTAATGATGCATGACCACAACTGAAGTCAGAATTTGATCCTGTAGGATGATATTTGAATGAAAACTCTGCTGCTATTGTATTGAAATAAATTTGCCTCAAAGCACTCAAATGTATTTGCATAGTTATTTTAGGTTGTAAATCTGCAATATCTGCTGTTAATGCTCATTATTTCATACAAACTGAAGAATAAGTGATACTTCTATACTGGCTTTCTAAATTGGGTATTGCTTTCTCTATCTGCATGTGAAAGGCACTTTTAAAATCAAACAAAACGCCATCATCTATATTAAATGGAAAACAAATTACAAAACAGCAGTGTTTTGGCTAGGAAACTTAATTTATTCAAACCTTGCTTCCGTATCTCCATGCAATATGGATGGCTCTTAATATTTGTCCCATATGTGTAATCTTACAGACTTTTACATACTTCTGTTATGCTCCTTCAAGCAATATTGTAAGCAATATAGCTCACAAACCAAAGTGTTAACTTGTTTTCATTCTTATTTAACATTTATTATCTTATTTTTTAGGTTGAGGTCCTGATTGCCATTAGCAGTGTTATCTCTCCGTTGTTGTTCACAGCTTCTGCATACTTGTCCTTCAGTATCATGCAAGTTGTTGACATCTTTAAAAATTATCCACCTGCTGTTAAAGTATGTATTTTTATGCAATTGAAAAATTAACATCTACCTATTACAGTAGCAACACAAGAATTAATTAAGAAGTATAAGAAGACAAGGTAGTGCATTGTAAAGATTGAATAAAATGTTACAGAAATTTTTCAAAAGCTCTTATTTGACTAATGATACAATTTTAAATGTGTTAAATCTGTTGCCACCCTGGAATTATAGTTTTAAAACAATGGGATATTATTCTAAAGAATCAGTAGAAATAATATGTAATATGCTGGACTCCTTGAGGTTTTTATAAATTTGCAGTATATAAATCAAAGATTCTAGGTTTACTTGAAGAATACATTTTTCTGTTTCTTAGGATGTCTACCAACAGGTGGCATGTTGGGATTGTAAACTTAGACCTGGATTCATTCAAAGCCTGGATTGGGGCAGAGAAGAAAAAAAGTTTGCAAATCTTAAAGCATTTCGATATGAAGTGTTACCAGTGCATTGCTGAAGAGCTTTCTAGGGCTTTACTGTCAAAGTGTTTAGCAATCCATGATGATGTTCAAAGAACCATTTATGGGGATTAAAATAGTGTCAATAACAGTGTTGTTTCTTAGTACCCACTAGTCCTTAAGTAGTCTTGTAATTTTAGAAGAAGAGAGGGAAAATATTTATTAAACTGAGATCTTAAGGACTGGAAAACTAGCTTTTGACTATGTGATCCTGTTCTGATACTGGAGGAGCATAGTGTGTTGTTCGATCTCAGGAAGTGGCCAAGGCTTACATGCTCTCTTTAAGCAGCTTCTCTGGTTGCACATGTTGGAGACAGAAGACTGGACTGTCCAGACAGTTGGTGTGACCCTGTAGAGCATTTCTTACATTCTACTTAGTGTCTAGTCTGCGGAGGAAGGTGAACAATGGAGTGGAATGTGACAGCAATGCAGACAAGGACAGTGACCTCATTGGCAAGGGGTGCAGTCTTACAGTTCCCAAAAACAGAGAACAAGGCAGGTTTGGCCATGGTAACCAGGTTCAGCCAATAGTTCAGTGATTGCCAGACCAGTCCATTGTAGTGAGGTAGATCGAAGGTCAGCCAGGAATTCAGGTCAGCAGGGTAAGATCAGAGCCAGCAAGGCACAGGGCCAGGCCCAGGCATAGCTGTGACATTCCTCAGGTCAGAACCAGCAGTAAGACTCTATATTTTAGGTGATGGTTTCCTCAATTCTGTTCTATTTCTAGAGGAAAAGATCATTTGGCAAATTAACGTTTTGTTAAAAATTATCCATCTGTCCTACTTTGAGCAAACTCAGGCACTCAAATTTTAATTGAAGCTTTATGCTGAAATAACCTGTAAATTATAATTTGAGTTAAAAAATTAAATCTAGGTACAAATCTCAAGGGGTGGGAATGGCAAAAAGTATTTTATTCAAGTATTTAACAATGTATTTAATGTCTGTATTTTCAGCAATCTTATGATGTACTCCTGTTGCTTCTGATGCTGATGCTGCTAATTCAGGCATGCCTTACTATTGGGACTGTAATACAGTGTGTAAATTACAAGACAAAAATGAAACTACATGATTTGTCATGGACAGCATCACAGGTTAAAAAACAGGAATACAGAACAACAGAGGTATGTATTTATACCCATTATAAAGTTAAAAAATCTGTATTTAAAAAGATTTTTTTTTTTTTAGTGTTTCATGTTACATAATTCGGACCACAACATAAGCTGCTCTGTAAAACTGTAAAGATGTTAATGCACTGGTGAGTTTTGTAATAAAGAGATAATATTTTGCTGGTTAAATGATAACTGGGGCATGACAGACTCAATATCTGTAAACCTGTGACAAGTCCTGTTAAGAGAAAAACAGTTGTAAGGTTAAAGCCCCCTTTTGTTCTTATTTGTAGTACGGGCTCCCAATTATAGGTGAGGTTCTTCATTGTACTAAGATAAAATGATAGTCCTACTGTCCTGATGCACATCCATAATTGCTATTTATATGTCAGAATGAAGTTATAGAAAAGATGATGGGCCTTGCATGATCATGTTCTGATAATGAGATAGCCACCTATTAAGAAAGGAATGGATTTAACCCTTTCAAGGTGAGCAGAAGTTTTGTGCTATGGAATGAGAGTACTCAATATAGTTGTACCTTTCCAAGGCCTGCTGTGGGGGAGTGAACTTACTAAGCTGAGTTAGTTCTCTTAAATTCCCAAAACTGTGAATGGGAAGAGTTAAGAACCTGGAGCGTAGCAACAACAATGGGCAAGCTGAGTGGTTACCTGTGCCAGACAGTATGGAGTAGTGTACAGATGAGGGTGCTTGGAATCCCAGGTCTCTCCATGTCCTAACTACACTACCACAGTTGGTGATAAAGATCAGAATTGCTATTTCCCCTCCATTTCCCTCCTGCACTTACATGTTCAAGCTATCTTTTCAGATACAGATGTGGCACATATTTTTTTTTTTAGAGCATGGTGGTGCCAGTATTACTGTTACTACTTTTCATATAGTCGTTCAGGGTTAGAGTGCTATTTCAGGGACTGGGGGAACCCAGCTGTCTTCAGCCTGTGTAGGTTAACTACATCCATCTCCTAGCACAGCACTGTAGCCCTTAGGCTTTCCTCACCTCTGCTGTACAGAGCAAAGCACTGTATCCTTGAAGACTAAGAGTGAGTAACTCACATTAGCTGGATGCTTACTGCATGGCCCAGCACTAGAAAGATAGAGTGCAGGATTCAGTTGCTGCTCTAGAGTGGACATCTGCATTGAAACAGCACTGGATAGAAAGCATTGGGAGCAGGAACTGAAATGCAGTCAAGTCATTATACAGCTGGTAATGGAAAGTAGAAGCTGTGGATTTATGTCCTCTCAGGCTGCTGAGGGCATTTGGTATAGGTTGCTTATTTTCTGGATCTGTGTCCTGAGAGTTATGTTCTGTATAAAAGATGAAGCACAGCAGCACTTCCACTGCTGCAAGTCACACTTTGGAGCATAGGTCGTACAATGGCTAAACAGATCTTTTCCAGGGATTATTAACATAAGTATGCCTAGTTTGTGAGTCACTGAGAAATTAAGTGCGAGTTAAATGCTAAAAGGAGCACTTTGTCCTGAAAAGCAATGCCATTTTGCTTACCTTTTAGTATTTAAACACATGAATAGTGTTACAGGTGAAACTGTAGGTCCCTTTGGCTTCTCAGAAGTCTGTGTTCTTAGGCAAGACCTTAGTTTGCTTGCATGTATGTAGATGAATCCTGCTTCAGTTGCACTGTAGGGGGCTACTTCTGGCTTTGGGTTTAGAGATTTAGATGCTAGGGCTTTCAGTCACATTTTGGCAAAAATCTTGAAAGAATGTCCTAAGTAACATGTTTAAAATAGGAATTTGGCCAAGTTTCTTTGACCCAAATGTCTCAAGTATTATACAATTTACTATTATATTTTCTATCATAAATGTATACTATACAATATACAAAACGATACCATTTACAATGTATAGAATATTTTAATAGCTCACACTGTAACTATTCATGTTTACATTCTCCTAGATTGTCTCAGATATTTATTTGCTTGAACTTCAGCTTTTAACAAAAGCATTGTTTCATGTTTCCATTTGTCTGAAATTTGTTTACTTTTAGGTTTCCAGTAATACCTTAAAGGATTTTGACAAAGACAAAGCCTGGAAAGCAGTTGTGGTGCAGATGGCTCAGTAGTTTGGATTCTGCAAATGCAGCCAATACAGTACAGTCCAACACAGTAAATCAACTGTTTGAATTAAGGCTTAAAAACTTTGCAGTTTATAAACAGCAGTAGGAGCCAAGGAATAACACAATAAATAATGTGTCTTTCTAATAATTTTGAAATATATTGATAATATTGTTAACACATCTGTCTTTTCTGTTGGTATCTGTATTCTAGTGTTGCTTTAGAAGATACCTTTAGAAAAAAGGTAATGAGTCACATGGATTTATGCTGATGGCAAAGTAAAATATGACAATATGTAGTAGGCTTCATATATTTGCAGAAGTTTGTTATAACTGCAGTTACATGCAGTCAGTGTAACTGAGAAACGCTTTTGTAAAGTTATGAGTACAAGTCATAATTGATATTTTTGCTTATACTTCACTTTTGTAGGAGTTGTAAAGTTATTTTGCATCTCATTGCTTTTATATAAATAAAAGTCTTTATTATGTGGAAACTCAAGAATGTGGATTGACGTTCTAATTGGAGAGGTGAAAACAGAATATTCTTTCCCATTAAGCTTCCATTTCTGGACTGTTAGAGAGGGAAGGGGCTTTTTCTGAATGGCCAGGCACAAAATCTACTAGCCAAAGCAAAAAAAATCACAAAAAAGAGAAGCAATCAGCCAAATAACAGGAGATACTACTGATATTAAAAGATTTTTTTCACATGTGAAAATGTATTTTTAGGTATGTTACTTTTCATTTATTTAATTTCCTAACTATCTTTAAAACTTAGAGAACCTAGCTGCCTTTAAACAAGGGATATCCCCCATACAGATTGTCTTTTCCTCCTAGCTTGAATTATGTGTATGGTCATGTAGATTTCAAACACTGTAAGAATTTCCGTGTTAATAGGCTTTTTGGTGTAACTAGGGAGATAGCTGCTGACAAGGTGGTGGGTTTTTTATTGTTTTTCTGTTTTTATTGTTGGTTTTTGAAAGGTTCTAGACTTTGAAGTTCATTCTTTTTTATTCTGAAATAACCCAAGTCATCTGTTCAGAGCATGCTGCAAAGCTTACCTCTTCACTTTTGGGGAGGGGAAATAAAGAGAGAGAAAGGTATGTACAGTGCGGAGCCCTTCAGGTATGCTATCAAGTTTTCTTTTGGTTTATGGCATTTTAATGCATAGAGAATACTCTTTCAAGTTTAGAGCAGTGCTTCTTAAGAGCATGTATATAGCAACCTGTCCGTTCACCTAAAATAGTGTGTGGTTTTGGTTCAGACTAATACATCAACAACCAGAGGATGTAGCTGCTGTTTCCTTAAATATTGCCAAAACTCATGCCTCTACTGGTGGTACTTTTCGATTGTACACTATTTTTTGAAAGTCACAAAAAACCAGTGACAGTTCTACCTAAAAATAAACATCCAAACAACTTTCTAAATCTCATGCATGGATTGAAGCTGGGCAAAGACTGTAGATAGTGTAGAAGTTCTTCATGAATCACTGTAAAGTGAGAAGATAGTCATATGCAGAATAGAGTGAATTTATCTTAACAGTTTGCTTTCTTTTATGTGGTAACACACTTGCCTTCATTTAACTGAATCTGTATCTTCAGGAGATCATCTGTATCTTTTCTGTCAAATGATTATTGGCTTTGGTTATCCAGAAGGTTAGATATAGGTAGATATCTATTACTGACCTTGGTTGGAAAAGAAATTAACAAGAAGTTGCACATCTGAAGGAATTTCCTTTCCACAAAAGGCTTACACTAACAAGGCACTGAGAGTTTTCAACCTCCTTTTGAGTCAAATGGGTTGAGGTGCTGTCCTCCAAACAGTAAGAACCTTTTAAACAGCTACTGATTTTTGTTTTGCTGTCAGGTGTGGCTAGGAAGAACCTAATGATGGGATGTAAGAGAGGATATTTACCTTTCTTTTGGGGAACTAAAGTATTTTAATAAGAGGTAAAGAAAATAGCATTCGTCAAAAAGAAAAAGGAAAACTAAATAGGCTAAACAGAGTTATGCAGTTAGAATTTGGATTGACCCTGGAGTAGTGGTTGAAATATATGACTGTGTCTAATTTTTTTAAATTTTTCTTAGATTAACAAAGGGAAGGAATAGATGGGAATAAAAGAAGAGGTTGTCATAGAGCTACCAGCCATAGATTCTGCTTTCCAGTGAAGATGAACACCCCTGGGCTCCCTACCTGGCCATGGCTCCCTTCCTGCCCTGTTCAGCACAGTGGGCCCTGCACAATCTGCCAGGTGCCAGGACATTTCCCTGCACACCTAGTAAACTAGGAGCCCCACCATGGATACTGGTCTGGAGGTTGAATTTTCTTATCCCATGCAAGAAGGAAAATCATGGAGGTAAGAGGCAGGCTTTTAATAAAACCATAATTAATTTAGGGCTGGCTGCTGACATGAAAATCCTTTCTCAGGCAGAGAAAGCTTCACTGTAAATCTCTGTGGGTAAATGCCTTTGTAATTCAAAGCAACACCCCCTGTGGCCCCTGCTACTGTCACCCCTTCTTTGCCAAGTGCTTTTGTGTGTTGGTGTTTGACACGCAGTAAATCTGGATTGCTTGTAGCTTTAATTAGGGTGTGCTGGTAAATGATCTGTTTCCACAGCACAGCTGGGAAGCCTGTTCAAGGGACAAAAATCATAGCCCTCTCTGAGGTCAGCTTGGAGAGATAACAGTGTGTGTGCCATGCTATAAGGGTTTCTGCTTGGATTCAGGTGGAGACTGCCCTTTCCTGCCTTGCTGGGTTTCACTAGAATTAATGCCATGGGTTACTGTTTAGCTTATACCAGAAGTTAGGGTCCTAGCTTAAAAGAAAAAAGAAAAAATAGCCCTAGGTAAAATAAACAAACAAATCTGGCTGAAGCATCATTTGAAAAAAATAATTGTGTGCACCTGGTGCATAAAGCCTTGCTCAGCTACCAATGTAGCTAGAAAAAGTGAGGAAAGCAGGAGGGAAAAATTGCAGTTTTAAGAGCATTTTTCAATCCTCTCTGCTTCTGCAGGCAAACTTCTTGTAACATTTCACCAGGAACAAGAACACACAGTTGACTATTGGTTTATATTTTTTGTTGTTTTTAGTAGTAACCCATCTTATAAGAACAGGCAAGTGAGGAGGAAAACTGCAGTTAGCATCTAATTTACCAAGTTTCCCCTTTGGTGCTTATATCTACTGTTTTTCTGTTAAGACCCATGCCTAGTTATGGTTAGAAAAGCAGTTATGTCTGTAGTTTTGTTAGACCTAAGCTCCGGTTGTGAACCTGGGCTTAAAATACCTTAGGTGCTCAACTAGAATGAGAGATCTGGAAGAAGTGGTACGCTGCCTACCCCACAACAGGAATACAGAGCTTTCTTTGTATCCAGAAATGTTTCTATGTCAAATGGATTGTGCATACGTGTTTTTATATGTACATATATGTTCTGCATGGATAGTTTTGAACTGATACGAGTTTTTTAGATCTTTCCTACCATTCGTCTCCAGCAGCTGAAAGGGGAGATTTTTACAAGGCGAATGAGCTGATCGAACTCAGTGCTGAAAGCAGTTGCCTCCTCTGGCCTCTTCCCTTGGGGTAGCCATGGCTGGTATCTGATTAAACTGGCAGAAAATTTATCAATAAATGAATAGTTTCCTGCTGATTTAATTAGCCAGCTTAGCATACTGCAAACTCATAGTGGCCCTCTAAGATCTTGGATATGACTTCATACCAACTGGAAGTAGAATTGGACTTCTACCTCATTGGAGGTAGATCAGCAGAGTATTTGTCTTTTGTTAGTACTTCCTTTGTCCCTTCCCATCACATTCCTTGCCTATGTTTTGCTTTGGTTATATGCCCCTTCTCCTCTCCATTCCCCATTTGAAAAAGTAGACTTGTACATGATCTGCACCAGGAATTACAACTTTAGAGTGACCATGTAATCATTTGTTTGTGTGTAGATCGCTGTCAATTATAGGTAGAGTTAAAGAGTTTCTCAAATAAAAAACTGCATTTTTTGTGATCTGTGTCTTGTGTTTCTCAAGAGAATCCATGAGATGAAAATAATAAAATCTAAATTGGTTTCAGAAACTGGAGCGGTCAGGCTTCTCTGGCAACTGATTTGGTTTTATAATAATTTCCTGTTTTTTCAAATGTTAGAAGTATTTTTGTTTGTTACTGAGTGGGAAGTCCCTCAGGGAGAAACTGACAGAAGAAAATGTTAGTATCATCCATTTTACGAATAATAGTATCTTAGATAAAGTATCTTTAAAAGATGAGTTTTGGATTCCACCCCCCATCTGGCATTACCTGTCTAATGCTAATATGAGATATTTCACAGTAAACTGTTTTTCTGCCCCTCTATTTGTAGGGAAAACAGCCAAGGAGTGAAATAACAATGACGGAGCTGAATGTATTACGATGAATCAGATCTATGTGAAAGGAAAACCATGCCTACTAGCTTTAAGCAATGAAGAAAGAAATGCCCATGAAAACAGTTTGTATTGGCCAATTACTTTCTAATCAGTGTTTTGTTAATACCAAGTTATGATGATGAAATATAAGCAAAAATTGCTTTTTGTACTTCCTTTTTCAAGACAGGAGAGGTCTACAGGTATAAAATATCCTTATGTAATGCTTACTGGAGTTTTCCTTGGAATATTTTTATAAACATTTATTTCCTACCTAACCTTTCTGTTTAATTCATTTGAAAGTTATAACCTCTTTAGTGAACAGGTATAATTATTCTTTTCCATCCTGTAAAGACAAACTGTTTCTGGAGAAAAAACATAAAACTGATACTGAATTTCTTGTTTCGAATGATTTTTCCCCTAGCTGATTCTGTTTTTAAAATCTGATGTAGGTTCTAAGGCAAGAAACCTTTTCTTATAGATGCTTGGTAGTGGCCATTTCCTCAAACAAAGGGCAGACTGTTTAGGTTTGAACAGGCCCTGTTCTCTTCTCCTCTGCTTATTGTGAACCCTGGAGGCTGAAATCCAAATATACAGAGTTTGTAGGGATTCTTACCACCTGTGTGTTCTGGAAAGGTAAAATAAGAGTGTTAAAACACTGTGTGCATAGGATGATTTGCTGTTTCGGATTGCATGGTTTTGTACTTTATGCCATCAGACTTTGGGCATCCGGAAGGAACTTGGAAATGTGTTCCTGTATTACCAGCTACAAGAGGCTATGTGCTTCTGCAGGGGCAGAGTTGCTAGAGGTTGCCCCGACATTGCTTGTTTTCAGAAGTGCCACCAGAGGGGAGATGATGATTGAGTGCCTGCTACCTCCGTATCTCCTACCTCTGTACCTTTACATTGTCTGTATATAGTGTAGCCTGTCTTTCCTACTGGCCCCTATTGACAGTGCAGGGATCGTGACTGGTTCTTGCTTGTTCCTGGGCTCACCATTTAACAAATAACCAGGATTAATATCAACTACTCTGGAGCTTGTTTTTCTAGACGGAGGCCTTGACTCACTTAGGCTCAGTTCTGAGGATATGTACTCTTTGCCAGCAGTCCTGGTTTAAATTATTCGTCGTGTTCTGCTGCTCATTTACCCGCTTCCATTGAAGTCTATGGAAAGAGTCTCATTTATTTCAATATGGTTCATTTTGGAGTTTCTGTATTTATTTTTATGTTCTTTCCAACATCTGATTTATATAAAAAGTTACATAAAATCAGAAAGATTTTATCTGCATTATATAAACACTGAAGTTCAAGATGGAAATGGGAAGGAAAAAAGATAGCATTAAAACTTCAACCTACTCCATGCTGTCTGCTACTACATTGAGTTCCACCAGGACACCTGTGATGCTTCAAACCGATCTGCCTAAAAAATCTCAAATCACTCAAATCGCACAAAATCACTCTTTGTTTTGAAGAAGTTTTAAAGCTGCATTGGTTTCCTTATTCAGTTTACAGTGTGGCTTCACAGCCATGCTACAGCACAGGACAGCAGATATAGTGTTATCTTAAGCCAGCACTGTTGCCGCTTACAATGTTTTCAAACCCTATCCTATACTTCCCGTTTTTTGAAGGCTACATAGCATCACTTCGTTGATAGTTGCCACTCTGCCAGACTTTCCAGACTTCCCCATGTCACTGTCATTTGCTGGTCCACGCTTTTCAAGGAAACACTTTTCCTAGATTTGGTGAGAAAGGAGAACGTGGTGAGAAGAAACTTTCCATTTTTCTGTGACTCAGCTTATTTTTATTTCTTGTTTGGTCCTGCTGTTAATAGAGTCTAAAATCTGAAATCCTACCCTGCTGACCTCAGCTGAAATTTTGGTAGTTGAGAAGGAGTTTTTATTTCAATCCTTCCAGAAGGTTAAGGGTTACTTTCTGTTCTAGAAACTGCTGGTGTCCTCGTATGCAGCATCTCTTGTGTGTTAACCTCCATTTTTTGTGTGTATCATGACCCAATACTTCAATATCTATTCTATTCATAATCTGATCCATAGATCTAGTATCTAATCACAGAGTATCTATTTCTCTGTAAAATCCGGTCTGTCCTAATAATGATGTACTAGGACTTTAAAGGTGAGCCATAATCATACTCATGGAGACGTCAAGGAGTATAGGAGAATCCCCTCCCCTCGCAACAAGCCAGAGCCAAAAAAAAATTATCAGCAGAATGAAGTAGACCTTGTGGTAAATAATCCAAGAAGATTTTGGCAATGCATTTTCAATTAGTGGCACGGCTAAATTGGTTTTCTTATACAGTGAGGTGGAGAACTGAGAGCTTTTCATACAACTGGATATAACATTGTTCTCCACAGAGGCAATTGGGTTTGTTTATTGTCACTTGTTGTGATTGCTTGCACTGAGGAGGGTTTAGTATTTAAATCTTATATTTAAATCTTACTTCGTGCCACCAAGGCTAATTGGCAGGTGGGGTCTTCACACATTTGAGAACAAGTGAGCAGGACAAGGGGCTTCAGCCTGTGTTCATTCTAATGGTGTGAATCCTAAATGCACTACAGCTCTTTAGGTAAGGATAATTTCTAATTCAGTCACTAGTGTTATTCCTTTATGCAGCCACGATTGAAAAATGTTGTGGGCATAGCAGAAAACCAAATCAGATAAAATTAGTATTTTTATTGCTAAAATCAAAGGAACAAAATATTTCAAGTACTTAGTTGCACTCGTAGCTGTGGTCTGATGAAAAAAAGGGTAAATTATATGCATTGTGGTTCATATTAGGGAAATTGGTTCCTAAGAACTTGTCTTTAAATGCCTTTCCCTTTCCAGGTCATCTGATTTTCATCTGCATTAGGAAAAAAAGTTGGTTTATGTAAGTCCATAGTAAACTCAGGATGTTGTGGTGTATTTTTGCAGTGTTGCTTTATTTACATTCCAATGTTATTAAGGTTATTATATAGTTGTGGGAATATGAGTTGATACAAAATCAGTATATACATCTGAATTTGAGAAATGTAATAATGTTTTTGATTTTAAGAGAAACTAATTTAAACAAAGTCAGATCTTATAGAAGTAATTAATCACAGGGTTTATGCTCTTTCCTACCTAACAGTAGTCAGCAGCCTCAGAATTCAGGTAAAACTGTTTTGTATCAAATCTGAAAAATTCCAGATGTCTAAGCCTTTCAGCATGTCAGTATTAATATAAGTAGTAAAACTGAATAAATAGATAGATAAATAGACAGACATGAGAGAAAATTTTCCGATACTGATTTTGTTTATTGTTGCTTGGATTATAGTTGCTTTTGCTTCTTTTTTTCTATAGAGCTAAACCGTAGAAATGCACAAGAACTATTTTCTACCCCAAAACCAGATAAATACGATTTGGTAAGATTTCTAGAAAGGCACTTAAGGTAAATATGTTTGGTAATTATTTAATTGCAAAACCCCCATATTTGCTAATCGCTCAAGTTTCTCTGAGCTTTAAGTTCTTAAAAGTATATATTGTCTACAAAAAGCTAGAATATTGTGAATATGCTTTCTTTTTTTTTCCTTCTTTTTCTCTTTTTTCTTTTTTTAAGAGGATTTTTTTTGAACACTCAGGTTTGTAGCTTTTTAATAATTTTATTAACAATTTTAATAGTTTTCTAAAATAATTTTCTTTAATAATTTGTAAATAATTTTTCTTTATTTTTTTTTTCTTTAATGATGCATGGGGCTTTCAGCAACCTAATTTGGAACTAGATGATCTTTACTGGTCTCTTCCAGCCCAAACCATTCTATGATTATACTATTCTAATTTTAGGAAAAGAAAGTCTTTAGCATCTGTGGATTGTACCCAGTAATTCATGTAAGTTTAAGGAAAAAGAGTGGAGAAAAGGCTTCCTCGTACAGGTGGCTTTGCAGGATGGTAAGGGTGGTCTGTACTGTAGTTGTGAAGATCCTGGGAAGAATGGTAGGGCACCTCACCAACCTTTCTGATGTGGATGAGAAAATCCGTTCGCTCATATCAGTGATCAGCACAAAGTGATTAAGTATAGTTTGCTTGTTTGGCATTTCTAATTGAAAGGACTTGATGATCATAGAATCATAGAATTGTTTAGGTTGGAAAAGACCTTTAAGATCATCAAGTCCAACCGTTACCTAACATTGCTAAGTCCACCACTAAACCATGTCCCTAAGCACCTTATCCGCATGTCTTTTAAATACCTGCAGGGATGGTGACTCAACCACCTCCCTGGGCAGCCCGTTCCAATACCTGACAACCCTTTCAGTGAAGAAATTTTTCCTAATGATGTGGGGCTGCTGAGAAATTCCAAGTGGTCCTGTTTGGAAAACAGAAGGTACAAGTGACAGAAGGAGCAGAAGAGAGAAAAATTAGTTTAGCTCCTCATCACCATCCTATGGCAGCTGCTGGGAAGCAAAACTGTGATGGGCTGGACACAGCATGTGTGTTCACCTGTTTGGAAAGGGGTCTGGAAAGGCCAGTGGTAATAAATGAGTGTTGCTTTAAACATCTGCCTCCCTTACAGAAGATTTTTTGTTACTTGTTCTGTGCAAAGAAATTAATCTGCATACTGTTCTGTGGGAAAACCATGGGACTGAACACTGTGTATGTAAAATATTCCCAGCTTGATTTAGAAGTAAAACCTCACGACTTGAGCCTCAAAAGTTAAAGAACTCAGTCTCTTCCTTCAGTATAACTTTCTGTATTTTGATGTAGAGAGAAAGAGTCTTAAGGAAAATAAAGTATGAAGTATCTCTTTCAGAGAAAAATAGTGCTAGTTCTAATCATAGGCAAATTAGGCAGACATACATAGGGCAGCAGACCTCTGAGTGGCAACTGACCTTGTGGCCTGTGTGTTTCTTCCAGAGCCATACAATGCCATCTTTGCCCTCTCTAAATGATTTGATGTATTGGGATGCAGGTGATGGTAGTTCCTTCCACAGTAGTGATTATTTTGTCTGCCCTCAAGCAGCCGGAGGGACAAACCACTCTGGCCAAGACTTTGGCATCACCATTCCATCTCTGTGATGAGAGCAGCCTGGTTCCTCATACTCAGGGCAGCAAAATCAGTTTTGTCTGTGCTCAGAGATACTTTGAACTAACCTGGGATGCATAGCTGCTGTTGTACAATGTCTTGGGAATTCTCAGCCTCTTGCCTGTTTCTTTATCCTCTGCGGTTGTCCTTACTGTGTTCCCAGATTTGCCCGGTAGACTTGAAAATGATAATGTAACATTGATACGTGACTGTTTGTTTTGTTTTGGTTTGGTTTTTTTTTGGTGTTTTTTTTTTTTTTAGGAGACAAAAATACCTTGTGGTAAGAAGCAACTTGTCTTAACAATTCAGATGACATTAATGCTTTAATGATAAGATTATATACCTGTCTATTGCTTTTCTATTTTGAAGTATGTCTTTGTTACCTGTAATATCTGTCATGACAACTCTTTTTTCAATTTTCTCCCTGTTTGTAAAAGGTGTTTTTTTTTGTTTTTGCTATACAGTCACAATGGGCCAAATTTTGCTGAGAATGAGACACATGACGTGGCGCAGGTATTTGCCTGAAGGTAGCAGGAAGTGATGCCAGTAAATACTTGTTTATGCTGGAAAGAACTTGGTACTGTGTTAGTTCAGCGTGTAATTTTGTAGTGGGTCAGTCATGTATAAATATAAAAAGGATGTGGAGCCCTTGTGTGCTGGTTTTGGCTGGGATGGGGTTAACTTTCTTCATAGCAGCTAGTATGGGGCTGTGTTTTGGATTGTATGGGGCTGTGTTTTGGATTTGGGCTGGAAACAATGTTGATAAAGCAGGAATGTTTTAGTTACTGCTGAGCAGGGCTCACACAGCACCAAGGCCTTTTCTGCTCCTCACCCCACCCCACCAGCGAGTGGGCTGGGGGTGCACGGGAAGTTGGGAGGGGACACAGCCAGGACAGCTGAGCCCAGCTGACCAAAGGGATATTCCATACCATATGACATCATGCTCAGTATATAAAGCTGGGGGAGGAAGAAGGAAGGTGGGGACATTCAGAGTAATGGCGTTTGTCTTCCCGAGCAACCGCTACGCGTGATAGAGCCCTGCTTCCCTGCAGATAGCTGAACACCTGCCTGCCGATGGGAAGTGGTGAATGAATTCCTTCTCTCGCTTTGCTTCTCCGCGCGGTGTTTTTTGCTCTACCTATTAAACTGTTTTTATCTCAGCCCACGAGTTTTCTCACTTTTACTCTTCTAGTTCTCTCCCCCACCCCACCTGGGGGGAGTGAGTGAGCGGCTGTGTGGTGCTTAGTTGCCAGCTGGGCTTAAACCACGACACCTTGTTGAATCAGGTGTTACATATCAGATTGAATTGCATGGGTAAGTATAGAGCTAGTAATGATGGACAAATTTGTGCTTAATTTGCAGCAGCTAAGCAGTGAGCTGATGTTATGTACCACCCAAATCAACATCTGTGGCTCGTGCCTTGTCTTAGTATATACTTGCAGAAGCCAGTGTCAGTCTCTCTATTTTCCACAATAGGAGGTGGAAGTTCTTTGCGTATTTTCTAGAAGTGAAGATTCATTGTGCCTGGAGAGCAGGCAGAACCAAAAGAGTTCCTCTGGCAGTATAGCCAATATATAGACAGTACAGCGGGCTATTGTGTTTTAAAAATTAGCTTGAGGTTGTTTCATAGTCACAATATGTAAACATAAACTGCCACTCAGGTGCAGGTTTTGAGTGAGCTTAAGAACTTCTGAAGAGTAGGGAGGAGAGATGGTTTGATTCCTTCAGGGAATGGGCCTGCACTTACCCCAGATGTTTACCACTTTCCGCGACTGACTTTGTGAGAGTATTATGAGGCTTATGATGGCTTGATGAATGCCTTGAGATATGTTATTAGAGAGCACACTACTATTGCATGACTCAAAGGCAGGTGGGATTTGTGTGTGGCCTAGATGTGGGCTGTCTTTGTAAGTGTGTACCTATATGTGAATAATCTGGGCATCCTGCATCTACCAAGGTGAACATGTCTTCTGCCAGCATTGACTGCTCTGCATGCCAGAGTGAGTGGCCCATATATCAGAGCTCTTAATGTATGTTATAAAGACAGTCTAATATTCCATGGAAAAACATGTTCTTCTGACTAAGTGATTGCAGTAGTTCATTCTCTCTGTGACTTTATAGAGAAATAATGCGTAAAACTCTTTCCAGACTAATATTGATATACTTAGTAATTTCCAAGGGTTTAAATCTATATGATGATAATACAAATTCTCTTTTTGTATCAGTCTAGGATGGTAAGAAATGAAGATGTCTCTTTGTTTTTGACTGTAAGAAAGGATGCTAGTAACTGCCATACTTGCATTATAACCAGATGTTGAATTATTATGGAAAAACTGGCTCCTTCACAGCTAAAGGTTGCTGAAATCACATGGTTGCCAAGTTGCAGATGGCAATTACTGGTGCTGCTAGGTTTCACAGAAAAGGATCCAATTTCTTTGTAAACTTGATCACCAGTAAATGAGATAAGAAGTTAAAAGAGAAATATCAATATATTCAGCTTTACTATGCAGGGCCCCAGTCAGCAGTCAGATCTTTACATCAGTATGGAGCCCATGCACATAAAATTATTAATAAGGTCCATGTGAAACTTCACATTTTGCTAAGCTCATGACGTATTCATAATTAATCTTGGGAAAGAGGGGAGAGATGGAAAGAAAGTCATCTGCTTATTATTATTTGTAGTTGTAATTGTCAAAGGCACAAGGGTTTTTTCAAATATTTATATCAGCTTTTTGTATTCGAACATGAATGTAAATATTGCAGAGAAGTCCCAAATGTTCCTAAATTAGATACCCAACTACATGTTTTTTTACGAAGCAATTATGTTAATATGTGTGAGATTTCAAGTAGCTTATTTGGATTTGGCTTCAGAATTCAGTTGGCTCTATTGTTGGCTTCAGATAGAAGACAATAATTTAGGTGCTTGAGAATTAATTTGCAATTTTAATATCTCAATAACTGTTTAAGTAACAGTGGTAGAAGAGTAAGGACAAGAGGAAGAGAGCAGATATAAATAATGGAATTCTAGGGGTTAGATTTTGTTTTGCTTTAAGCCTTTTCTTGGCTTAGGACCTGGTTTTTTTGAGAAAGCATGCCAACATTCAGCGAAATTGCTATATGTACAAAGTGCTTAAACTGATTCTCCTGCACTGTGTAAGTAGCAGTTAGGTGGCAGGGGGCTGAGGCCTCCCAGCTTTGGGACTTGTCTCAGTGCTGCATTATGGCTTTTGGTCATATTGTCAAACTTGTTGGGTTACTTCCATTTTAGTACCCAGGTTTGGAAATCAGGCTCTGTCTCTAGGTGGCAAAATGGGAGAAAAGGACCTTCAGAAGGCTTCAGATTTTATCTTCTTCTGTTTGCTAGGGAGGGAGCCAAAGGAGATTGGTTACATGCTGAGGCTGTAGTTCCATGAGATGGTTTGAACCAAGTTAACTGCTGGACTAAAATTTAGAGCTGTATTCTACTTGACGTCCTCCCCTTCCCTAGCATCCATTCCCTGCCCTGCGCCACTGCTGTTTGTTTACCTTGAGTCAACTTAGGTACTCATTTCATTTTAGAGTAGTCTTGTTTAAGTCACTAATGCAGCAAGTAGATTTTTTTTTTTCATCTTGGAATAATTGAATTCATTCATTTTTGATGAAATAAGTGCCAGAGTCTGTGCAATGGCAGAGGGAAGAGTGAAGTTGTGGGACTGAATATGAAGGGGAAGGAGCCAAGAAGGAAGGAGAGAGGAGAAACAAGCTGTTATTTTGGTTCAGATATAATGAGAATCCTTGGCTCTTAGACAATCTTGAAGTTAGGTGGGAGGAGTCTATACTACAAGTGATTTGCTACTGAATAATAAAATCATTCATGTTAACAATTAGAAGGCAGTAGGTCTTAAATACTTAGCTAAATTAAATAGATCCTTTTCTGAATTAAAACTGGTTGACAGTGCATAAGGAAAATGATCATTTGAATTAGGAATGTATTAAGTAGTAGAGTAAGGTAGGGAGTATCTTTTAATAAACTGCTCTGTCTCTTAGGAATGCCTATTATGCTGGAGAATCTTGTGGTTGCCAGTTTTAATTATTGTATGGGAATCAGACTGTCTTATGGAAGAAGTGGTTTCACATCCTTCCTTACCTCTCCCACACTTGGTTCCAGCCATGCCTTCCTGTCTTGTCCTGTAGGCTCTTGTGTATCTGCACTGACTTGCTAGCTGACCTAAAGGAAGCTGTTCAATTTATGGGGATGGATTAGTTTTCTGATAGGTCAACAAATCTAATCACATTGGCAGGTAGTCTGATGAGCAAGGCTGAGATTAAAGGAAGTAGGGGTAGCAGAACTATGCCTTCTGTAGCAGCAAGCAGCTAGAATTGGCTAATCTGTATGATTGTACCATATAATTAGAGCATGAAATGGGATCCTTTTAGTGGAATTGCATGCTTAATAAAAATACACATTTCAATTCTTGTGTGTGTCAATGTTGTATATTCTGTCTCATTCTGGGTACTATGATGTGGTGGTGAAGTCAGAGCAAATGTATATATGTGTGTGTGTATTTTTATTTTATTTTTTTTTTAAAGATTGGACTCTGTTTAAATTTGAGAAATTTACACTGATATACACAAGCAAATCCTCCCACCCTCTTTCCCCACTCTTAGGGTATTTGCATGGAATATGAGAAGTGAGATTTTTTTATGGGTAAGCCTTTCCATTTAATTGTTTAACCAGGAATATGTTTATGCACCTACAACTTAATGCAGGAAGGTACTTAACACTTGCCCATATCTACTAAAGTGCCTTAGCATGTACCATATAAAACATGCGTAGCTTTATTGAAGTAATTAAACCATTACCATTAAAAAAGATGCTAAAATACTGTATTGAGTTGGGTTCAGAATACTCAACACCTTACAACATCAAATATAGTCAGCCATTTTTTGCTGTTTCACTGTGGATCTTCACTGCTGCAAGAAGATATGTATAAGCAAAATCTACTGGTTTAGATATGCTGGTAAATCCAGAGTAATGCTTTTATCATGGTATTAGAGAAAACAAAAATATTAATCCTCAAAATACCTTATTTACCGTCAGAATCTTTCGGAAAGGTGAGGTAGATTCCGTAGTCATTCAGCTACCTAACTCTAGCATTTCAGGTTAATTTGCATAACTAAAGAGTTTGGCCTTAAAGAGGCAACCTTTTCTTTCTAGTGCATGAGAGAAAAGAATGAAATTTTCTAGCTTTTCAAAGAGAGCTTCTTTTATTAAGTTGCACAAGTTCCATGCCTGTTGTAATTTTTACAGTGCCTTTGAGATGGATCAGCTAGTGGGTCTTAGTCATAGCCTATTGTTTATTTGAAAAGTGCATACATTTTTTTTTTCTTACTTTTCTAAAAGCTATGCTGCTCACGTGTACTAAAGCTGAAAATAGCTTCCTCGTCTGAAGACAGCACCTTCCTTTTTTGAATTTTCAGGATAAGAGATTCCCTGCCACTGAAGGGTATTGCTCACGTGACAGATACTTCAAGCACAGCAAATAATTGGCATTGCAGGGAAAACAAGTATATTAGTTTTATAACTGAGTAGCTAACTTAAAATAGTCCTATCTGTCTTAATGATATAATGGGCTAAGGAAGATCCATGATACTTGAATATAAGTAAGCAGTACATGGAGCAGTTATAAGGTCAAAGAATTTGAAGGAGCATGTACTGCACTGAACACCTAATTTACAGAGTACATAATTTTGCCTTAGGTTTCTCCAAAGCTTCATCGATCAGCTGACTGGATTAGTAAAGCAGCTGAAGTTTTTAAAACCTTGGCCAAGGTCACCAGTGCTGATTTTGCACAACCAGAAGGCTTAGGGGAAACACACTGCTGCTAAATTTTCACTGTTGTTGAAGTGGAAAATGGCCACAGATGATCTTAGGAGGTGTATACAGTCTCAAAAAAAAAAAAAAGTCCTCCCTTTTTTAACTTCCACCCAGAATAATGGGTTGTTTCACTGGACTTCCCCAGAGTCTAATTTCCTCCTTTCATTAGGAGGATTTTTGTTAAGTATAAAACCAATGAGATTATGCAACAGTTCAGAAAGTATGGGTGCATATTTACTGTCTTCCAAATGTGTAAGCCCACACACACAGAACTTTTAAAGTTAATGTTAAAGTTTTTGAAGTGGCATGTGAATAGCATTCTGTCTCTTAAAATGTATTTCAAATAAATAAATGATGACATAAGGAAGAGGAACTTGGCAGGGTTTTAATTTTAGAGCTTGATATAGTTCAGAAAAATGCCTCAGAGTAAGGAGGCTGATGCCAGTCCATTGCCCAAACCAAGTATCTTTTTCTATAGTAGGTAGAGGGTTAGTCAAAGGATTGATTTAGCAGTGTTTAATTTCCAGAGGGCAAGGAGACAGTGGAATTCCTTTACAATTATTAATGGATTGATTAGATTTAGTGAAAAAGATCTTACAATAATGTGATTTATTTTAGAGGTCTTTCGGAATACAGCAACTTCTGTATTCTCCTTCAAGTGAGTTGTTCAAATGCCAGCAGTAGAATACCACAGGAGGCCGAAGAAAATACCAGCAAGAGAGATGTAGACACAGATAAAGATATTTCTTGAGTAATGTTATGTTTTGTTTTTAAAAGTAGCCAAGGATTAGCTTGTAGTGAATACAGTTTTTTAAGGGACAAATACCATCTTCTTTTTTTTTTTTTTCCACTGATGTAACCAAAATGGTTGCAATTCGAATTTATTGTCGTGGCAGCCTCTTACACAATTGCACACATTTACTTTTAATAGTTTATAGAATCATAGAATGGTTTGGGTTGTAAGAGACCTTAAAGATCATCTAGTTCCAAGCCCTCCACCATGGGCAGGGACACCTTGCACTAGACCAGGTTGCTCAAAGCCCCGTCCAGCTTGGCCTTGAACACTTTCAGGGTTGGGCAGCCCCAACTTCTCTGGGCAACCTGTTCCGGTGCCTCACCACCCTCATGGTGAAGAATTTCTTCCTTACAGTATAACTGTAGTAATGAAGGAAGACATATTAGAAAAGCATAGTAAGTGTCCCAAATTCCTATTGTAATTCAAATCTCATTTTTAAAACAGAAAGGTTGACTATACCATGAAGATGACTCAAGATATTTTTGAACCCAGGAAGAACAGTTTTGAGTCAAATGGGGCAGCTTTTATTCTTGGGCAGGACTTTGTCATGGGTGACTGAAGTCAATACCAGCCCAACCAAATTTCCTTCAGCCCCAGTCACAGCAAAATTATGTACGCAAGTACAAGAAGATACAAACAAGGTTGTTCTTAAGAGTAAAAAAAATGAATAAAGGATACAGAAAATTTTTAATTTATCTGGAAATGGGTATGGAGGATATAGCATAACATTCTGGTCAAGGAGAACTTATTCTGGAAATTGCTTTGAAGTCTAAGAAATGTTTTATTACAATAGTAGCTTCAGTTTAAAATGGAGGACTTAAGTCAATTGTGTTTGTAAGAGAGTATTCTTATGAATTCATGTGAAACTTGACAAATTCCTTCTTCCAGTATTATACAGGTCTCATGACAATGACTTCAAGTGAATCAGTTACTTGGGAACTCTGTAGCATGTAGTTCAGCCCAAAAATCTTTGTTACAATGGAAGAAATAAAATATTTTTTCTGAGGATGTTACTAATTTTATTATGTTTTTGGTATTTGTTCTATGTCTGTGTTCATTTATATAACTTAAAAGTAGAATTTAGTTGTATTCAGTTTGTACAGCTGAGTATACTGTATGTAGACAGGAGTTGTTTTTACTGTTTTCATTACAGTTGTGTTTGGGAAGCTAAATAAAAGATCTAAGTCACATTGTGCTGGACACACTACCAGACCAATACCAAAGGTAACAACCACTTGCTGAAAACTAACCTACTAGGTGTAAGAAAAGATGCAGCAAACAGACAAATACATCCAGAGGGGTTGGTAGGATTAGTTAGCAATAGTTTACCAAGAAAGCTGTTACTTTACAGGGTTTTTTTTGTCTTATTTTGTGTTTATTATATACTTATGTTCTTAAGTTTGTAGGGTTTCCATGTTGTCAGATACGCATTTAGAGTTAGTGTATGAGACTGTACAGTGTTTAATATTTTGAATCTGTAACTGATCTGTATCTGTCTCCAGACTACTTTCAATCCACCTTCAATTAATGTTACAGATCTCAAGACAGAAGGCTGTTCCCACCACTAATGTTAACATTACAGAATCAAGGATACCTAAGAGTCTTTCAACCAGCTGCCGAAAGCGAAGAGTCGACGGTACCTTTAGATTATGAAAAACAAAATGTCGATATGGAAAAAGTAAGTGGAACACATAACTAGAGCTCCATGTGGAATCATAGAATCATTTATGTTGGAAAAGACCTTTAAGATCATCAAGTCCAACCGTTACCTAACACTGTCAAGTCCACCACTAAACCATGTCCCTAAGTGCCTCATCCACATGTCTTTTAAATACCTGCAGGGATGGTGACTCAACCACCTCCCTGGGCAGCCTGTTCCAATGTCTTGACAATCCTTTCAGTGAAGAAGTTTTTCTTAATATCCAATATAAACCTCCCATGGACAACTTGAGGCCCTTTCCTCTTGTCCTGTCGCCTATCTGCGATCACCTATCACGGAAGATCAGGTTCGAGACCATCTAAGGAACCTGGAGGTGCACAAGTCCATATGACCTGATGAGATGCATCTGCAGGTCCTGAGGGAACTGGCAGATGAAGTTGCTAAGCCATTCTCCATCCTATTTAAGAAGTCATGGCAGTCCGGTGAAGTGCCCACTGACTGGAAAAGGGGAAACATAACCCTCATTTTTAAAAACGGAAAAAAGGAAGACCTGGGGAACTACAGGCCAGTCTGTCTCACCTCTCTGCCTGGCAAGATCATGGAGCAGATCCTCCTGGAAACTATGCTAGGGCACATGGGAAACAAGGAGGTGACTGGTGACAGCCAACATGGCTTCACTAACGGCAAATTGTTCCTGACAAATTTGGTGGCCTTCTATGACGGGGTTACAGTGTTGGTGGATATGGGAAGAGCAGCTGACATCATCTACCTGGACTTGTGCAAAGCATTTGACAATGTCCTGTATGACATCCTTGTGTCTAAATTGGAGAGACATGGATTTGATGGATGGACCACTTGGTGGATAAGGAATTGGCTGGATGGTTGCACTCAAAGAGTTGCGGTCAGCGGCTCTATGTTTGAGTGGCGTTCCTCAGGGGTCAGTATTGGGACCGGCACTGTTTAATATCTTTGTCAGCGACATGGACAGTGGGATTGAGCGCACCCTCAGCAGGTTTGCCGATGACAGCAAGCTGTGTGGTGCAGTTGACATGCTGGAGGGAAGGGATGCCATCCAGAGGGACCTTGACAGGCTTGAGAGGTGGGCTCGTGCGAGCTTCATGAAGTTCAACAAGGCCAAGTGCAGGGTCCTGCACCTGGGTTGGGGCAATCCCAAGCACAAATACAGGCTGGGCGGAGAATGAATTGAGAGCAGCCCTGAGGATGACAACTTGCGGGTGTTGGTTGATGAGAAGCTCAACATGAGCCTGCAGTGCGTGCTTGTAGCCCAGAAAGCCAACCGTATCCTGGGCCGCATAAAAAGAAGCGTGACCAGCAGGTCGAGGGAGGTGATTCTCCCCCTCTACTCCGCTCTCGTGAGACCCCACCTGGAGTACTGCATTCAGTTCTGGTGCCCCCAGCATAAGAAGGACATGGACCTGTTGGAGCGAGTCCAGAGGAGGGCCACAAAGATGATCAGAGGGCTGGAACACCTCTCCTATGAGGACAGGCTGAGAGAGTTGGGGTTGGTCAGCCTGGAGAAGAGAAGGTCTGCGCAGACCTGATGGCAGCCTTCCCATACCTGAAGGGGGCCTACAAGAAAGCTGGAGAGGGACTTTTTACAAGGGCATGTAGTGATAGGACAAGGGGTGATGGCTTTAAACTGAAAGAAGGTAGATTTAGATTAGATAGAAGGAAGAAACTCTTCAACATGAGGGTTGTGAGGCACTAGAACAGGTTGCCTGGAGAAGTTGTGGCTGCCCCAACCCTGGAAGTGTTCAAGGCCAGGTTGGACGGGGCTTTGAGCAACCTGGTCTAGTGGAAGGTGTCCCTGCCCATGGCAGGGGAGTTGGAACTAGGTGATCTTTAAGGTCCCTTCCAATCCAAACCATTCTGATTTGATGATAAATGTACCTGGAAACATTTTCAAGTGCGAAAAAATAATTAAATGCTACAGCTCATTTTGCTCAGCTATATTGCCAATACCTCCTGTCCCAAGCTGAAGTGCACTCTTTCAATCCCAATTCCTCTACCCAACCCTAAATGATGCAGGGAGAATGGCAGGGTATGGTTGGTACACAGTGGTTCCTTACTCTCTCTCCTTTCCGGTCCATGAGCTGCAGGGAAACTCTGCTCCGCCATAGTCCTCATCATGGGCTGCAGTGTGGATACCTGCTCCGCTGTGGTCTCTCTACAGACTGCAGGGGAATCTCTGCTCTTGTTCCTGGAGCACCTCCTTCCCTCCTTTGACCTTGATGATCACAGGGTTGCTGTTTCTCACACTTTTGTCCTCATTCCTCACTGGCATGCAGTGTTTTGCCCTTTCTTAAATACATTTTCCCAGACATGCCACCACTCACTCATGTCTGTCCCCCCCAGTAGTTGTTTTTTGGGACAGTTGTTTTTTGGCTGCAGCCAAGACCTTCACCCACTGCAGCTGCTGATGCCACTGGCCGGGGGTGCCTGCAGCCCCAGGGCCGACTCCGGTTCCTGGCACCAAGTGCAGTCCTGCTTGCCCCTCCAAGTGCTGCCACCTTGTCCTCACAGCACTCCCGCAGGTGGGGTAGAATGAGATGATGGAGAGATGGTTAAGAAGGGATTCAATAAGAAGATAGGACAGACTGGGCTCATCAAGCTCAGAGCTTGGTCACATGCATACTGACTGGATGGTGTTTAAATGCAACTGGCTCCTTTCTGTCTATTCCCTCTTTGTTCCTCCCTGATCACCTTCCCCTGCACATTCTCTATTGAGTTTTATGTCGTCCCACAGGCTCCTTTCAAATGTCCAAAATCCTCATGTTCCTCATGTTTTCCCCTTCTTACCAGCTATTAAGTCCAGGTTTGCCCTCTCCAAAGGTATGTCTACCTATCAAGCAGATGCTCTCACCTTCAGCATACCCTTGCATTATCCTTTCCTCAAAAAGGGAAGATTCAGAAAAAATGTAAAGGAAAAGCATAAACTAAATGCAGTTTTGATATTAAAGCAAGTATCTGAAAAGAAGCAGAGCAACTGGATAGAGGAAACTAAAACTAAAGTAATTGGACACAGGAAGAAAACCCATGCCGATTCGAGGCCATCATCTTTGAGGATGATCCTGATTGTACTAAGTAAAAAAACTGTGTTTTCGCAGAGTGTATTAGTGAATATAATACTGCTGATACCATTCCAGAGGAGCAGTAATGAGTCTGTTCAGGTCAGTGCACTCCGCTGAGAGTACTCAGCAGACAAGTATTGTGTTATTGTGGGTATTTGTATTGGAGGGAGAAGGGTGCGGTAAGGGACAACCTTCCAGCACTTTTTCCTGGCACTGTGCATGGTGAGAGGAGAAGTAGATACAAGGAGGAACTGTTGATTACTCACAGGAGAAACTGGCTTGCCTTGGCAGGGAAGCAATATCACTGGACACAATACTATGGCTAGTAGTTCTACCTGGAAGTAAATCACTTCTTAACTAGACATTGCTGCCTAGATACAGCGTACATGATTTTAATAGTAGGTGTATACATAGGACTTAATTCCTAGGTGTCTGGTGCACCTGACCTGCCTCTGCCTAAGGCCAAATTTTGAAAGTTGCATTTTCCAAAGGGACCCAAATGCAGGATAATTGCAAAAACTGTGTAATCTCATCCACATTGGGTGTAGTTATAAGTGCCTGCTTATAGTACAGCATGAGCCAGGTGAAATAGCACCCTTCTCACATCCCGCTGAGCATTTCATTTAGCCGTTGTACTGCAGACTTGTGCATGAATGACATTTCCAACCTCTACCTGCAGTTCTGGGTGTGTTTTGACTGCTTTTACAGGTTGTAGGCAATGCCTTTAAGGTGCTGCCTACTGTAATGTTTGCCATCATTGCTGAATACTTGTCACTTGTAGGAAAGGGACAGGGTGGGGGAAGAAAGTGAAGGTACCCTTGGATCATGTAGATGAAATAAGGAGTGATTTTTTTTTGGACAATGAAGCAATAACATTCTGGATACAGGAGCACTTGGGCAGCTCCTGTTTCATCAACCTGTGTTGTGGCTCTGTGGGACTTATGTGCCCTGCTGGTACCCTCCACTGAGTACCTGCCCTGGCGATGCAGGCTCACTCTGGACAAGAGATGTAGGCACACTCCTGGAACAGTGCAGCTCCCAAGTAGTCCTGAATCATTGTGAATATTTTGTTGTGATGACAGTAGCACCCCGCATGGCTCCTCTCCAGAGCTTGCCCAACATGACAAGAAGCTGTTAAGTTATAAACACTCAGCTGTCCTGTGGTTGATGTGAGTGGCCCTGAGGCAAGATGTCTGTTGCCTGGTGCAGGCAGTACGACTGCACACTAAGTTAAAAGAGGAGCCATGGAACTGTGCTGGCCATGGCCCTTCATCTCAAGACAGCTGGAATAAAAATAATAAGATATGTGTGCCTTTGTTGGTGAGACATGGAAGTATGTAGTGCTGTACCACAAGACACTCTTGCAAAATGCAGTGTGAATGTGGCTATTGTGCTCCAAAGAAGGCTGGGACTTCTCCAGTATGGATGTGACAGGGACATGCCTTCCAGCCTAGGCATTGACATGTTCATCTCAACGAAGTCAGTAAATACGTAGCCAAGGTAGAAAACTGTGTGGAGTTCTGTGCCTAAACTCCTACAGAACAAGTCACAAAATCCATGTCTGACTGCTTAGGTATGTGTGGTGATACACCCGTCCCAACTTTTATTTCCACATAACGCACCTTGAACACACTTGAGCAGCAGTGGAATTGTATTAGTGGTCTGTCTTGAAATGGGCCAAGTGTGTAGCCAGGAAAAATTTGTGAAGCCAGAGAGCAATTAGGAAGAAGGGACCTGGACTGATGGTCCAGAGACCAGGCTTGACCCAAGAGAAAATGGAGAGTGCGAAATACTGGATTTTGCTCTGTACTCGAGGGTCTACCTCTGCATTTTATTAAAAAAACCTGAGCAGCCAGGCTACCATCCTGAAATGTGCAAGATTTGGACTCAAACCTTCTTAGACTGAGAAATGTTTAGATTTTGGCTTTTCTATATCCCTGACCAGTGTTCTAATAAAGCTTTAGGGCATGAAGTGTCTATATTACTGAAGTGCAAAAGGAGGCACTTCCAATTAAGGGTTTTTTTAAGAGTCTTTATTCTTAAGATGGAGGGAATGTTGGTAGAAGCTGATAGTATATAATTTGCTATCATCTGTTCTTCAGGGATGAAGTAATAAAAAACTTGAAACACATGACAAATGTTGATAAAAATATAGGTAAGGTTTAGTGAGGAACAAGGAATAAAAGGAATCTGTTATCAAGAAATTATTTTCAAGAATTAGAGTCCCATTTGAGCAGGGAACCTAAGAGCTAGTGCCCATATAAATTTCACATGCATAGATGCTTCTACATAAATGATAGTTTTCAAATAACATGGCATGGGTCTATTACACTGCTCAGCTTTTAGTGGGAATGTTAGCCTAATGAGGTTTCCGTAGCCTAACATAATAAAAACAATGGATGAACACTGTAATTCCAGGATACAAATTATGTAGGAATGGTAAAGTAGATTGTGCTAGTTTAGACGTGATTTTAAAAAAGCTTACTGTCAAATAAAGTAAATAACAATAAGGTTGTTGCCTGCTGAACTTAATAACAGGTGTTACAGAAACTGTCTGGACTGAAACACTGTTCCGGCATAGAAAGAGTATACTGTTAGAGCAGTGCTACTAACCACTTTATTCGGAAGGTGACAGAGGGGTGCTAAGAAATACCAGAAACAGTAAGAGAGAAAAAGACTTAATAAATGAGTGACATCAGTCATTACTATGGAAACTGGAAGAGTGTTACCTCAGGGCTTGATGCAGAAACTAAATTTGTAAACACTACAAATGACTGTTGCTTGGAGCAAGTAATCACAGACCCCATAGGCAGAGAAAGCACTCTTGGTCCCTTTCCAAGCAGCCACTCAAAAAGCCGCTCTTCAATAGTGGCACAAGTTCAACATCCAAAAAAATGTACTATGCTAATGTATAAGTAAAAAACGAACTATATAAAATGCATAAGTCTCCAAAAGGAATTTAAAAGGATCAGTTGAAAGGGTAGAAGCTTTCCAGGCACAATGAGCTTCTTTAAAAATAATGTAGGGAAAACTCAGAACAGTACATATATAAGATATCCCCCAAAATGCCATCTGTAAGAAAACATCTTTTTGCAGCTCCCAATGCAATATTTTTAAGAAAGGTCAATACCATCCTTTTTTAACCGAAGATGAGAAGGAAGCCTCCTTAAAAGTCTATGGAGCCAACTAGTTATGGAGGTGTGAAAGGACACCTTGTGCTCAAGGAATCTAATGATACAGTAAAAAAAATGAAGTGTGTGCTTGCTTGCAATGGAGCTCATTACAGGGGAACCTACTGTTGGTTGGAGGAATTGTCTCAGATCTAAGTTTAAAACAAATAATCCAAGAGAATAAGACTAATATCTTAAACAGTAATCAAACAGTATTCTACAGGGTCCCATAGATTGAAATTGAAGTTGCAAAACTACTAACTGTGGTAAGTACTGAACTGGCTTGCTTGTAGTAGACATACTGGTAAATGATACACTAAGGAGAGTCAAAATGGATTTTGGGGAGAGGGACATCATGCTTCTGATGATTCAGTCAACATCACTATGCTGTTGTGTAAAAGATCCTTTATCTGCTCACTCCTGAATATTGTGTATGGGATTTCCCATCTTACAAAAGGGTATAGTAAAAATGAAGACGTATATTCTTAATGTTAGAAAAAATAGGGGACATATGCTAGAAATCAATAAAATTGTGACTATTTTGGCAAAGGTGAGATGAAAACAGATATTCCCTATTTTTTCTGAAGCAAAACAAGGGGGGAACCCAACTGAACTATTTGGAAGCAGATTTAAAATCAAAACAAAGCAAATAAACATGGTTTAATTGTGTAACTCATTGCCACAAGAAGTTTTGAAAACCCAAAGGATAAATAGATGCAAAGAGTTGTTGTACAAATTCATGTAAGAAAGGTCCAGAAACAGCTATTAAAAACAGTGATGCGCACATGACTTTAAATTCAGGAAATCCGTAAGATCCAGGTCATTGGAACTTGGCAGCATATACATTAAAATAATACGTAGCATATTTAACTTCTTTCTTATTTTTCCTAAGCGTCTGCTACTTTTCCTGTTAGGCACAGGAGAGTGGATTGGGCAGGTCTTTGATCTGGTGTATTTTTATGTATAGATGACAAAATCTAATTGTTATTTTTTAACAAAAATAATTAAATAACAATTTGTTCAGCACTGAGACTGATACTGCTCTTTATCTTCCAAAAATGAAGTCTTATTGGAAAATTGACAAACTGGACTCACATGAAAGTATCTAAAATACAAGTATAGTAGATACATTGGCAGAGTAGACATTGTCTTTTACCTGTTTATTAAAAAAAATATTGCTAAAGCCAGATCCTAGCAGATGGTGTTAATTGTGTATTCCCTACTTTAACTGATGTAAAAGGTTTTGCAAGAGCACTGAGGACTTGGGTTCTGGCACTGTCCTACTGAAAGATATCTCTCTTAGTTGTGAGCAAGCCCTCTCTGTGGAGGAAGAACTCCCTATTCCACCTATGGGCATAATGCACCACATATAGCCTCCACATGAACCAGAGAGTGTGTTTTTTGGAATACTTGTTCCTTGTGATGGGTGGTGGGACTATGCAAGGTAGCACCCAGAAAGGCATTCCTGGGCATTTTGTTATGCTAACAGGTATTGAGGTGGTGGTGTTGAGCTTCTTTGGCAAAGCAAGCATACTTCCCGTGAGTGTGTTGAAAATCCAAAAACCGGAGATAGGCTATAGAACAAGAGGCTTCTGTTGATACAATTAAATAATAAGTGAAATAAGTTCTAGGCACAGATTTCTAGGGTAAAATAATCCGTTTTTTCCTGATGATGAAAAACAAGAAACCAGTCTTCCAAGACTGCCCACCCCAGCAAAGCTGTTTTTCTTTTTATTCAATGAATTAGAAAACCAGGAAAAAAAGTAGACATAAGAACGCATTTGGATTCCAGTGAACCTGCCTGGTACATCACTCTAGAAACAAAATTCCCATTTATACATAGAATTTACAGAAAAGAAATTTGCTAAAACTGTTCTAAAGCTGACATGATGAAATCCAGAAGGAAAAAGGTTTTACTGTGATTGTCAGAAATTCACATTTCCCATTTTTCACTATGGAACATAAGAAATGAGTTGAACATGCTTTATATTTCCCACAACTAGCAATTTTCTGTCTTTGGAAAGTTTTAGAGGGAGGAGCTCAGAGGTGCAGTGGGAGGGACTAAAATTCATATTAAAGTTTTAGCATGAGAGGGAGAATTGTCAGAGTAGAAGGTTTCTTCTGAGGTTTTGCTTTTTTTTTTTTCCAATATAGGATGATAAGTATTCATGTTCAGATTCTTCTAATAATTCTTTTTTGGAATTCTGATTGTCAGATGATTCCCAGGATTGAAGAATGTGGACTTTCATGTTCTCAGGTAATCTCTTACTTGTTCCTATTTGCTGTCTATTAATATAGTAGTTGTGTGTTGCCAAAATAATTTTAAGAAAAGCAAGAAAGCAAAAATGGAAAAATATTTCAGCTGTCCTGAACATTTGCTTTATATTCCTGTCATTCTGAATTATGTATCCAAAGTGGCAAAGATGACTGTTAGGAAGGGAGTAAGAAAATGCATCTTACACTATTTCCAATTGCTGTTGTTAGTATCTTCTTTAATCTGTCTTTTTTATTTGAAAAAAATTATTTAGTTCATTTTCATTACTTTGGAGTGTCAGTTTTTATAACAGCAGTGCTGCCAAAGAGATGAGGGAGGAAGGAACTGGAGGTTTCAGAAATTGCTAATTATGTTAGGAATATATGAAACACTGACTTTCCTGTGAATAAATGAATTAAGCTTGAAAAAGTTTGTGAAATTTTGTGGGATGAATGTAACTGCAGTATTAAATTTAATGACTTCTGTATGTGCATGAAAGTGGAGTGTGAACCATACCATTTCATTATAACTTTGATATTTGTATGTTTCCAAATATCCCCACAAAGGGGCAGTGTCGAGATGTCCTGCTTTTGTTGGCATTCTGAAACGGTAAGAATAGACTGAATTGAAAGATAAATGAAAAAAGGATAAAATAATAGGGAATCTGACTTTCAGCCTTGGTAGAGGATGATAACTATGTACTTGCTACAGAGAAGTGGAATTGATGGCATGAAAGAATTTGGCTGTCTGTACAGACTTCTGCTTGAAGATGTCAGTGTTTCAGACAGGCAATGAGACATACTAAAGATTGTCTAAATGTGGTGGTACTACCCAGATATTAAGTTAGTACATGTTACAGCAATTTATTCTGTATTTTATACATGTATTCTAGAAAATATCAGGAATAAATATGCTTATAAAACACTAGATCGAGGGACCCCCCCATATTTAAAGTGGTTTAATATTCCTGCATTCAAATTCTGTAGTCTCTATCCACTTAGATAATGTTTTTAGAATAATAAAATACAGTTGTAAGAGATTAATCTCTAGATGTACCTAAGCACTTTTCAAGAATTTTAATGTACTTATGTTTATAAAAGCAAACACACATGTGTTTTAAATAATTTATGCTCCTTGATCTGCTGCAATGAGAGTTTAAAATAGAAATCATTTACCGTTCTAATTTATCCCTCCAAAGAGTGTGTGACTATCAGACTCAGCATGTAAAAAACAACAGCGACCTTTTTCAGTGGGATTCAGTCTAGGGGATAGGATTTACCTCTGGGGACCTTAAAGGGCATCTTTCTTTGTCATATCTCAGGTATGTATGCTAAGAAGACTGATTCACTAGATGCCTAAGATATAGACACAACCTTGAGGTTTTGTAGACTGGATCCCTTTCTTTGCCTTCAAGAGTTTGTCTTACAATTTTTCCAATACTGAAGGTTGGATAACTGAGAAAGGTGTATTTTTTTAAAATTTACAGGGGAAATACATTGTTTCCAGTATAATGGAATCAATCAATCATTTGCAATGTTAAGGATAGGATTCCGTTCATATTCTCTATGTAATGTTTCTGCTAGTTGTATTCAGTAGAATCTTGAATGCATTAACGACTTTTTAAGACAAAAATGTTTTTTCACTTGGAACAATAATGATCTCAACAGGACAAATTACTGCCAGCATAGCATTTTCAATCTAGTGCAAAGCATTTGAGCTACATGAACTTTGGAGTCTCATGACTAGCTTGTTAGAGAAAACTCCTTCTTCCTTTTCCTTTGGAAGTAACTTCAATTTCCCTACGTAACCAACCACAATTTGTGACCTCAATCCCATTCCTACCTGAGTTACTTTAAAAGGGTGCAGTTTATCTTCTCCATAATTTATAACTCAATGGTCTTTATAGGGGCACTAACCAGGGGTTACAATTTGTCTTTGTGCAATGTATGTGTGCTGCCTTCTGCTATAGCACATCAGATCACAAAGCAGAGAATCAATGCTGTTTTTTCTAGCAATTTCCTTAATGTGATAATGAGATATTGTAATTTTAGAACTATCAGAAGTTTTCTGTAGCTGTTATTGCTACAAGTGCGTATTATAGAAAAATGTTCTTTTTTTAATGACGTTTTCCCATAAGATTGTATAGCGGATTTCTTTTCTGCAGAGCCAACCCTGAGGTTGTGTGGTTCTTCATAAAGCAACAGGGGAATGAAAAGCAATTTGCATTTCTCTGCATTTTTCAAACTGTAGGTATTGTCAGAGGGTTTTGAGCAGGTTTAATAACTGAAACTGTTGAGTTTGACCAGCACACTAGATTTTAAGGTGGCTCTCTCCCTTGAATATTTATAAGCAGTTTTGACCTCCTTGGGTACTCCTTATCAGAGTAAAGCATTGGTTGTACTTAAGAGGGAAATAGTGTCATAACTGTTTTGAGGTATGTAACTTAAAAACCCTTCACACTGAACTGTTTAGATTTTGGATCTTATGACGACTTTATGAATCATTCTTAGTTTACTATGAGTATAGAGCAAGACATCCCTGCATTGCCTTGTATAAGGCATTATCCAGGTTTCATTACTATACCACAAACTGTAATTCTGTTCAGTACAGGAAAGGAAAAAACAAAAGAACGTTGGATGTTTATGCAAGTATTACATGAAAATTTAAACAGCATGAAAATACACAATTGTGGGTTGAGTGATGGCAAAGAAACAACCAAGCTTTTATTATGTATTATGATTTATTTCTCCTTCCTTATTTTAATGGCTTGGCTTTAGAGCTCGCATGATATTCTGGTATTCAAAGGTTAAATACAATGGGCTTGGTCTCCATGCCTCACCCAATAGCAAACACAGTTATCAACCAAGTTTCCCTGCAAAAGCATAGGGGAATCCCAGCCTGCAATTGAAATTGGGTTTGTGCCCTACTCATTTTACAATCCACATTGTTTGCAGGCTGTACACAAAGAAACAGACTTATGCCAAATTTGACTGAACAGCTGGTAAAGATCAAGAGCACTACATTTAAAAAAACCTCTCCAGAAAACGATGAAATAGTATTTGTATTGTCTGCCATTAAATGTAGTAATGTTTCCAAAGTCCATGGATAAAGAAGGAAACCCTAAACTGAATCTGGGATTTCCCTGCAATTATAAAGGTTATTGGCAGCAAATTCTTGATATAGCTGCTGCCTGTTCATGCTATTCATGGTTGAAGTATGTGGTGTTTCTTTACTGGGTATGTATGCCATGGATCAGTCCATTCTTGCTGAATACTACACACTGCAAAACCAGTGATATAATACAGCCCTTAGGCCACTAACTCAGCTGACATAAATTGGCATTCTTTGTTCATTATTAAGATAAGCAATTTGTATTTTAAATGTGATCCCAAGCCTCTAAAAAATGGACATGATAATCTAGGTGACACAATTCAGTTGTTCTCTAAAATCTGTTTGAATAACTAGTTTTAGACATGGAAAATGCCTAAAGAGACTGATCAGAGACCTGGCTTCCTCAGAGTGAGTGAGAGAGAGAGATACAGTGTGAAGTCCCATAGGAAGATGATTCACCGCAGACTTTTTTGTGTATGCATCGATATACCTGATGACTGGAGGAGATGCATAAAAATATAAAACATATCCTCTGCTAATATTTGCTGAGATGCAGTACAATCCATGAAAGCATGCCCTAGATAGGAAGCCTGGGTTTTGCATCCCTGCCTGTCATTGAGTCTTGTGTGGCCCTATTCAAGTAATTTCCTTTCTCCAGCTTTCACAAGTACAAAATAGTGCTGACCTTCCTGTGTTATGTGTCTTAATGATGTGTTTTAATTAAGTGCTTTGAATACTATAATTAAGTGTTAAGTACTCATTAGTCAAAGCAGTCATACTTAAGGGGCTCAATCATGTTGAGTCACTGTGTTAGAGTGATATTAAGCCATTTGCTTAGCTATCCCTTCTTGCCTTCTCTGCTGGTAGTCAGGAGAGCTGCAGTTCAGCAAGTTTAGGTGACTTATTTCTTGGACTGTGTTTTACATTTGCTCTTAGGGTCAAGAATAGCTTGGCAACGACATGAGACACTTAGCTTCCATGCTTTCTGCTGTGTCCTATGCCACTGGTTGGGTGCCATCCCATTTCCTCACCTCCTGAGAAGAAAACAGCCAGTGACAGGCACAAGCAGGGACTTAAAAAATTCTCCAGTGTTCCTCATTATTAAAGCATCTACCACCACTTCTTTCAGGAGAGGTGGAGATGGAGGAGCCTCTGCAATTCAGAACTTGCAAAAAATGCAATGGTAGCTCTTGGTTTTTTTCTTTCCCCCTTCTCTCTTCCTCAAGAACTCTGGACAAAAGTTACAATGTCTCTGGAAAGAGATAAGCCACTGGAGTAGCAAGAGCAGAGGCACTACAGACAGTCATGAAAGTTAGGGGCACAAAATTAACAGATGTTGGAACTGGACCTGACAAGATGTCCTGAAACTGAAACACAGGGCAGTGTTGAGACATCAACGTAACTGTGTGCAATCAGTACCCCTAGCAGGAAGTAGGTATTAAAAAAAAAAGAAAGGATATATAAGCAAGCTCAGCAGGAGATGAGAGCAGCTGACCTTTATTATTGGCAGTGAATGTTAGCTCACAAATCTCTCTCAGCCCTGATCCTGAGGAGGGAAAATATCCTTCAGCTCCATTTGGACCCAAAGCTCAGTGGTGAATATTGAGATTTGGGAGTAGGTGCTTTCCACAGCTGCAGAATATTGCTGTCTGAGTGACTGCTTTGGAGTTGGAAAGCTACTTGTAATTTGATCAAATCTAGGCAGGACAAATTTTTTAGGACCGGTAATAACTTTAATGAGACCATGTGGTATGACCTAGCTGGAATTCTTGCAGTAAGGTCTAGGATTAACTTAATTTGTACATTTGCTGGAGCTGGCAATGCTGTACCTGTTACTTTGTCATGTTTTTTTATACTGTCCCATTCTTCCTCTCTTGCCAGAATGCCTGTGCGTGGGAGAGAACCAGGGATGATCAAAAATGAGAAGGACCAGAAAGAGGTTTTAAAAGACTTCTTTCTAAGGGTAGCTTTGGATACTCTCCTTGCTTTTTGGCTCAGCATTGAGAGGCTAGACCTCACTCCCAGATAGGTAGGTAATTTGGACCTAAGAAAGGAGTTTTCTCCTATCTCTGCTTGAAAATAATTTGATTTCTGGGAGGCATGAATTCCTGTGCACCGTGCTGTGGCTACCAGTCTGTTCAAACCAGGAACCCACATCTGAAGTTCTATATGTTGCATTACCATCATCCCCACAAGAGATCTCTAGGTTTTATATATCAGCTCTGGCACAGATGTTTTCATAGTAGTTTTCATACGCTCAGGAAAATATTTTTCTCTGTAGAACTTTTTTTCTGATTTTGTTAACATTTATTAGCTGTTTTTAGAAAACCAGGAAATTATTTGCCATCTTAAAAACACAAACGAGAAAATATGCCTGGAACAGCAGTGTGTTGCTGAGGAAGTTCCAGACCAGCTCTGAACTACTTGGCTAGGAATGATCACAGAACTGGTAAATTCATGCATACTCAGGTGTGACACGGACACATCACAGCCCTGACCCTGCCTTCACAACTGTAGGAACTGACTGGGCCAGAATTTTCTGAGGTCATGAATAAGCTGGAAGGTCATGGTAACTAATGACACTGAGCACTGGAATAGATTGCCTGCGGAGCTTATAGAGATCTCCACATATGCTAAGAAAATATCTCTCAGATATGTCTCAGATAAAGGTCATTCTTCCTAAGGCAGAAATGTAGAGTAGAAGGTACCTTGCGTTCTTTTGTAACCCTGATATCTCTGCTTTCATTCATACTTTTCTCTTTTGTGGGATCTAAAGATGGTCTTTCAAGTCATATTTAGCTTACTCCTTTGGAACAAGCAACAGAGCCAAAGACCTGTCTTGCTGTATTGCATATCCTGCCCTTCCAGCATGCAAAATTTGGGACTCACCATGAAAACTGTATGGGATGTACAATCTCATTCAGGAAGTGTCTATGCAAAAATGAAGAGAGTTTTAGTTTTACTTTGCAAATTATCTGTGGCTATTTCTCTTGCAAGAAAGTGTTTCAACTTAGTTGCTTTGAATATGTGTGGTAGATTTCAATCATTTCTGGAAAACTGATTGTCTTGGAGTTGCCTCTACTTGCCTGCATATTTTCACAAAGTATGAATCATATAAACAACATTGTACAGTACTAGATGTGCATTCATTGTCTTTTCTTGGAAAAACTTTGAGGAAATAGAACTTACTGCAATTAATACATTTCACTGTCTCCAGTTTTGTTTTTCCCTTTCATCCCTACATATGCAAACTTCCTTGATCTTTTTCCCACTTCCTCATCTCCCTGACCTGCTGTTCTTCCTTCCATGACTGCAATAAGAGTTTTCTCCATTACTTTTCAAATTCTGAGATCTTTGTATTATAATTTTTCCCCATTTGTGGTTTTTTTTTTAATTTATGTTTGCAATTGTCATTATAGTATCATGCTTCATGCTTAATTTTGATCAGTAGTATGTGTTGTTTTAATTTTTCCCCTCATTTTCAAGATATATTTATATATGATAGAATAATTTTTAGAGCATGGTCACACCTGTGTTACCATTCAGTCTGCCTTTTAAACTTATTTTGTCTTCCACTTAGGGGGAAGAAAACACATACACTTTTTGGGTGAATGTGTGGCATAGGTGGTTTTCAGTGAGTAAGGGCTATCATTAAATATGAGACATAGGGTGAAGCAACATATGAAGGTGCTGAACACTGATGAGTTTATTAAGCTGAGGCCATGGCCAGGAATTATTGCTGCCTCTAGGGACAACAGCGTGATCAGGAGAGTCAGGTGAAACAATGCTGCTGTTGTAAAGTTGGTAGAATCCTGCCTCTTTGGAAGCCCTTCTATTGGACCTCTGCCTCCTTTAATTGGACTGTGCTAACTTTAGCAACTATTGTACGTGGAAGATATGCAAGATAAAGCCAAACTATATGATTATTCCATAGTTTGTTGTTTTTTTCCTTCCCTCTCCCAAACCCCCACAAAATTATGAGTTAACAGTAAAAAGAGAAATAGACGATGTAATAACTTTTTGAGTATTTTTTATTTTGTATTTTATATTATTTATTCTTCCTTAGCATTTCCAAGTTTATTCATAACTAGCTTCTATATCAGTTATCTCAAACTGCAAATGTTTCAGCTGGAAGGCACAGTATAGATATTTTCCGTAGGGCTTTTCTACATGGTAATTTTTGAATGTTTTTAAATTTTTCGTGTACTCACACTGCTAGCTCTTTCAGGGAAAGACATTTTTGGCTTGTGTTGCTCTTGATAGGAGGGGAAAGGCATGTATGCAGGGATTCTGGTATAAGATTTCTGATGTAGGATTAAGACTGCCATAATAATACAAATATAAATAGTTAGGAAATAATCTTCTCTCTCAAAAATTTTCAAGTATACAGCTGCAAAAAATTGCTTTTGCCTACATGTACTAAGAAGATTTTCCTCATTTTGCTATGGCTAGAGAGTTTCTGCTCAAGCAAGCACAATTAGAACTAGTCACTCATCTTTATCATTAAGTCTTTAATGGAAGCAGTTCCTTAACTGATACTGTGGCACCAGGAAGGAATGCACTGGCCTTTCAGGATTGCCATTGGAGACTACTCTACCACTGCTTCTGGCATGGCCTGAGGGATCATTTGTATGGCCTTACATTCTTACACAACAACATAACAAGCTAAGGCTAGAATTAAAACCAAAGTCAACTTTTAAAAATATTTCTCAGCAGGAATAGCTATAATCAGGGATAGTTCCAAGTTTATTTAGGTTTGAATTTTTTCTCTGTTTAAGGAGAAGAGGGAGAAACACCATTTTTATGGGAGCTACAAAAACCAGAAACATGTGCTCCTGCGTTTCTCTCCATGGCTTTGAAGGATGTCTCAGCCCTGACAGTGGCCTCCAAAGTCTTGAAACTGTTATAGAAAAATATTGCCAAATGTGCTTTGTTGTTCTAAATTTTAGTATGACTTTGTGATCCACACTGGCAGGGTTGGGATTAGCAAGTTCATTTTTGTTTTTAAGGCCCTCTGCCCCCAACATTTCAAGATAGTATCTGTGTAATATTCACCCATTCTATGACCCTGCTGCTTTCCTATAGTTCCAGGTTATTAAATACAGATTAAATGGAGATCATGAGAAAGCATTAGTGACTTGTCAGGGCAGTATGAGAAACCTGCATGCTCAGCATGATGCTGCCTCAAATTAGGCAAGCGAAAAAGTTAAGCCCTGGGTTAGTCTGAACTCCACTCTCTAGAGCCCAGGCACCTGAGTTATGAGCCAGAGTTCGACATTCTCTCTTCAGAGTAGCTGCTGAGAGCCACTCTTACAAAGTTTCAGTTTCTGGTTTTTTTTTTTCTGATGACTGCTAAAAAGAAAATGTAAGTAAGTGGCCTTTGAAGTTAGATACAGAACTCCCATTTGAATGTTGAAAGCACTCAGCTTTAAAAATTACACTGCATCTTGCCTGTCCTACTCTCAGATGATCATTCTTTCATTTCCTCTCTACACAATATCACTGCTTTGACAGAAGGCCTGGGAAACCCTCTCATTTACTGGGCCTAAGTTGAACTTAGGGTTAGAACTGCTTCAGGTTAAGGAGGATGTTGAACCTGGCTGTCCCTTGAGGTAAGGACTTGAAAGCCAGAGTATAAAAGCTGGAACATGCTCATATTCTGCTTTCCTCTTCTAATATTTCCAGTTTGAAAGAAGCTGGGCTTGAGCTTTGTCAGTTTGACCTCTGTTACCATTAAATCTCCTCCAGCCACCTGCTATGCTGGGGGAAGTGGGTGTCTCACCAAGTGAGTGTATGCTATCCCAAAGAGCTTTGGCATGAACTAGATGTCATTCCAGCTTTGTTCTGGTCATGGACTAAACACCAAACTACATGCATCCAGGGAGCTTTCAGATCAGAAAGGGAGGTTCCTAATAAGCTTAGGTCTCTCTAGTGTTAGGTGGCAATTAATGGGTATTATGGATCATGGTGTTCGGCTGAGATTACCTCAGTTTGCTTAAATCATGTTTCAGGTACGTAAATCCTCTTTTAGATTTGGCTGACTTAATCTTATTTTGCAAATGACTGCAAACTTTGTCTTCATTTCACTACCAGCAGTAATGCAAAATCTGCACAGAGAAGTTGCCTTACTTGGAAGTGATATGACCCTTTTCTCATGGGCAAAGCTAAAGTTTGTATAGGTGTACTGGGTTTGCATGGCAAGGCTTTGGTAGTGGGGGGGCTACAGGGGTGGCTTCTGTGAGAAGCTGCTAGAAGCTTCCTCTATGTCCGACACAGCCAATGCCAGCCGACTCCAAGACGGACCCACTGCTGGCCAAGGCCGAGCCCATCAGCGATGGTGGTAGCGCCTCTGGGATAACGTATTTAAGAAGGGGGGAAAAACAACTGTGCAATGGGGGCCGGAGAAGAGAGGAGTGAGAATATGTGAGAGAAACAACTCTGCAGACACCAAGGTCAGTGAAGAAGGAGGGGGAGGAGGTGCTCCAGGCGCCGGAGCAGAGATTCCCCTGCAGCCCGTGGTGAAGACCATGGTGAGGCAGGCTGTCCCCTGCAGCCCATGGAGGTCCGCAGTGGAGCAGATATCCACCTGCAGCCCATGGAGGATCCCACACCAGAGCAGGTGGATGCCTGAAGGAGGCTGTGACCCTGTGGGAAGCCCACACTGGAGCAGGCTCCTGGCAGGACCTGTGGAGCCGTGGAGAGAGGAGCCCACGCTGGACAGGTTTGCTGGCAGGACTTGTGACCTTGCGGGGGACCTGTGCTGGAGCAGTCTGTTCCTGAAGGACTGCACCCCGTGGAAAGGACCCACGCTGGAGCAGTTCATGAAGAACTGTAGCCCGTGGGAAGGACCCACGTTGGAGAAGTTCATGGAGGACTGTCTCCTGTGGGAGGGACCCCACGCTGGAGCGTGAGGAGTCCTCCCCCTGAGGAGGAAGGAGCATCAGAGACAACATGTGATGAACTGACCGCAACCCCCATTCCCCGTCCCCCTGTGCCACTCAAGGGAAGGAGGTAGAGAAAATTGGGAGTGAAGCTGAGCCCAGGAAGAAGGAGCGGTGGGGGGAAGGTGTTTTAAGATTTAGGTTTTATTTTCTCATTATCCTACTCTGATTTTGGTTGGTAATAAATGGAATTAACTTTCCCCAAGTCGAGTCTGTTTTGCCCATGACGGTAATTGCTGAGTGATCTCCCTGTCCTTGTCTCAACCCATGAGCCTTTTGTTATATTTTCTCTCCCCTGTCCAGCTGAGGAGGGGAGTGATAGAGAGGCTTGGTGGGCACCAGGTGTTCAGCCAGGGTCAAACCACCACAATAGGCAAAAAGTTTTTCCCCACTTGGATCTGATTCAAAGTTCGTTCAAATCAGTGGAAAGAGCTTCACTCAGCCATAGTCCTCCACAATTTGTGAATGTGAGCAGGATGGCATTTATCATTTTTAAAGGCCACAGTGTACAGCAGAGCACTGTTCCACTCCTGGGGCTGACTCTAAACATAAGCAAAATGAGTAGTTCCCTAGAGCAAAATGGTGAGGGCTTTACTGTGTATACCAGAGCACGGGAAAGCTAGGCCTGCAATATATTCCCTTTTTTGCTGAGCATTAGCATTAGGATGTATGAGAAGACACTAACTGGAATAGAAAAAGATCTTCAGGCCAAAAGAAAAATAATTATTTCCAAAAGAAATAACCACTGCCTCCAGCAGCAGCAGGAGGAGCAGTTCTATCCTGGAGTATCTCTTCTCATAATCTTCACTTCAATTCTTGCTTTTTTTTTTTTTCTTTTTCCTTTTCTGTGGCAATCTCACTGCCCACTGGTTCCAGTCACCTCTGAGGCTGCAAGTCTCAGTGCTGTCAGTGCTGCTAAGGGATCTTCACAAAGTTTTTCATGTAGCCTCTTCTGTGCTACAGAGATCATTGTACCATCCTAACCTCAAAGCATGGGATATCCATGGTTGTCTGGAGAGCTTGTGGTATCTAAGTCTTCCAGTTTTTCAGGAAATGGCCCAAGTAATGGCTGACTTGATCTGGTGTTGGGTGACAGTACTGCTTCTAGCAGGTGGCTGGACTTGGCAACCTCCAGAGACCCTTTCCACCCTAAATTTCTTTGATTCCATTTTATCATCCTCTGTATGAGATATCCAGTCATTCATTGAAATAACCATTAATGCTGTGTTAGAATATCCCTGTCTTATTGTTAGACTGGAAGTGCTGATTTGGTAGATTAGTCGTCCTTTCAAGTAGCTGAGTGGTCTGAAATTTTTGACACTCTATGTATGGGATGGTGCTGATTTATACCAGCTGAGGGTATGGCATTCAAAGTGCATTTTAATTTTACTTTGTCTATTGTATGCAATTCTGTTTTGTTAACAACTTGTATTAATATTTTAGGAAACATGACATCAAAATGATTAACATTTTTTTTTTTGTTTTATTTTGTTGGTTTCTATTTCTAAAAAAAAGAAGCTAGAGCATACTGTTGCTTCAAGCAAATTCTGCTTCTAGTCCTGGAGTTGAAGCACACAATAGAACAGGCAGCTTTTATTTCAGACTGTCATTGCTCCCTTTGGTCCAATAAATTTAAAAGCAAGTGGTTTCTATGTAGGTTCTTTTTGTATCACAGTATTATTTTTACATACAATTCACTTAAAAAAGTACAAGGGGAGAATATTCTTCCCAGTTGTGAGACCTCAAAGCAATGCTGTTTTGTCTGGACATTCACTTATAGGACAAATGCATGTCACTGCAAAGAGTTCCCAGAAATACAATGACTGTGCTGCCAACTCTTTTACTTGTTCTGCTTTGTAAAAGGGATACAGCCATGCAGCCACAGATGTTATATGCCACATGCAGTCCAGCTAAAATATGGGACAGTCCAGTTAAAATATGGGAACAGGATTCCTCTACATCAATACAGTGAAGGAGGAAATACATACTGACTTGAAGACAGAAATCTCTGTTATACCTGAAAAGTAGTGGGCAAACAAAACGACAAAAATCTAAGGGGCCTGTGGGTCTTATGTTAGTCATGTCCTCTTGCATTACTGAAGTACTGCTAGACTGTAATGGAAGTGTTGACCTTGTGACAAACAGCAGGTTGTGGAGAACAGGGTCCATACCTTTGCATATACATGTGAAATGGCAAATGGTGCAGGAAACAAAAATTGGTAAAAGGCTATGCTTTAGACCACTGTGAAGCCTTACTGAGGATTGTCCAATAATCTTCAATAATCCCAATAACCTTTTCCCTCTTTGTTCATTGTCAGTTCATTGGTTAGTTGAGAGCACATCAACATGGTGTTAACACAGGCAGACATTACCTTGTTCTATTGGACACAAGCCAGCTCTCACAAAAAAGTGTGTGACCTCGTTAGCACTGTACTGAGCCTGAGCTTAATGTCCCACTTCTCAGTAGTAATCCTCTCAGGTTCAGCATGGCACTAATGTGATGGGATTTTTTTTGTTCTGCTTGGAACACACACACAGAGACTCGGAGCTGGATAATGCTTAGGCATGATTCTGATGTTTTGTTTTTAGCATTCTGTAAAAAAATCCAGCAACATCCAGGTGCTCTTGTAGAAGCAGTAATTCAAAGTAGTCCAAAATAATGCTTTGCCATAAGTTCAGGTGCCTATTTTTTTTCTGCATGGGTAACAGTCCAAATATTTCCTTCTATGATTGCTTAGCTGATCCCATTGCACACTGTTCACATGTATCTGATCACCACATTGTCAGTAAAAGTTGAAGAACAACCTTGCGGTTTGCCAAAAATTAAAAAGGATCATCGGTAAGATAGCTTTACCTTGGCAATGAAAGTAATTACACATGACGTCAAAGCAAATACACATGCTCCTTTTGAGAAAAAGTCTTTTGGGGACACTGTATCAGCAGTACTAACTATGAATTTTTAACAGTTCTAAATTTTCATATTATGTATGTTAATCATTATAATTCCTCTGGTTCTCAATAAATATAACCACAATTTTATTTAATTGCCAAGTGTGTTCTGTAGGCCTATTATTTTTCCTTTTCACCTATTTCCAGTAACATGTTTTTTTGTATAAATACTTGACCGTGATATAGTTAAGACTTTTTTTAGTGGGACCAGAATCATTATGTTATCCCTGTGCTTTCTCTTACTGTAAAGAATTATGTTTCCTTACATTTGGTAAGATAAATACGGTGGTGACCTTTATAAGAATAGAATGAGGAAAGTCCTGTGAGGTTCCAATCCCCACCAGCATCAAGGATATGTAAAGTGTAAAGCCATTATCTACTTTGCCTGTGAAAATAGCTCTGGGAAAAGCTAAAGCATACTCGGTTGTTTCCATTTGTGATGTTCTCCCTAAATAGTTTCTCGGGCTGAATGTCTCTAAGAAAGAAATTATGGTAATTTGTTGATTGTCTGAGGAGATTATGATACAGCTCTGAATCCTCTCTGTTTCCATCCAAAGTTCTTAAATTGTATAGATCCATATCACTTTGACTGTGGCTGTCCAATGCTCAAAGACCTTTTTCTTTATGGAGGTGATTGAGATCACATTAGCATTATCAGATTTTTTGCTAAAGGCCATGAGAAATCATTTAGGACTCTTATGGCCCAGCATCTGTAGGCTCTTCCCTCCATGATTTGAATGGAGTGAACAGATGGAGAAAAGAAGGCTGGTGCTGGATTGCTTACATAGAAAGGGGTAAGTAGCTCCCTCTCTGTATTGGAGGATAACTACTGATATGACATGGTTGTGGTGTTCACAATTGAGACAAAGAATATTAACACTTTACAAGGCACCAGATAAACCCTAGTGGGAAACTGTCTTCAGAACTGTGCATGGTTCTGGTCACTCCATTAAAGTAGAAATAGCTGCTGAGAAGGGTGATGGTAAGAAGGAAAGCCTGTTTTATTAGAGAGGAATAAAAGAGCATGGCTTTTACAGTCTCGCAAAAAAGCTAAGAAAAGGTGTATTACTGGTTTTAGATAAATGGAAAGTAAATTCCAGGGTGGAAAGCATCTATTTAAGTGAAAATATAATGGGCACAATCAAAAGTCAACACAAGCTAACCATTATTGTGTTTACATTAGAAATTGAAAGATTTGGTGCTGGCAGAGAACAGGGCTTCTGGAACAGCCTTCACTATTGGAGCAGTGCACACAAAAGACTGACGGATTTTAAAATCACCAGTTTTTGAAAGGGATTAGATGATGTGGTACCTGTGGTTATAGGGGACTAGAGCCAGTGGTCTGGGAGATCCTTTCTAATTGTGTGCAGAATAACATGGATTTGTGCAGAGCATCCCCTCTCGACTGGAAATCAAAAAGAACATGATTAAATTAATCATCTTTATCAGCCTTTTGGCTACGATTTGAGCATCAGTTATTGCAAGACCACACTTTCCCTGTGTTGTAAGAATATGTACGGTCCCATGCTTACTTTTAATGGTGGTTAAAGAACAGAAATTGCTGGAATAGAGGGAAACATCAGAATATGGCCATGTTCCTTTTTTCCTGCCCTCTCTGACAGTTGAACTTAAAGTAGGAATGTATGTAATAGCTTTGCCACTGAGGATCTTTCAAAAGGGGGAAAAACTGTTCTCTCTACATTCAGTGACTTTAATGTAGGCACCTTAATGAATGAATGTTAGGTGTCTGACAACCTGGTCCCTATTAAAGAATACATTTTAAGGCATTTTCAGGCATATTACTGTTTCTTATGGAGTTGTGGAAGAGCTGCCACCAACTTTTCTATGAATGAGGTACAACAGAGCTAACAGGTAGACTGTGAAACCAAATTTGTCTCAGAGTCTTTCCTGCATGACAGAACATTCAGGGAAGAATTTCCACAATTCTGCACTTGATTCAGTGCCTGGAGATATGAGAGGAAATAGGAAGCAGGTCTAATCTTTGCTTCTTTTGCTTGGCGATTTTAATTCATGAAAAAACTCTCTGTGTCCCCAAATCCAAGTCTTCCTCTGCTGATCTCACTTTTGTCTCTACAGTCTTTAAACAAAACAATGTGATATTACAATTGGCTTAGATTGAGGAGAAGTTGCTGTGCTAGCTAAAAAGTTGGCACCACACCTCCTATTCAGAATGCTGCACGTTGGTGGTGTCTGTTCAGATAACCTCTAGCTACAGTTGAGTAATACCACAAATGGGGAAAACCCTAGAGAAATAGGAAAATCCCTAACTGTTTGTGCATTGTGTAAGTATATTTTGCTTAGACTCTTTGCCAAAGCAGATATGAATCAAACATGCTCTCTGTATAGGAGTAAAATGTACTATCATGTTCAGGATCTTAATTTTGCATAAAAGACACCCACGGCATTTGTGAAAGGGGAAGAAAATTTCCATTCTGGTTTTAGTGTGTTATGTTTTTCTATTGCATTCATCACTGAAAATTCCTGAAAACAAAAGATATAGAAAGTGGGAGAGGAACTTGGTTAATTTATTTGAGTTCTTCTTTGAGACAAATGGTCTCTTTTGACTATTTTACAAAATGATTCTAAAAGAAAATACCACCCCCCTTGGTATTGTACAATAAAAAGAAACACTTATTAAAAAAAAAGGAATTGAGCTGTGACCAAATGCTCGCTGTAACTGGCAAGTGTTTGTGCAAATGTTTGATTATTTATGTAAACCTTCCCAACAACTCCTCACCCAGAACAAAACCAAGTGCCCAAGAACGACAAAACATCTCCCTACCATAACAAAAATCACTGATGGGTATGTTTCTTTTTTCCCATAGAGAAGATGAGAAAATAAATGCAAGATGGTACTGGAAAGTGCTCAGATGGTAGGATTCATCTGAGCAATAGTGAAAAACAATAATTAATTGGGATAGACTAGAAGGTGTAGGTGGATTTCTGCATCATCCCACAGACCCACAGAAGTCGGTGGGTTTTTTTTCGTGTTTGTAACTTAAGATAATTTATTTACGTATGATTTGCATTTTTCAGATGTTGTAACAGGGGCTCCAAAGCACTGTCCTTCTTTAAGTAAAAGGCTGAATCCTCTGAGTTTTGTGAGATTTTTGTTGTTTACTTCAATGGAATCTTGAGTTTTTTCTAATGTATTTTCGCACCATGATTGTAACCAGAAAGAACTGTTACAGAAGTCAGTTTAAAGAGGATGTTAAATTTTGACTGGCAATGGGAGCTCTCTCAAGCCACCTAACCAAAATATTTTCAGTAATCGGGCTGGAAAATGGGAAGTTAAAAATACGAAAGTAATTTTCTAAATTATCAACCTCATGAGAGATTAATTGCTTCCAGTAAGCAGAGGCTCAGCAATTAGTTGATCCGACAGTTAGGTTTTCTCACCAAGAAAGCTAGCTCCCTAACTCACTCACTCGATTTTTTGCAGTCATTTTGTATATTTGTCTATTCCATGCTCTAAGGCCATGGAGAACCTCAAGTAAAGAGGCTGAATTGAAATTGTCCTTCTTCATACTCCTGCAGGGTTTGATTAGAAATAATTCAAAATTAGGGCTTTGAAACAGCAGTTAAAATTCCAGTAGTTTTATATGAGCTGGCATGTTCCACTTTTATTGGTTTAGTGTTGCACTGAATTATTCAGAAAGCTACAGTCTTCTTTCTATTGATGAATGTGCATTGGGAGAATCAGCAAACTACCAGTGAAGCTTTTTTTGGGGGGGCAGAAATAATTCATAAATGAAAAATATTTCTATGAACACATTACAGTAGAAATGAGGTCGCATCAGTTACATTTTTCAGTCCTTCAGGGGGATTTGAGGAATTTATGAAACCATTGAAATAGAAGTACCCCAGTTTTAGAACAGTTATGTAACTGTTTTCCTTTATAGAATCATAGAATAGTTTGGGTTGGAAGGGACCTTTAAAAGTCATCTAGTCCAACCTCCCCTGCAGTGGACAGGGATGTCTTCAACTAGATCGGGTTGCTCAGAGCCCCATACAGTGTGACCTTGAATGTTTCCAGGGATGGGGTATCTACCACCTCTCTGGGCAACCTGTTCCAGTGTTTCACCACCCTCGTTGTAAAAAATGTCTTCCTTATGTCCAATCTAAATTTACCCTCTTTTAGTTTAAAACCATTACCCCTTGTCGTATCGCAACTGGCCCTACTCCTCTGACTGTTGATGTAGTATTGTGTAGAAGCAGCCAAAGTGATATCTTTAACAACATCACAAGTAATTTTTATAGTATTCAGTCTATGAAAGTATATGACCATCTCTGTCTTATTACAAAAAAGTGGTTTAAAATACCACCTTTTATGCATCTGCACTTTTATGAGTCATAGTGACAAACTGCCAATTGTAAAAGATGAAAACCTACCTCCAGAAGTGATTATTAAAAATAAAAGTGCCAAAGAACAAAGGAATAAGAACTAATACAGGTTAGATACTGGTCACTGGTTTTCTAAAGACCTTCTTTAAAATCAAGCTTGTCTAGCTAAAAACGTTAAAAACGGCGACGAAGGACAGAAAACACTTCCCAGGTACTCTAGGCAGCTGCCACAGGGTAGCTATCATGCTGTCATTTCTCACCTGCAGCAATAATATGATTTTGCTCTACAGCTGTGTTTATGAGGAGGACGGAATTACCTGTGGACGAAAGCCTCATGGAAGATCAAGCAAGAGTTATTTTATGATGTGCTGATGCTTACCCAGGCTGCAGCTCTCTGTTTGACTACAACTTGAGAACTTCCAAATGCCCACCGAGAGACTTTTGCTGGCTCTAAAACTCACAGATTGTTATCTTATTGACAAGATCCTAAAATGTTCTAAAATGACTGAGAGCTGCCAGTTCGTTAGAGAGCAGAGGAGACAAGGTGGTGCCTGCTCCTTTTGCAGGTGTGACAAAAGTGTCTCTGTGAATGAGACATTGATTTTAAAGGAAAGCAGAGGGGAACATATATGCCGTATACAAAGGAATACTGCTATAAGTGCTATGTCAGAAACTTGAATGCCAGAACAGCAGAAAACAGTATTTGCTGGCTAAGTATTTGCTGGCTAAGTAACAGCCTTTCTTTAGAATGTCATGCGGAGTAGTCAAAATAAAATTTGTTATTTTTATACTCTACAGAATTCTAGTGTGTGGTTAAATGTTTATTTTACTGGGAAAATGGATGTAGTCTGTCTGAAAGATAGCTGGAAACTTGTTAAAATCTCAGTGTCAGGTTCACTTTGCCTCTTACAAAAACACTTTCTCACTTGAACACGGTAAGTACTGTGCCTGAGTAATTTCATTTTCCGGATTCTGAGCCAGATAGTTCCCAGAAATAAAAAGGCAAGTCTTATTTCTAAACTTCATTTGCAATTACTGTAATACTTCCTTCCATTGGCCTGGTGTGATCTTCTAAAAATCATTTAATATTCAATAGTGTTCTAGATATCTTCCATTAAAAAAGTCACTTTGTTTCTTTGCCCTGGTATGAAGCAGTCCATTGTAAAGTTTGACAAAACATTAAGTAAGCTATTGGTCAGTGTGAATGGCAGTACCTGACAAAATGATGTCTGTATTTGATGGAACTGTTACACTTGTTATAACAATTACACCTCGGTAGAAATACATGAAAAAGAGAATAATGCTGATCTTGTCTCCCCATACGTATCAGGCTGTCATATGCGGTAGTGATGTGCGCTTTCACTGTATTTGAAAATCTTTTTTTTATCTTGAAAATGATTTCTGTTGTGGACTGTGAATATGTTTACTTGTTTAAGGTATGTTTATATTGGTGTACAATGATTAAGCAATATTTATTTTTATTGTTACCACCGCTTTTACAATATTTTTGTTTCTGTTTGCAGGGGATTCATTGTAAAAGCACACCTTCCAGTGAGTATTCATCATTCACATTTTTACTGTATTCGTTTTTGAGAAATAAACATAATTTATTGCAGATCATAAATCCACTTTCCTGGTGACATCAGATCACTGTCATGATAGGGTATTTACCACCAGTTTCCATGTTCAAAACATTGGAAATCGGTAGGCTTTGATAAATAGTATGTTAATAATGACTGTGCATTGTTGCTTTATAATCTTCCTTACCGTAGATGGTCATTGGGAGAATTTGCTTAGTCATTTCACATGTTTGTGTCGCTTCTACTTAGTATTATTGCCTACAGTAATAATAGAGGCTCTGACCTGAACTCTGAAGCCTCCATCAATCACTCCTCCAGCACACACGGTCACTTGACAGGGAAGTGCGAGGCAGCTGCCTTGCAGGCAGTCCCCGCTGAGAGGACGGCCCTAGCTGGAGGCCCACTCTGAGCACTGCTTGTCCCCACAGTGCCTTTCCCGGACCCGTGTGGCAGAGAGTCCACAGACAGGGAGAAGCTGCGATGCTGAGCCGCAAGCGTGTGAGATGCTGATGCTATGGCGTGGGGCGTGAGCCAAACGTCAGCTGTCACGAGTCTTGCTCTGAAAGCGTGGCATTTACGGGACACGTGTTGAGGTGGAGAGAAAGAACATGGCTGCGGAAGGGATGCAGTTCAAAGTCCCACCTGAAAAAGTCTCTGGTCTTCTGCCGGCGGGCCGAGTGAACCGTCGGTGGCTGGTTCAAGGACTGCGAATGAATCTTTTCAGGACTAGGCAGCTGAGCTGCTAGTTACACAAACTACTGGAAGGTAGAAGAAGAAACAGGGGCGTTGACCTTTGCTGGGCCTAGCGGAGCATTCCTGCCTGCATGCCCTCGGGCAGCACTGGCTGAGGAAACCAAACCCGTCAACCCCGGTCTCAAAGGGAAGGAAGGACGCCTGCAATACTGTAGGTTATGAGTTACAGTCTGTGCTGGGTATTACACAAATGCAGATCTAGATAGTGGAGACTCACTACAGGTACCATGAGGTGGTGATTCATTCCACCCATCTTAGGACAAGGTGATTTATGTGCTAGGAGGGAGGCGAGAGGGATTCTCCCTCTCTGTTGACTGCCTGAAGTGCTTAGATGATGCACATAAGCTTAAACTAGATGTTTAGCTCTTAGCTGGATGTAGACTGTAGGCACTGAAGAGTTTGTAAAATGAAGATCCTTATCTTTCAGGATGATGTGCATGAAGCAGAGCTGGTTGTAGGTTTTCAGTGCTGCCTGAAAATGACTTATCAGCTATCTTTAATACGAGTAACGTGTAGGATGACTCAGCCTTATAGGGGTGATGAAAAAATATTTTTTTACTCTTCATCCTAATTCACTTGTGCAACAGTGGGTGTATACTCATTTCCATACTTCCTTTTCTATAGTCATTCTTTTTATTATTTATTATTCCAGGTAAAATTACCTTAAAAGACCTTAACTGTATAATAGAGCACCTTTGCAGTAGTCATTGCTTTTAGCTGCGACAAAAAGTTTACTTTATTTCCTAGAATTTGCGGCTGTCAGCTCAGTAGTATTTGACAACATAGCTATGACTCTGCCTTCTCCCTCCTGCTCTTCTAGACTATTAGTAGTACATAAGGGCTACTATAGTATTTGCAATTCACTGTAATATATCCAGACATTTTTATCAATATATCAATGGTTTTAAAAAAGCCTTGCATTCTCAGAAAATGTATTTGGCACAGTATAACACCATGTTGTCCAATATCCTTGAAAGCTTGAAATATTTACTGAATGTACAACTGTGAAACCCTTCTAATTCACTGTGCATTGAAATATATTGTGAAAGAGAGGCTGTCAGTCTGAAATTTAATCAATTTCATAATTGGTCTAAGTACTTCTAGGTAGTGAATTTTGGTATTTATTAACTAAAGTGCACCATGTGGTTATCTTAGGAGAGCATACCTAGTTTGTTTATGAATTTTGTTGAATCATCCTAATGCACAGATGCAGCAGATACTGTGGTAAATCATATGCAGATAGGTTTGAAATGTTGCTGTAATTTATACTCATGGAATGATGCTCCAGTGAAGCAAGTTTAGTGTGCTTTAGATATGCTCACTGTCAGTACCCTAAGTAGTTCAGATTCTTACAATTCTTGTAGGGAAGAAATATCACACAAAAAGCCAGTTAGCATTTTCTATTGGGTGTTGGCCCAGACCTGTTATTAATGGGGTTTCTCTGCAATTTTTTTTGCTGTTCTCCAATTTCATCTTCTTGCCTGAGGCTTCAAATTATCCATCTAATCGTTTCTATTGCGTATTCATTGCTCAGCTCTGGCTTCTATTATCCAAGTGTACATAAGGTGTGTTTTGCTGTCATGACAGTTCTGGGTTGATTGCTGCATCATCAGATAAAAAATTAATCTGCTGTGATTGAGCTGATGGCAAAAATACAAGGAAAGTGTCTACATGCTGAATAATAAGCCTTGGCTTCTTTATGACTGGACTTATATGTGTCCATAATTAAGGAATCTTTTATTACAGCAAAAATCCCTCTCTCATGTAGGGCTAATTACATTTATAATTCATAAACATAAAATTTAGGCAAGATTTACTCAGCAGATGGTTTGTGTAGCAAGATGTATCTTTATGTCTTCTGTGGTGTAGATCAAACTACTCATGAGAAAAGGAAAGAGGTGTGTGTTCCTGAGGAAACTATCTAAGGGGGGGATTAAAAGATGATAAGGTAAGAATTTACTGAAGAATTAGTCAGAAATGAGTCTCATACTGTGATGATTTATAGAATGAAAATTATTTTCTGTCAGTTCTTCCTTGTATCATATATTTATTGTGATTCAAAACTAATATCCTCAAGCATGATATGATCCATTTAAATTATTTGATTAATATGAGTTTTGCAGCATCTTTTGCAATTCTCAAATCCATTTAAATTATTTGATTAATATGAGTTTTGCAGCATCTTTTGCAATTCTCAAAATTAATGGAAAAAAATCCAAAGTGGAAGAGTAATTTCATTTTATTCAGTATATTACTTATTTGTTCTCAATTTGAAGGTAGCAGCTGTGATCAAGGAGGACCGTGTCCCTGCTTATTGACAGACAGTACTCCCTAGAACTGTGTTTGTACATCTTCCTGATACTGATCCAATGTTAGTAATGCACCTAGGTATGATGTAGGATTCTCCTGAGATAGTTCCGTATCTCAAGCAGTAATAACTAAGGAGCAAATTCAATTAAGTCATGACAGTGTCTCCTAAAAATGAGTAAGGTCAAATAATATGGTCAAATTCACTCCAACAGAATACTTTGTAAAGGACTGTCAGCTTTACAATGTGTGTATATATATGTGCACACATTGCTCTTCCCTTAAATAATTTCTACACAGTCATGGGCATGGGCAAGCTTATAGGCCTGGATCAAGAAATTTACACCAACCACCAAGGAATTAAGCAGAAACAGTTGCTCCTGGATACCACTTGGTATCCACAACTGCATGTCATATGATGCGGTCAAGAAAATATCTTCTTGAGCAAAGAGGCAAAGCTAAAACTAATCATCACTTATCACATCATTAGTAATAATTATCAGGTAGTTCTGCAATATAATAACCTCCCAATTAACTGCAGGTGGATTGATTGGGTGTTGTACAATTCTGCATCCTGAGACACCTTCAGGATTGTTACACAACCCATTCTTGGAACACAGAATATAGTGTTCACATCTGGCTGCTGTGCACTGCACTTCTTAAGGCTGCCTCATCTCTGTGGAAACATGTTTACAAATTCTTCAAAAGTCAATATACTCCACTGCTCTTAAAGCCTAATTTGTATATTTTGAACGATCTGTGTTTTTTCTCTGCTTTACACAAATTGTCTTCTCTCGGTGCCAATATTACCTTGGATAATTGAGAGTTGAGTCTACTATCAGTTGAGGTGAAGTGTCCTTATTTTTCCATTCTTTTCCACTTGGTTCATATCAGCATATCCTGTTGCCTCCAAAAGATGCTTAATGGCACAAAACCAGGATAATGGAGTGGAGATTCAGTTGTGAAGCATTTGTCTTTTCTGACTTTTGATATGTATCACGCAGGACCTATTTCTCCTGATACAAAGGAGGGCACCTTAAGGCCTGACAGATTCAAGCCAAAGTACCACATTTATGTCAGCCTATCTTCACGTCCTGCGTGTATCAGTATCCTATCCTTGACAAGGGGCTTCGGCTGCAACTGGACACTGAAAGTGAGGCTCTCATAATATAGAAAGAGATCCTGTACAGGTTAATACACTTTCAGTCTTTAAATTTAGAGCACTTTCCTTCATGGGAGGGGTTAGAGGGGTAAGTAAGGATAAGCTTTGCCCTTCCTCCTCCTCCACATCCTACCTTTCCTCTGTGAGAACTGTGGATGTGTCTTCCATGTGAATCAATGGGCATCCATGCTTGACAAGAATTCTTGGCTAGACATTGAGGGATGCACCCTTTCTTGATGATTCGAGTTAAGAGTGTTATCCTGCATTTTATGGCAAGCACAGTATCGTGGCACTGCTGCTTCATACTATGCTCTTCGCCATACTATTTCAACTCCTTCTAGGAGTATGTTAAGCAGTACGACTAATAAAAGTCAAATGTTTTTTTGTTCTTCCAGCCTCTCCCCAGGGGGAGGAGAATGTGCAGTGAAAGACTTTGTTTTACTTGCGTGTCTTTTAACTTTCATGCTATGTACTGAAGGGTAAGAAATGCTTCAAAGAAATTGCTGTGATGTAGTTACAGCTAAAATGAGGTGTGGTGCATTGTATACCACAAAGCCAAAGGACAAAACCCAATTCCCTGGATATTCTGATAGTTTCTTGAACTCTTAATTTTCGGGACTACAAACAGTGTATGTGAGGTAGAGAAGTCCAAGGAATGCATTGGGGATTAAATCCACTGTACCAACATAAATTCATAAATAAATAATGGAATTCTGTGCAGGGCAGTCTGAGAAGTAGAGAGAATTGAAATATGGCTAACTGATGAGATTTGGGACCTTAAGACTGTTTCTTTCTTTTACATTAACCTACAGAAGGCGGCTGTGCAAACCTATTTCCCAAGGCTTTGGGATGACTAAATTTCCATAGGAAAATAAGATGAGACATAGTAGCTCTGTTCTGTGCCTACTGTTTACACCTTGAAGAAGGCCTGGATAATATTTATTCTGCTCTTGCTGTTCTGGTCTAAAGCAGAGGGAAATCCTGTAGGTGTGAGGGATTTTTCCATGTCTAGGAATGCAATGGTGCCCTCTTGTGTGAAAGTGATATTTTAACAGCAGTTGAGAACATCAGCCAATCCCAAAATTAAAATACCACCTATGAGAGTGCTCACAATATACAGGTAATGGTTTTGAAAAAAAGTTTAAATAAACTATTAGTCTAGCCACGATCTAGCAGAACTTATCATTTAAAAACACTATTAGTCTAGGTGTGCTCAAGTGTGATTCCTTCCTCTTGCAGGTTAACACTTCCCTAAGCCAGGAAATTTATTATCAAACCCCATCTGTAATGTAATTCTTTCCAACCCCCTGCATTGCTAGTGAAGCCAACTAGCTATGTTGGCCATGTGGAAGTCTTAGGTAAAGTACTGGCTTTGCTGAAGTCGATGGTGACTTTCCTATTGATTTCAGTAGAGCTGGAGCTTCACCTTTGGTGTTTTCTCTCCCTCAAATATCCTGTGCACAGTGAGATTTCTCTGTCTTTGTATTTGCATTTGCAGGTGGCATTTTTAACAGCTTCTGCCATGATGCTCCTGCATCTTTATCTTCTATGGCACTGAAAAGCATGAAGATCTCAACAGTGATGAAATGCGTCCAAGGAAGCCCATGCTCTCTTCATTTAAACATTAAAGGAACCCTGAGTCTGGATGGTAGGAAGCAGATTTGCTACTGAATCATTTCTGTTTACTTTTTGTTTATAGTTGTTCAGCCAAATTTTGTTCCATATTGCAATACTTGTGTCCAAGCTGTTTTCATGTGGTTATATCAGAAAGATATTTTTTGTGAAACCATTTTACTACAAATCAGGATAAAGCCATGGCCCTTCTCAAGGGAATAAGAACTGAGAGAATGAATTAAAGACAGCCAAATTTTTACTTCCAGCTTAATACACTTGTCCTCTACCAGTGCCCCAAGCATACTGCTGCCCTTTTCTTTCTTGCTCTGACATGCGTGCATGCACACACACACACACTAATTCTATCTGCCCTGGTAACTCAGACATGAGTGACTGCCCCGACAGAAGGAGAAACAATTTATGCATCTGAAGTTACAATTCTGCACTAAAATAAAATGAAAGCACTCAAACTTTTGGGGCATAGTCTATTTTTACTAACACCCTGCCATTCATGTTCTTGGTGTGTTACCATTTAGATATTTCCTGGTGTGCTTCACTCAGAGTTAATAGGTTTATTTTTTAAATTTGCATAAGAATTTGCATAATTAAAGCTTTCATTTATAGCAATCTGTATTAAATCCTTGCCTCTATCCCCTTGTGTGTGTTATATATAATGCCCCTTTTCTAACAGAGATAAAGTACATGTGCCTTTCACTTAGAAGAAAAGCTTACAATATGGTATATTTTAATGTCTTTTTTGTTCTTCTTAAAGATGCTCGAATTATATTTTTGAAATCTATTCCTAACTCATTTCAGAAAATATCCGTGGGCTGGAAATATGTTCTCTTTCACTGGACACACAGCAGTCTCAGTGTACAAATGTGAGATTTGCTAGGAAAAAAAGCAAGATACTTAATGGAAAGAAGGTAGACTCCTTTTTTGGGTTGTTTTTCATTTAAATGTTTATGAGCCTCTGGAAAAAAATATATTTTGTATCTCTCTCTCTTATTTTCTTCTTGTATTGACTTTGTGGAAAACTGCAATGAAATGTGTACTTCAGCACTGTCAAATGAAACTCCCTAACAAAATGTCCTTCTATAACCTATAAATTCAATTCTCCACTGTTTTTGTACTTCTTAACTTTTTTGCAAGAGAAGTTGCCTCTGCAAAGCCTAATTTTCATATCAATCTTGCTAGCTTTCTTTTTGTGCCCACCAAATTCTGGGGGAAGCTTTTGTAACTCCAATTGCTAGGAAGCACAATGCTACAGGGATTTTAAGTGCATACATATGATTTATTTAAGTCCAACTATGTCAATGGAATTTACACATCTAGAAGACAGCCAAGTGCCTAAGCACTTGTGCACATCTGTCCTAAACGCATGGTAATAATTGCAACACCAGAGTACAATTTTTTACTAAACTAAACCCAGAAATATTTGCTATTAAAATTTGCAGCTGGGGAAAAAAAAAAGAACCATCCTTGACCAACTGTTTAAAAGAGGTTAATTTTTGCTTTCAGTTACTGGTGGATAACTCTTATTAATCCCATACAAAATGTGCTACTTCATGTGCTTAGTAGATGTTATATTGATTGCACATGTGAAGCAAAATTCTTCTCCCAAACTGCAATTGCAGTTTATGCCTTATATCGCTTGATGCTCAAACATCCCTATAGGCAATGCAAGGCCAGCAACGAACAATTGGTAGATTTTAGAGTAATGTAAGTTTACAGGCAAGACTCAATAAACATATCTAACGAAATTTTCTTCGTTTCAGTTTAGCGACTAGAATGGTGACATAAGATGCCTTTTACTCTCCAAATGCCTTGTGATAAATAGGAGTATATCCAACATGAAAACCTATATGAAATTTAATAGTTACTGCTATCAGTGAGGGGATGATTTGCTAAAACTGGACCTCAACTTTTGTCTCCTAAATTACTTTCTCTATCACAAACTGTTAGTGGAATGAATAAATTTGTTGAATTTGCCATTAAATGTTTAAACAGACTTTTTTTCCTGTCCTGGAAGTGTTTGTGCTTGTAAAATGCCTACAAACTGGGACTTTTGGTAGTATGAAAGACCGTTTTGCTTTTGAAGTTCAATAAGCATTGGGTACCTGTATTTCTATGCTTTCAGGATTATTGGATAGCTTGTAGATATTTGGATTTCTGGAATCATCCAGGATTAGAATCATCCTGGATTAGAAGTAATGATACTCTTTGAAATCCTTTCATTAAGTGGTATCTTCTTCTTTTACATTCTTAATGCTAGAATATCTGAGTCTGCTTAATGCTTCTTGTCAATACAAATAAATCTGAACAAAGAATATTGCTTGCTTAACTCTGATAACCAATGGTTTTCATGTATTCTGGAAGTCATGCACAAACTTGATTTTATAAATGTTTTAAACAGGTACAGGTACAATTCAATTGCATTGAAGTCAATGTAGCACAACACATCTATGTGACCATGAAAACAGTACCAAATTACTGTGAAGTCAAGCTGAGTCAGGAATACTATGTTGAAGGTAGGAAAACATCTTAAACCAGATGTTTTTCAAGAAACATCTTTTCAAAGAAAAAAGCCCAAACCAAACCGAAAAACCCCAAATGCAAAGCCAAATCACATTCTGGGATACACTGATTTAACTGATGGTAGATCATGTATGCCAGGACCGGTCTTATGCCACATTTCGATGATTTCTTTTGTGCATATAAATGTCTGACTTGCTATAAAAAAGAGACCAGAGTTTATATCTTCCATCTTTCCATATATACATGGAAAACTGAACTACACTACGCATTTGTCCTAACTGGCCTTCTTGTGATTGGCATATGCTCTTTCTCTGCCTGCAGGTTCAGTCCTGTGTGCTCTCCGTGCGTAAGATGGAGCCTCTGCGTCTCTTCATAGTTAGGCCACAGGTGCTTTCAGAAATTGAGGAAAGCTTAATAAGAAAGTGTAAAGAAATTTCTTTTTACTTTCATTAGCTAGCTGTTCTAGCACCTATTTTCACGTAGCTGGGTAAGGTAGCATTTTTCCCTGGTTTTGGCATAAAGCGCCTACCATATGCATACAAAAATAGCGTCAGCACTGTGGTCCAACCAAGATGCAGTGTGGCTAGTGAAGACAAGTGCATCAAATGGTGGTGCAAAAAATGAAATGAGACCCCTTGTTCGGTCTGGTGCCTGGGCTTGTCCTGCCTTCCCACCTCCAGAGCCTGTGGGTGGGCGGCTCTTGCCCTTCCCCTTGGTACAGTGCCATCCCTTGCCCGCAGTATCAGACACATTGTGGCTGTTTCACGCTTTCATAGAAGTAAAGCCTTTTTGTATTTAAAAAGCCTTTCATTTTCTTGATAAGTCCTGATTCACTATTGAAGTAGATACGTATTTTGTGAATAAAAAGGGGGGAAAATTAGGTTTTATAAAGCCCACTTTTAACCCACTTTACAAGGGTGAGTAAACACATGAAAATAGGAAATATTTCTCTGGGGAAAAAAAATTGTGTGGGAAAATGAGAGCAAAGTGCTGCTCTAATACTGAGTTAAGCAAGGAGAGGTCAAAACAGTAGGCAGCACATTACGAGCTGATTTAGTGTTCTTAAATCAAGATTTAAGTTTTGGAGGCACAAATATTATATATTCGCTCTGAAAGTGTCACCTGGCTTCTAATTCTGGTAAGCTCCCTGGGAGCTAAATAGCATGTTTCTTTGTAAGCCTAGAGTAGAGTCAGATTAGCAAAAATACACAGTTGTTTATAACAGAGGAATAAGCCTGGTAAACAACAGGAGTAGCTTTCAAGGAAAGCATAACTGAAATTATTATTATTGTTATTGCTATTATTATTGTTATTATTGCTTAAATTATTGTTAGGTACTAGGTAAAGAAGTGCAGTGTTATATCCTAGATTGCCACCTTAAACTGTTGATGAGGTTTTCCAGTAGAAACCCCACGCTGGTGAGATAGCTCCTTAAGGCAAGTTGTGATATAATCTCTGTGTGTGGTAAGGGTACTTTTTTGCTGTTTATCTAGAAGTAGATGTAAATCTGCCTTTAAAAAGGGATATAAGAGATAGGTTTCCTGTTGGGAAGCTATTGGATAATTTGGCAGTTTATTTACACAGTTATACAAATAAAGCAGCACTGAAGAAAACTTTGGCTTCTATTTTGCAGACTGCAGAAACAGTGATGTGGGAAAATACATTTCAGCTTGTTCAGGTGAGCTGATCTTCTATACAACTTAAAGCTGTGAGATGTTTCCAGTGACCTGTTCAATGATATGTTTTCATAGCTGAATAAGCAGGGAAAAAAATGATGATTTACAACTACTACTACTTATAATTACCATGTAGTTGATAGGTAATGATGTCCTGGAAAATGTGTTTCTTTCTAGAAGAAAGGCATGGCATGGCATACTCATGAATATAAAAAGAATTAAACATCCCCCCACATATTGTATTTGTCTAACATAGTTGCACATATTCTCTGTGTAATGAAATTGGAACCGTGGGATAACCAGCTTTTGTAGTAGTATTAGTGTGTATATTTCAAGTATTTGTACATGAACTACATAACATTTCAAGTACTAAGGTTGAGGTACAATCCATAGGTGTCCTGGCCTCTCAGTATTGCCAATGCTAATTTAACATGGAGTAATAATGAAATTTATTCTCGTAAAAATTATTATACCTCATAAAATAAGAATACCTTTAGGAATATCAGGATATAAAAAGAATTATTTCAAACATCCTAGGTAAGAATCTATAGATGTTAAATTTCATCTCCATCAAGTTATGAAATAGATTCTGTACCTTTTATAAGGAAATAACAAAATAATAAAGAAACAGATGTGATAATTTCATGCTTGAATTTTCTTTTTCAGCTGGAAAGTTTGATTATAATGTAGACAGGGCAAGGAAAATTATATCAGTGAATGTATCCAACTTTCTTCAAGATCAAGATTATTTTGTTCGCCTGTGCCACAAATGGTTTACCTGTGAAGATGTAGGGGCATTTGCTGTGGTGAGTTAAAGCTCAAAGCAGTTTGTTGAACTGGGGGGTGACTTGTAGGTGGAAGTGCTCATTGAGGTCATAGTTGTAGGAAATGCCCTTCTATATCTTTGTTTGGCTTTATTAAAAGTAATTTGCTGTCCTGGATTCATGACTACCTTTTTCATTTCAGATAAAAGGGAAGGAATCTTTAAAATCAGTTTCTCTGAAATATTCTCAGCTACTCCCTTGTCTTTGCATTGAGGTAATTAATACAGTCTGGAATTTGGTACATACTTCTGTTTCTGAATAAAGAAATTTTATCTGGGATTTTTGCTAAGAAATGAGGAAAAATCTGTAGAAAAAGGCTCTAGACCTAAGTTTTTGACTAAAACTTGTCTGGCCTCATGATTATGTAAATGTAGAAGAGATTTTTTTAGGAAACACTAATTAAAACATGGAGATAAGAAGAAAATGGGATACAATTTACATTAATTTATGGAAAGTATTGTGTAAGATTAATTTGACTGATTTTTTATAAGCAATGAAAAGACAGAAAATTTAATCTGACTGAATTTCAGCATAGCATTTGATATAGTATGGCATGAGAAACTAAAAGAGGAATTGAGGAAGCTGGGAGCGAGAACAAGATTTGTATGGTAGATAATACCTAGCTGGAGGGCTAACTCGACTACTGTTGAACGGGGCTGTGCTAGTAGGAAGGTTATTTAAGGACCACACTTAGAGCAGTTCTTATATAAATGCTTTTGTCAATGACATGGGCATAAAAGGTGGGAACATGTTAATGAGATTTGCTGATAATACAGTTGAGAGGTGTAATCAAAATGGAAGAGGGTCCGGATAATTGGAAGAGACTAGAGATCTTCATATGTGAAATAACTAAGGGAGGATGAAGTGCAAGTTCATGCACTTGCTCTGATAAAAAGAATTCTTGCTGTAAAATGCAAAACCTCATTTAGAAATAACAGTGGAGGAAAAAAGATCTGGGTATAATAGTTCATCACAGGATGATTAAATTAACATGCTTACATGATGTAAATGTGAACAAACATCTAGAGGGTTAGATTGTGAACACAGGTCTAGAGGGTTAGATTATTCCAAGCTGACAGGAAAGTATGGGCAAGGTCTTCTTTGAAATACTGTAGGCAATTCTTGTATCCATATTCAAGAAAGATTAATTCAAATGGAAGGTGTACATAAAGAATCTAGAATGGTTGGGGAATGGAGAGACAGTCTTATAAAGAGGATTCAAAGAACAAGTTTTCGTTAGCCTGGTAAAACACATGCAAAGAGAAAATATGTTTGTTGTCTAAATACACATCAGAAGGGTCACTTACAAGGAAAAAGAACAGATTTTTTAAGCTAAAGCCATTCTTGCTGCAAGAATGAAGAGGGATAAACTTCATTCTGTAAATATATTCAGGATAGCTACAGATTTTTTTCTGATACTCTGAGAAGTGAGATTTTGGAATATCTTTCATAAAAAGGAATAAAAAGTCACCAAACCAATTTAAAATTATCTTGGTAAGATATAAAGATACTATGTGACCTAGTTTCTCAGTGAATTTTGGGGTAAGGTTTACCTTGTGGATTAAGATACCTAAATGTAGATGTCCAGATGCAGGTATCTACATTTGAATTAGCTGTCTAAACTCTTATAGTCAATGGAGATGTAGTTAATGCAGTCAGTTACTCAACTGACCAAATGTAGATGACTATTTTGGGATGTGCTGGCTGGCACTCTAGACTCCGCTGGCTGCATTGGCTAGATCTTCATATGGCTACTGTAATAGTAATTTGGGCATTTTAGTCACACTCCAATGTATACGTTGTAGGCATCTAAAATGACAGACCTTAATATGTGAATTGAACCGCAAGGTCTCTTCTATGCTTAGGGATTTTTTTTTATTCCACTCTGAAAGGTATGAGGTCACTGGAAAGATGTTATTCCTCTCAGCATATACACAGAGAATTCCACAATATGATTGCTGAGCAAACAGATGGGAATTATGAGTAGTAAAAACATTTGCACATGAAACTAAATAATTAGGGTATAGTAACAGCCATGCACATACACTTGCAGATTGGGTTAAGTGTTAGTCCTCAGATTTTAAGGCTACATCCTTTACCATAACAAAGGCCAGGAGATCTGGTATTATGCAATTACATATTTATGAGTGTATTTGTAGTGTTGCATTATGTCTTTTGATACCCCTAGAAAGTAATGACACTGTAAGAAACTTAATGAAAATCAGACTGGAAGACTTTCTAAATGAATTTGGGCTAAATATATGACTCAGAAATAGTAGGAATATAGCGCTAGAAGGGATCACCTTAGTTCATCAGCTCCAATCCCCCTAATGATGAACAATAATATAGATATCTAGTGCAAAACATCCTTTAAAAAAAGCTTTCTAATAAACATAGCATCTTTATCTTTGGTGGAAAGGTTTTCTGTCACATTCTGTCTGAAATGTTAAAAACTGGTGTATCTGAGAATCTATAGCTAATGGCCACTTTTTGGGTTGTAGGGTTGGCTGGCAATTCCAGATGCAAGGAGGATACAACTTTGCCCCTTTGAAAATGGCAAGTATTGTGTGATTACTCTTTATATGAGTGATTTTCAGCATCTCCAGTAGTATGTCACAATTTGAAATTCATCTAAGGTGAAAACCATACATTGCCAAACTTCAAGGAAATAGTTATATTGGTTTGTTATACTGTGGGTAGACGAAATAACTTACTTTCAGAACAAATTGTTCACCAAGTTTATGCCAATATAAACACTAAGTAACTTTCTAGTCATTTCCCACATTTTCTTAAGTCACACGCAAACTGGCTAGAAGGAAGAAAAGCCACTGAGGTCAGTTTTGAAATGCTGATGTGAGAAGAGGGCTTCAAGGAAAGATTTGAAGAAGGTGTACAACACCCAACTTAAAGGAGTAAACAGGGAGTTGAAAAAGAAGACAGTTAACTGCATATGGGAGTTCCCATACTTAATGGGAAATTATTCACACAGTTTTCCAGCAAAGTCAGAGTTTGGTCTGAGATGACAGCTGAAAAAGAAATTGTCATATTATGTAGGTCTTTAGTGAAGGTCTTACTAGGCAGATAGAAAAAAGCATAGCCTGAAAAAGTGTTTTAGTGTGTTAAGGCCAACATAAGTACAACAATATTTTTCCCCAGACTGTTCTAAGAAACCCATTAAGGGATTTTAGTATTTGATTTAAAAAAAAAAAACAAACATGAGAGAGAATAAAACCACCAACCCATAACAGCACATCCAAACTTCATTAAACTGCATACACATTCACTGTAATCCTTTCACATTCTTGCAGGACCGATACAATTGTGTTAAAATGGAAGCAATTTCCTCTTTAGTTAGCCCAGTCTTCATTTCTGATTTATTTTATTGTGGCAGAATATAGTGTTTGTGACACTATAATTCCTCTGTAGCAGTTTGACTAAATAAAAAGGTATTTTTTTCTCTGTTTATGCAATAGAGAGCACTTACAGGAATGCTCAAGCTCAGTCTGTAGCTATGTCTATGTCTATGTCATGTAGTCAGATCTGGTTTTAAGGTCATCAAAGCAAAGCCTGTTGGCCATCTGCAGTATGAAGTCCTAACCTCTATTCCTAGTAGCTGTTCAGCCTGAGGCTGGGTCTCAGGTTCTTTTCTTCCAAATTTTCTCCTATCTCTACCTATTTCCTGTGCTTGGGATGGTTATTCTTTGCAAGTGCAGGAAATTTGGCTCATGAATCCCATGATTCCTTCCTTCCTTCCTTCTGTATTCTGCTTCTTTTCCTTCCCCTCCTACTTCAGTCATTCTCCTCTCTGATGCCATTGAATCAGGACTATGGGTATAGCTGAAGCATAGGTTACAAAGCTTTATGAAGTCAGAGGAAAGGCAGTATGTGCTTTGGCACGCTGAAGCTCTTGAAGCTTATTTCTGTCCATTTAGGAAGCTCCAATGGACAATTACAATTGAAAACTTATCTTATAGCTTTGATAAGGAAGTGAATATGGGAAATACTGTTTTACAGCTATACTTTTCGTTTACTCAACTATCAGGAATCTCAAGCAATTTTTCAGACTCTAGCACCCAGCTATTTAAGCATGTAAGGAGCTCCAGCTTTTGAGCCACATTTTTTTCTTTCTAAATCTTTCTTTTTGCTAACTGACAGCTCTGTTTGCTGGAATATCTAAAGTAGATTGGTTCTTATTGTTGATGTAATAAAGTTGGGATTATCAATTTAGTTCTGTGGTAGGAGGTAATAATTAACAGTTGTGTATCAGAAAGAAGCTCCTCTACGTAATAACTCTTTTGGGCTGATGTAACTAAGAGAAGAAAAAAAGGAAAAAATAATGTCTATTGGTTACTAAACAATGTAATTATATGAGACTGAAGATGAATGAGCATCTTTATTATGATGTAAATAAGTAGATGCCACAAAGGAGTACAAGGTAATAAGTCAATGAGCAGGCCTGGAAACAAACCTGAAAAGTCTTAATTGTGGTGCATTTCTCTTAACTCTTAGGATTGCACTTACATTATAGCTACATTATTACAGACTCCTATAACATTCAAAACATAGCTGTGAAAACTGTCAGAACTGTTGGGACCCAGGACTTTGCAGTAGGTTAAATATTCTCTAAACATTAGCTTTATAGTACATGTCCATTTCTTAAAAACAGCATTTTTAAAAAAGAATCAAAATTTCCAGCATTTTTTAAAAACAGAATAAAAATTTCCACTTCATAGAAAGTTTCAATATTTTGATCTATATGCATTGGGACACAAAGTTAAGACAGCAAGAGGCTTGGCAGAATTAAAGGGACTGGAAGGTTTCTATTAGAAAATATCAAAAGGTTTTATTTCAGGACATTTCTGAGGGAAGCAATACCAATAGGAATTGTTGTTATGCTTGATGGGAGTTGAATTTGGACACCTGTATTTCCATTCTTTGATGTAGACTGTGCTTCTTCACTTTGCTACATTTTCTAGTCATGGGTATTGTTTGTTCACTCCTCTCGAACATCCATCTGGCCACGTTTTCAAGTTATTGCTTCACAAAGAGTTGCAGAAATGTATTTTTCTCCTATTTCTGACTTTTAGGCAAATATAAAACTTTCCAAATTACTTCTTGGAGTATGAACTGAAATATAAGTTTGAATTTCATGCTGGAAAGTCTCTCATCCACATGCAGCTAAATGGAAAAGCAAGTCAGTACAAAGTGACAAATTTGACCAATCAAGTAAATAAGACAGCTTTTATTTTATAATAGTGCCTATTTAAGATATCCCCAAATATATGTTGACTAGCTCTGAAATTACGGTATGCCCAGTATACATAGAAAGAAGGTTTATATAAATGCTGTAGAAAAATTGTTTGCTGTGAATTACTTGCACAGCTTTGTTTACTGTTGGAGTTCTTGATACTCAGCTAAAGGCTTGAATTTATCTTGTTACATATACATTGTATGTATATAAGTCCTACACAAGACACACAGAGTCTGAATCTCCAATACCATGACCTCTAGTCACTAATGTATGGATTAATTCCAATTTACCATAAACAGTTAACTGAAGGTCTTGGTTAGGAATTTACTTGTGTTACACTCCCCCTGTGATTGATGGGCAGTGAATGCACTTCAAGTGCAGCCTACTTAAGAGCCGAGGCATCATTCCCTGGTGATGCCTATCTATCACCATAATGGGAGACTGGTAAGGCTAAGCTCTCAGGTTGAGTGCCTCTGGTAAATGCCAACACTTTGGTGGGATGAATTCAAGTTTTACACTGTTATAATGTGAAACACTGCAGTTCTGATTGGTGAAAACGACAAGGAAATGGAATCACAGAATTACAGAATCACAGAATCATTAAGGTTGGAAAAGACCTGTAAGATCATCAAGTCCAACCATCAACCCAACACCACCATGGCCACTAAACCATGTCCCACAATGCCACGTCCACATGTTCCTTGAACACCTCCAGTGAGGGTGACTCCACCATCTCCCTGGGCAGCCTGTTCCAATGCTTCACCACTCTCTCAGTAAAGAAATTTTTCCTAATATCCAGCCTAAACCTTCCCTGGTGCAACTTGAGGCCATTTCCTCAAAAAAAAAGGAAAAGCAATGCTTTTGGTTTTAAGCACATATATAGGTACCAGATTTATGAACAATTTTGATTCATTTTTAGACATATTGAATAATGTTTCCACTCTTTGTGCACAGATACGGAGGTGCTATGGGATAACATTGTTTACAACCCAGCAACACAAACCCTAGCTTGGGAGCCAGCCTGTCCTGTGCTTGTCATGGTCAACCTATGCAGGTTAATGAAGTCTAACGACCACTGTGAAGATATACAAAACTCTTCCAAAAATTCTCCTGAGAAAGTAAGAGCTATGCAGATTTATTCAAACTGTGAGATTAAAGGCCATGACCAAAGGCATAATGTGAAGAGCTAGACTTTGGAATAAGAGCAGTTGCAAATTCCTCTCTTTGCTGATACTTTAAACTATTCATAATCACAGTTTGTTCTTGTACACTAACCACATGATTTATTCAAAGAGCTCATATTGACTGACTCACTATTAAGAAATAAAAAGTGGAGATGACTGTGAAGCTAGTAATGTTTGCTAAATTGCTTGGTGTAAATAGGGTCTGCTTTTCATTTATACTAAAGGTATGATTCATCTGCCCTGACTTTGCTGTCTAAAAGATAGGTGTTCAAGTCTACGCTACTCATCTCATAATTCCCTTTAAAGTAAGTAAATGAAACAGACATATTGAGACCACAACTCTTGTCATCTGAAGACAGGCATATAAGAAAGGTTGGGAGGATTTCTCTCTGAAGATGGGAAGGATTTCTTTCTCTTCACTGACTATGACAAGAGTCTATTGTGATTAGATCACATTTGGATATTTAAGATTTAGACAGCCAAAATGTGAGTGAGATGAAGCTAAATCTCTTTAAATCTTACTGGAGACATAACAGTACCTTGGTAGGGCATGATTGTTTTGTACTCTATTCAAGTCTCTTTGAAGTGCCTTCCTCAAACTGGTCTAATGTCTTGAAATTGTGGGTGTTGAAATATCAGATTCCTCCGTTCTTCCAGCACTTATGTTCTAAAATTGAAAAGAGTTTTCATTGCATGTATTTTGAACTGCTTAATACTTCAATGTGAAGTCTCACGATGCTGAATGCACTGGATTTATGAGGTTGGTTAGAATTCTGGCTTTCATCTTGAAAAGTAGGTTTCAGGCTTTCCTGATTGTGGAGAGAAGCTGGTAAGCTTGAGGTAACGACTGAAAAGGCAAATAAAATCAAATACAAATTGTTAATTTTTGAAACTTTATGAGTATTATTTTGATGACATGATTTTGAGGGGCTGACTCAAGACTGTTGAATTCTTTTTTGATTAGGAACTCCTGGCCAAATGTTTAGTGATTGTTCAGCTTCACCATTTTATGGGTTTCAACAAAGCTTTGATTTTGCAAACCCAAATATATTTCATTTTATAAATGTGAGTGGTCCCTATGGGATTCATCATCTGCTGACAACAAGCACAACTCATTGCTTGCAGGAAAGAAAAAGGCAAGGAAAAAAAAAAAAAACAAAAAAAAGAGAAAGAAGCCTAAAATGAGGTTTGGCTGGTAATGGTCATATCTATTACCCAGAACACAATCCAAGATTAGTTTATTACAGATGATGAATGTTTTCCTGTATTTATTAATACTCATGAACAGGATGAATTTTCCCTTTTTCCTAATTAATTCTAAAAGATTTGATATTGAATTTGGTCCATTTCTTGTACTGTAGCCCTGAAGAACATCTCTATAGTGTGCTGGAGACTACTGCAGAGATTTCTCACATAGTGCCAGCTCTGCCAGTAAATCTACACAATGCTGCACACTCTAACACCATGCACATGTACCGACTTAGGCCCAAAAGCTACATAACTCTTCTCTCTAATTAGGGTGGGGTTTTCTCTGTCGATGACAATGTGCTGTCTCCATATCTGAGTGGATGCTGACAGAACTACCTTCTGTGACCCCATTGTAGACATACCCGAGAATACCCATTGTGTTCTGCTCAAAAAAGTTACAGGAAATAGGTGTCGCTTTGGTCATGATGCCATGTGTTGTGTGTAGGGTCCATTGTGCTCAGTCACTTGAGCAACAGTGTTTATTTAAGTAAGATCACTTATATGGGTAGTAATTGTTTATATGAGGCAAGACTTTTTATGCTGAAGTCTGTGGTGGGTAAACAGTTGTTAATCAAGAAAGCAACATTTTGTAGGTCACTTAAGTGGATGTCTAAAATTCAGTCTACGTTTAAGGCTTTTCTGGAATAGGGATATGGAAAATTGAAAAATTTCTGAACTGAAGGTGGAACAACACTTTTGGGTGTGTATTTAAATGTTCTGCTGAGTTGTTGATGAGTGGTAAACAAGGGACTGAAACAAAACGACTGTGTAATCAGAATTTTGTACACAAACTACCATAGAATCAATTAATTTAGCTCTAATGGGTCAGACTGACTATAAAAAATGCTACATGTTACAGATAAAAAGAAGCAAATTATTCAGTAATCCAAAGTAGTGGTTGTTTCTATTCTTACTATTTTATGTGATTAACTTCCTAGGATGTTTATAAAGTAAACAAACCTGTTCCCTTCTCAGTAATCAAACCACGCAAATTTTGCGGAATGGATTTTGTGAAATTAGTTAATGAAACTAGCTAATGCTGAGTGCTGTCTTTTCAAGCAGGTTAAATATTCTCGTGTGGACACTCACCCGAGACTTTGCATGAAGGTAAAGGGATTTCTTTGTAAAACACCTATTAACTGCTCTCTTTCTGTCAGCTCTAAAAAAATAGAGTTGCTAGTGTTCTTTAGGATCAATATTTTGTTTCATAGCTCTGATGAATAGGAAGTAAGAATGAATGAAATCTGAAAGATTAGATTAAAAGGAGGTTCTTTGGAAGTGCAGCAGCGATGACAGGACACAGGTCAGATTGGGCCCTCTGTTTTTTCTGCTTAAGAAAAACAGGAAAAATGGTTTAGGTCAATGCAAACTCCAAAGCATGCACTAAACTTAACATATAAAGTTTTCCATATTAAACATTTGGTAATAAAATTGATTGATACACTACATTTACTGGATTACCTTTTTTTAATTCCAGTTGAGAAATGAATGCTAAATGCTTTGAAGTCAGTGGAACGACATGTTTCTGTAAAATAAGCATGTGCATAAATATCTTAGACCTAATTTAAATCAAGGGTTGGAAGATACCATAGACGAGGAAAGCTGTGAATTCACCTTCTGCAACTTTCTGGAATGCACTGGTCATCTCTGGTTGAATCTGTAGCCACAGATGGAAATTGAAAAAACAGTTGTCCTAACAGATTTCTCTGCTTTCAGTTTACAACCAAGCAAGGCTCTTGGGTTAAATGTCCATTTGCTCATGGAGAATTTCCAGGTAAATATACTTTTTAAATTACATAATATTAAATTGTGAAAAATATTTAAATCAGTTACTAGATATGAGCCTTTTTCAGTAAGCAAGTGAGATATGTTCACATCATTGTAGCTTGTAAATTACGGCAAAAAGATTTGTCAGCTTGCTACTTCTATGTATCCTCAGTAGATCAAGTGTTTATTGGTGTAAAAAGTAACTTGTGGGACTCAGAGTAATTACTTGCATATCATTTGATGGCACTTAACTAATTAAAAAGACATTTATTTTAAATATAACAATTTATAAGGTAATATATGGTCCTTGTACATCTAAAAGTAAGTCTTTTCCCTAATATCAGCTTGGAAAATGAGAACTGCTGCAGTTGCAGAACAAATACAAGTTTTCTTCACATCCCAAACCAAGGCACAGTTCTCAGTGCTTGTGTGTAACAGGACGCAGCTGGCCTCATGTGAATCTGTTGGGATGCACCATTCAGTCTCTGTGGTTTGTATATATTATTTCTTAAACATTGTAAGACTTTTAAGCATATCTAACTGCATTCATTTATTATTCCATTTATCACTTTGCAGCTTGAAAGCATTAATAAACCCATGCATGTACATATTGGAACAATTACTGGAACATTTTTAATGCATGTAGTTCTCATTCTGATCTCACACTGAAGCAAGAAATAAATAAGGATCCTGAAGACAAATGAGTCACATCAAAGGAAGTGACTATTGCGTGGAACCTTAATATTCTTTTAACATTTTTTTGTGGTGTAGTATTTCTATTATGTGTATAGCAAATATTAGTATCAGTTAGTGCTAGTATTTCATATATGGGTCACTGATACAGCTGACCTGGCAAATCTCACATCATGAAATGTAAGACTTGAGGTATAAATCCATGATGATCTTGAGCCACTCTAAATCTCACAGCTGCCAAAACAAACTCAACACACAAAAAAGGTAAGTTTTCAGCCAAATTAGCTTTTTGAGCTGGCTGACTGTGTGACTACACAACTGCTTCTTCCAGCAAAGTGGGGGAGAGAGGGAAAAGATTATGGGAGGGTGAGATTTCTGTTTCAGGCAGCATCTAGTCATGAAATGAGAGCCTTATTCCTCTCTTGCAACTAAGCCTGTATCTCACACATTTTCAATGCAGCACTGTGGCTTACCCTTGCCCTTCAACCCTGCCTACCAGAGTTACCTTTGTTGGCCTGACCTGTGATCTACTGAGAGGTACATCTGGAAAGTGGGGTCAAAGAGCAGAAGAGTAGCCATAGCATTATTTTTCAGATAGGAGAATATTAGCAGGACAGGTCCTAGGAGCTGCTAGGACCACTATGCTGAAAGGCATCCTGCTGGTACAGCAGCCAGCTCCTCAGTAGTCTTACATCCACCCCTAAATGTGTGCTCCTGCTGTCTGCTCCACTGACCAGGTATATGAGATATCATATGATGGATTTTGAGAAAGCTGAGAAATCCAGATGTTGTGATTTCTACTGTTATTCCTGACTGTGCCCATAGACTTTACTCTGCTGTAGGGGGATGTGCCTTAGGTCACACCTTTTTAGGATATATTCCAGCTGTACTTCTTTCTTTGCCACTGTATGCAGGTACATGCTGCAACTGTGACTTTTTCAAATACCTCTGATGCTTTCAGTGTGCAGGATGCACATACCAGGGGACAGCTGACAAGCAGGCAGCTATGAATAAGGACTTCTTAAACTCAAAGGGGTGGACGCTGTAAGCTGAATTTATTTTATAATGAATCAGTTTAGGTCTTTATTATATCTCTGGTGCTGAATGTAACAGGGCAGTTGTTAAAAGCAGAGTTTCCCAACTCAGCTTTGCTGCTCAAGCTGAGGACATGCTTAGGCAGAACATGATAACTGCTCCTGCAGGAGATCCCAGAGCTGAATAATCACAGGGAATGGCCTGGGAAAAAACAGCTATCCTAATCAACAGAGACCACAGAGGGCATTGGTGGCGCTATCAAGAGTCTGTTCTAATGGGGCAAGGTATCTGGGGAAATGCTGCATTACCAGCAGAGATGGAGATCTGTACGGTAGAAGAGTTGTCAAACACTATGTTCAGTGAACACTTAGAGTGGCACTTCCCTTCAACCGGCTTATTTCATGTGAAATTTGTGGAGTTTGGACTTTCTGGTTTTAAAGGTTCCATGTGTGAATTGCGAAGTAAGAAGGGTAATAGTGGAGCACCAATAAATCACAGCTAGGTATTGAAGTGTGTGTTTCATGAAGGGCACTGATGCATTTAAAAATGCTGTTTTCTTCCCTCTGGTACAAAGCTGTTATGTCCTCTGCTACTGTTACAGAATGAGAGCCCACATAAATTACATACAGTTCCTGTCTCAACACCATGAGCAATATACACAGAGTTTTCATCAAGACTTATCTCTGTATTCCCAGAAACCAAAGTTCATTCTCTACCTAGTAATCCCTGTTCAGTCGAGCTTGGAAAAGAACATATTCACCTAATTTGCCCAAAATTATTTTAGGAGTTTGCCACACTAAAGAAAGCAGTTTAGGATTCATAGCTATCAGTGGAGTAACTAACATTATTTTGAGGACAAACCATAAACAATCAAACGTTAAGTGTCAGACCAGTCATTTAGGACAATTTTATCCTAAGGCTGAACTTGTTCTCAGCATACAATGTGATGGGAAGTCCAGAAGAACTGTAAAGAAAGGGTCATTCCTTCAACTCATGTACACCAGGGAAAAGAAGTGAAGGTGCTCATTTGCTAACATGGTGTGAGCAGCTACAGCCTCCCTCTGTGACCTGCCTTATGATGCTTCATAAAATACAGGAACATTAGCCCTCTTCCTGTGCTGCCCAAATTATGCTTGGCAAAACTACACCAGCTGCTTATGGTCATTGAGATCTGGGGATATCTCTGAAAATAAATAACCTCCATAATGATTACATACTTTGTTAATTTTCTGACACAGTAGAACATGTAGCATTATTGGCAAACAAACCAAAGAGCTGGAGAGTCACAATATATTTTCATTGTTCCAGGGTATGGAAAATCATAGTTTTCAATTTTTTTTTCTTTTCATTAGGGAGATTCTGTATCAATCACTATGTCACGGGAAATGTGTAGGTCAACAATTTGCATTCAGGTATGTGTCTTGATTTTGCCAGGTACTCTGTAGAAAATAAACAAATCATAAAAAAAAAAAAAAAGAAAAAAGAAGAAAGAAAACCATCAGGCACTCTCGCTGCTTTGTCCTCCCAGCCAAATCTGATTACTGTGTGAATGGAGTTAGCAAAGAGCATTATTTATAGCTTGATGTGCTGCCGCCACCTCTTGTTGAGATGACATTAATTAACAGAGAAGTTGCTCTCCATGATCTTGCTCCTTTGTCAGTGGCAGATAAAGGGATATCATCAGGAAATTGCTAATCCTGTCTTTATATGTTCCTTTGTAATAAAAAATTCCAAGGTATCAAAAGATCCAGGTAAATCATAGACGAATTTTTCAAAAATTAACATTAGCTGGAAAAGGTTAGGCAGATAGCAAACAGCACAGTAAGTGCATAGTATGCTAGAATTAGCACTCCTGAAAGCAGAGCTGAGCAAATTATTTCTGACATTTTTGTGCACTATTTCCGTAGATGAATTTATTAAGACAACATTAATAGAAAATGAGCATGAAGCTGATAGATTTATTCCTCTCTGGAGTTAGTGTTCTCAGCAAACTCCGGAACAAGGGATACTGACAGCCGGAGCTGCGAGGCTCCAGCACCTGCCCTGGAAGGCCCTTGTCAGCCTCACTTTCTGCTGCTAGGAAGAAAGGGGCAAGATGAAAGTGAGACTGGCAAGAGCCTTCTGGGTAATGAGAGTTGTTCTTCTTTCCCTAGTGAAAAATCAGATTTGGTGGTAAAATTGATGTTTTCCTGCATAAATAATTTATTTTGTAAATGAGACATTATCTGTCAGAATACAGTTGTGTCCCCCCCAAAAAAAATCTGATTAGCTTTATCATTTAGAAACTTTATCATTCAGAAACTTAAAAGTGATTGCAACTCACTAAATATACAGTAGACCAGCAACCTCCATATGCATTTATTTAAAAACAGATTAAAAAATGCAGTCACTTGAGTAAACTAATAAAACAATCTCATTTTGTCAACACAAGTGTTTAGTAACAGTTCTGCTGAAAGGGGAATAAGCCTCAATTCTTTCTTTTAAAAGGGTTGGAGGACAGATGTAGATTATTCAGTTCCACTGCAGATCTGTGATATCCACTGTGGTAAGTATGAACAATAACAACAGAAGAATTAGGTCTTGACTGTACAGAAGAGAGCATCTCAGGTGAAGTGTGTTTTCATTGGGAAACTGAGGTGGGATTCACCTGACTGAATGCAGATGTCTGCATTTGAGCTAGATAATGCTCAGCTTCCTTTATAGACAATGGACTCATACACCTCAACTAGCTTTTAATTAGCTACTGCAAGGGCAACTTTTGTGGCTGCCTGTTTTCTCTGCTTCCTGGGTGAATTTCCCATCCTACACTAAGATCTGCATGCCACACCTATATTTGCCTTGCTGACAGTACGTGAGGTAACTAGTTAAAAGCAATCCTTGGTAAGTAGGCACACAGTACTGTCATTGTAGTGATTGCAGCAGAGCCCTACTGTTAATTCCCCACCTCTGCAAATGGGACAGTAGTACTACCCTCCACTGCAGAAGTATGGTGAGGATATTATTATGACAATTTGAGGTACACTCAGATATGCTCATGGAGTCAGAATATTCTGAAATCTCCAAGCCCTGAAAGTAAGGCATTGTAGAAGTTAGTGAGTTCAGAGTGAACTAAGGCTGTGGGGTTTACAGTGAAGAGCACAGGAGTGGGTTGACTAGTTTAGAACTAAAAAGTCTAAAAGGAGTCAAGCTGAGAGAAGGCTCAATCTGTGCATTGCCAAAAACACCTCCTCAAACCCATCCAAACAAACATCGTCCCCTCCCAGTTCATTGTAAACATAGTGATTCCTATGACAGATTTTCTCTGTTGTCTAAAAATACCTGTCAGTTAACTATAGCTTCAGATTTGGAAGCCTCATACTAAAAAGGAGGGGGCTTGAATTTGTAGTCTAAATGTAGTTCTCTGTGCAAGCACTTGCATAATGCTAGTTCAGGTTTCTTCTCCACTTAAAAACTCATAACAGGCTGACTCTAGGTGAATCAATTAAATAGTCAGAGTGTTATGATTCATGTAGTCTGGATGCATTTTCCTTATTCATATTTTCCTTTTAACAAATTTGAATGGTATGACGAAAACATGTAAAATAATGAAAGGCTCCAGAGATGACAGTCTGGGAATTTCACTTTGCCTTATGGTAGAAGAGAATGGGTCTGTGCATTAAATGAAAATGGTGAAACACCGAAAACTGAGTAAAGAACCTTTTGGGCACTGTATTTGATTTAAATGTGGAACTTTTTGTCACAAGTTTTTGTTCTGATCAAGAATTTGTGGAGATTCAGAAAAAAATCTGAGAAACTGTGCGCATATCAGGAATATACAAACTGTAATATGTGATCAGTATGTTTGTTGTATAGAGGATATTAACCTCATGCTTCATGGATTCTGCCATACTTTATATTTTTGGGATAATGCAGTCTACATTAGTGGGTGGATAATTCTGCCAGCTGACCAGGAGGGTGTTCCCAAAACCTCCCTCTAAGGTAGATTGTACAGGTCAATGTCAGAGATGGAACACTGAACTAGGTGGGTTCAACTCATTGCTGTAATTCCTGTGTTCTTAATTACTCCTCAGGAGCCATCAACTGCTTGTCATGTGTAAGATTTTTAATGTAACAGTAATAGCATTACTACTAAGGTCTTTTGTATTCTTAAATGCTTATTTTCTATAACAAAGATATTTTCTCAAGCACTAGCTTTTCAAAATCAGGAGATGATGAAAGTTTCTTAAAGACAATGTCATAGAGGGTGATTAATTCTTACACTGGGATGTATAGTGTTTGAACCTAAGATGTTAAGAAAAACAATCTACATAAAGGTGAAGAGGCTATTAAAACTAAGATTTTTCCATAGTTTGTGACAATTTGGATTATACAAAATGTCAAACTGAATGAGAAATTATCTCATAACGGTATAGTGAAAGTAACAAAAAAACCCCCCCAAACTGCATATATCTTTGTAAAATAGAAATTTACATTGTTAAGTATCACTGTTAAAGATACCAAGCAGCTCCAAAAGAGCCATGATGTTATTAACATGTATTTTGTTACTCAAAACCAAGGTTCCAGTGATGACGGTATCTATTATAAAAAAATCAGTGTAGCTAACTGTCAGGAAGGCTACTCTCTTTCCCGATGCAAGAGGAATTTTCTGGCATGTGGAAAGCATTATACTGCAATGCATTGCGTTTTTCACCTATTAAAAAAGAAACTTATCTGAATGAAACAGTAACCCAAACCAGTTAATTTGAGAATAAATATGTGAACCATAATGAAAACAAAATGGCAACCTACATTTGAACTTGTTTCTTCAGATTTTCGTGGTCAGACATACGGTGATGGAAACCCAGCAAAGGGCATGACACACAGGTATCCATCCAATGTATAGTTTAAAACTTCTTTGAGAGTTGATAGAGTTGTTAATCCTGAAAGCATATTATTGGCTACTCTAAGGAACAGAAGCAATGTCTGAGTGAATTTTATACTAGCCAGCAGGAATATCAGGTTCCTATCTCTCCCCTTTCCTTGTCCCCACTGAAGACATCTCTTACTCCTGTGCTCACTCTCCTCTTGCTCTCTCTCTATTGCACCACAGTGCAGTCTGGCTTCAGAGGTAGCTGCCTTGCTGCCAAAGAGAGAGGACAAAGGGAGACAAATAATCAGGGGAAGTGAGAAGTTTGTAAAGTAACAAGATAACCTTCAAGAGCCTTGGAACAATCTCAGATTTGCTGAGCATGACATTCACATTATTAGCACCTGCCCTCTGCTTTCTCCCTGACATTGCTTGGCAGATCAGTCCCCTCTGTGCTCTCACTCATTAGACATGTCTGCTCAGCTGTTCCAGTGGTTCTTTTCATTCCCACAGCCCTTTGCAAAACACCTATTCCTAAGTTGTAAACAAATCAGTAATTAATGCAGCCCATGGATGTATGATTTGGTAGACCCTGAGCTGTTAAAAAAGCTCTTCCCTTAAGGATACCCTTTCAGAGGCAACCAAGAATAGTGGGAGCAACCTAGAACTCCAGAGAGAGTAGAGATACTCTGAAAAGCCCTTGTTCAAAGATGGGAAAAATAGGCAGCCTTGCAGAAGTTATGCAAGTCATGTGGTTGGGAAGGCGCTACCATCTTTGCTTTGAGGCAGTCTTTGGCCTTTCCCTTGTCAGAAGATACCATTCAGAATAAAGTATCTTAGTTTTATTCATTTGTTCATATGAGTGCTGTCTGGACTGCGACAGTCAAGTCCACAAGCTGTAGACAAATGTTTAGATTTGTTATTTAACTCCAACTATATATGGATGCAATGAACTCTCTCACACTTCAGAGAAAAAAAAGCCAATCTTCTTTCCTCTTCTGTTTTTTCCCTAGAATGAAGAGTGTGCATTCCTTGCATTGAATTTAACAACACATTTTACAGGTCCTTAGCATCTTCTCAACATCAAGTTGTATTTTGGTGTAACTTGCAAACCTTGTCTAACTGGTCATCTCTCATGTTAGTAGTTCTGCTAATTACTGTGAGATTATTCTCATGAGCGAAGAATTTAGCAAGTTAAGCCTATTCTAACATGTCCAAAAGAAGCTGGATTACGATTCCTCATTTCCCAGTATTTCAGAACAAAAAATGTCTTCGATCACTTAGGGAATCAGGTTCACATTTTCCTTCTAAATTAATATTTATATACAATATGCTATAAATGAGTACTTTCATAGTACCTTGTGTACCTATATAACAAGTATTTCAGATTTTCTTATTTGTAATCTTTGTTTTTAAAACATGAACAAAAGTTTTAGAGAAATGAAGAATGGAGGAAGTTTTCTCAGCTTTGTTACATTATCCTTCTTTGTAATATCCTTTGTTTTCTGATGCCATTCTGATGATCTCACCATGACAGACCATATTCCTTAAATATATCTAACAACTGCTTTCTGTGTTTGCATTTGTATTTGACTTGGAGATAACTTTCCTATTTTTCTGAGGAGGTACATGTCTTTGGTTTGATAGCTATTTAAAACTGTCATGTGGAAATCCAGCCTAGAAGCAAACAGTTTAGTGGAAAGGATTGAAGTATTTTTTTTCCTTTATATCAGTATTTATACTCAATTGTTGAGAATAATATTACATACTGTACTGATTATCAAACATTTGGCCTTTATTTCACTGAATACTCCTGTCAAACATCCTTACATCCTGTTGTGTAACAAGGAAATAAAGTCAACTAAAAGATGATTAATAACAAATCCTGAAACCATGTGGAATTGCTCATGTGGAATCAGGAATATGGGTGGGGAGTGAGGGTCTGGAACACGAAGTTGATCAATAAAAAATATTTTCCATCTGAATGTGTTTTTTTGTTTCAAGACTTTCAAAGAGCAATTTACAGGAGACAAATATGGTGTAAGAGATGTATCTGCTCTGTTGAAACACAAGGTTTTTGATGTGCCCTGAAGAGGACAAATTCTGCTTGGCTCCTTTGATATCAACACTTCAGGGTGTAGACTGAATATCTATTAGATATATTTTATTCCAAGCAGTGCTACAGCTCCAAAAGCAGAGGTGGCGAGGCAGCTTTCCTAATGCATTTATTTACTTGCTTTGGCTGTGAAATAGAAGCACTGATCTATTCAGACATCTGCTTTTCCTTTAATACCCTCCAGACTGCAGCCAGAAAGACATTACTCTCTTCACTTTCCTCCAGTGGAAAAGTCTTTTCTGTAGGAAAGGTTGATTTGTACAGTGTGCTTTTTATTGCAGCGTAGTCTTAAGATCAACTTTTTGAATATGTCCTCAAACTGAAAATGAATTAAGTGTTTACAGCTGAACTCAATGATCTTAAAGGTCTTTTCCAACATAAATGATTCTATGATTCTGTGATGTAAAATTATACAGTTGTCGCAGGATCTGAAAACCTAAGTGTAGCTAAGACAGGTATTTCCCAGGCATATTTCATTCTGCTTGGATACTTGTTTTAGAGAGAGCCTAGACAACTTAGCCTAAATGCTTACCATTAAGACATTCCTGCTTATGACAATGTTTGCAAACAATCCCTAATATATTTCCATACTTTGGCTCAGGTCTGCCTGTTTGCATTTGTGTACTGAGAAAAATTGCTGGTAGCTTTTCTGCTTGACTCGCAAGCTGTCCTCTTTCTAATACACTACTTCAGGTAAACATTTCCTTTTCTGATTACAAAATTTGTGCTCCACCTGAGACCAGATCTTCCCACCCTCTCAGATAGTGGCTGGACCACCCTATACAGGTAATGCACTGGAAGGAGTTCCACTCAGGTGGTGCCTTCTCTAGAGAAGTTAGAGTTCTGCATTACTAAGCTACCAGACACTACAGTCCTTGTGACATTACAGCTGCAAAAATAAAGTTTTTTTTTTCTTTTTCACAAAGTGTTTTAAACATTGGTAGGTCAATCCTGAAAGGAGAAGGTATGAGAATCTTTGCCAACTCTAAAAGTATTAATTTCACTCCGCTGACCCCTGAAATTTTTTCTTTTTCTCACCCAAACTATGCAATAGTTTTGCAATATTGACCAATGCACAAGTAAACGTGCTGTAGTAACAGTCAAATGCAAAAATCCACTATGTGATTGCCTATAGACTTGGCTAATTCTGTACAGTCTCCATTCTTTTGTTGAAGGAATTTCCCTTCTTGCTTATTGTGGGCCCTGTCCAATCACCCTGTTTTGAGACAACCTGCAGTTATTTGGTTTTCATTTCGTATGTACATTCTTACTATTTTCATGGAGTGTCAATGTCCCAGTTCTTCCGAGATATTAGCATATATCAGAATACCATTGAGGTATAGCAAAAGCACTGATAGGTGCTTTGTAGTAATATCTTCAAAAGACTTTCAGCTGTGTCTAGTGCATTGCACAAACGTGAAACTAACATTGAAAATTACCACATAAATTAAAGCAGTTTTCCTCCACTTACTTAGGGACTTATTTTCACTTGCCACACCCACACTGAGTCTGGTGCGGGAAAGCAGACTGATGCTGCTGCAATATTTTGGATGTCTTTATTTGCAGTAGTGGATACATTTCCTTGAGAGCAAGTAATAGTTGAGTGGCATGCTAGAATTGCCACAACCTAGTGAGTAGCTGTGTATTCACTAAGTCATAATAACAGCCACAGCAGATCTAGTCTGGTGCTCTTCAGGCTGTGCTCCTGACCCATCTCTTTTCTGGACTTCCGATAAACTGCTTCAGAGAAATAAATGGGAAGAGAAATAATGACTACTTTTGTAGGGTTAGTTTACTGCTGATTTCACTCCCTGAACTACAAAGTCAGGCATATGTGAGCCAGAAGAAGGCCAAGCTATAGGGGAGTGGAAACAGTGCTGCTCCTGTTAGTTCCTTAGGTAGCAAATTGACTGAAATGTAATGTAACACTGCAACCTGATCAGGTACCTGTGTTTAGCAAACAGAAGAAAATGTATATTTGCTTCAATATTCTGTGAAAAGTTGCAATGAGCAAATTTCCCTTGCTTGTATCCTGTAACAGCTGGCCTTAAAAAATGATGACTTTATCTTATATCTCGTATCCCCTGTAAGTTTTTTATTGTACACAGAAATATCTTTCCTGGATTAAGAAAACAATTTTTTTCTCTTATCCAGAAAACCCTTTAGTGCAAACATGTAATGCTGCTGTGTTCAGTGCAGTACTGGAAAAAATCTAGTAGCAAGAGTGTTGAACTATTCTTCCCATCCCTATTCTGGTTTTCTAATGCTCCAAGCCATTGTCAGTATCACTGGCTCACATTTTACAGGAATAGGCCCTTTTATGTGGCACTAAGTGCCATTTTTAAAAAATTTAACTAAATGAGCAAGGGTCAGTTCCAGTATTGGATTCACAAGAACTCTAGAAATTATGATTTCTTAGGAATCATCAGTGTCAAGACAGATATTATATACTCTCCATCTTAACATTGGACTAGATGACTCCTTAATATATAGCTGCTACAATAAAAACAGGACAGCTTATCTACTGAAATGCAGATGATAATTCCTGTAGATCGCATCTTTCAACAGGTGGAAATTGACTGCCATTGACTACATGCTGACTAATGAATCCTAAACCATCTTCTTTTAAACCTGTGTAAGTTTCTATCTAACTTATAAAGGTCCAATTTTCAAAATTACCTTGGATGGGATCATGTTCCACATTGCTCTCTCCACATGAATGCTGTAAGGTTTTGGACCTTTTCATATCATAGCCAATACAATCAAAAAACTCTTGCCTTCGAGCCAATAGCCACTATTCTCATATAATTCATAGCTTCTAGTACATGCTTAGTGGCTGAACACCCGCTGCAGAGGTTTCCAAGCTTTGCTTTCATAGCTTATATGCATTCTGAAGCTGGGTTTGTGTTTGGTCAACAGTTCTGGCATGAGAGGTTCTCTGATGGAATGTGTCTGGAAGAAGAAAGGATGAAAGGCAAAAGAAGGCCCAGAGATGGGATATAGATAAAAGATGGGGAGAATGTGCTTTGAGCCATCTATGGGCACAGGTAGGGAGAAGCGTTAAGCAGGAAACAGTGTATATCCTGTCCTGCAGAAGGAAGACCATAAAGGCTTCACCCATGAAGGATGAAGTGGACATGCAGAAGTGGGGGCAGGGATGACTGGAGGTGGGCAGGGGAGGTGGACTGGGGGGGACAAAGAGTGTGAGGCAGGAGAGGGAAGGGGGAGATGAAGCCAGCCAGCCCAGGTGTGATCACATTGCTGGCTCAGATCTACTCCTCGCTGAGAACCTCCAGGCAAAATGGGAACGTGAGTCGAGAGTAACCAGGCATGTACTGCTCTGCATCCAGTGCATACATTTGCCCGACCTGGTTGCTTCTCACTTTCATCCCTGCCCTGTGCTATCTTGTCCCCTCCTTCACAGAGCACAACATCATGGTGAGTGGGAGGCAAACAGACCCAGAACCTCCTTATCTGACAGGGAGTCCTCTTTAGTGTGCCTGTGGGCTTCTTACCCACCGGACTTTCCAGTTGGGTCCTCAGCAAGTCGTCTTATGCCTCAGCTTCTAAACGCAGAGCGTGAGTTAGAAGGGGTGTGGAAGCAACCTTTCATTTTTTTTTCTTCAATAATAACAGTCCTAACAGTGGGAAGAGAAAGCAAAGGCGTGATTCAAATGAGCAGAGAAACACTGAGTTACACAACAGCTGTATATGTTTAATAGTCCCTTCATGACCATTTTCCACCTCAAAAGTACTGGCACTTGACAGGGCTGTTTCTTTCATTTTTTGCATTACTGTCAGTTTCCCTTCATTTTTAGAAGTAGAACTTTCACTTTCTCTAGTTACTTAATATTATCATGAGTCTCTTCCTATCTTGCAGTGTTGGACTTCTGTGGCAGTCAGCTTCCAGTCTGGTGGCTCTTCCTCTTCTGCTGTCGATTCATATTCTTTGTGAAATCCAGAATCTCTTCCTACATCTGTAGTTTCTACTCATTGATTTTTTTGTCTGCAAGACCCTGGCCAGCTGTGTGCTTTCCAATTGGGCTGTTGCTAGCTCACCCTGGAAGACATGGTTCTCTGTATGTCTGCAGATACCAATATCATAATAACCCTTAAATGTTCTGCTTGTTCCATTGATGTGTCCTATAATCTACCCAGTTTCTTTTCTGTGTCCTCCCCAGGTTACGCTGATGAACCTTACAACCAGGAGTTTCTGAATATCTCAGAATATTTCTAGACAATGCAAAATTTTTCTGCCTGTGCTCTAAGATGGCTGTGTATCTGAGTCCTGAAAGTCAACTGCAGTTGTGTGGCAATATGCCCAAACTAATAAGATTTACTGAAAGGCAGGATAGATCATTTTGACCACAGCACTAATGTGGTTTCCAGATTGAGAGTAACTTGCTCTGGCCACGTCAGAGCACAGACAGCAATCTGGCATCTGTCCTCACCTTGCTATATAAACAAAACTTCAGCTATGTTCTGTAGTGACATTTGAGCTGTGTTTCCCAAATTTGCTTTTTCTGTCTTGGCTTATTTAAGGTATGAGACTGAGCTGAGCCAAATGAGCTACCTCATTTGGGGTCCCTTCCTTCAGAGACTGTGGGTTTTTTTTATGATTCAAGCTGAGGCATCCTTCCTATGTTCCTCTAAGTATCTGTGAGTTAATGATGGGCAGAAAACTGTCACCAGTATCTAGCCTGACTCAACTCCTTTGGCCCATTTTCAGTCAGCTGACTTCTGTGGTGTTTTGTGACCCTCAAGTTTCTTTCTAGAGGCACATTTCTAGCTCTTTAAGGGTGTGTTACAGATCGCCTTTATTTCTAAGCTCCAAGGTGATCTGACTTCATCTGCTTCTACTGCTCTTTCACCAAAGAGCTAGTTGTTGCTGGCCAGCTCACCAGACATATCCCTACTTCCAAAAAGAAGTGGTGCAACAGGGCTTCCCAGTCTGTCACTAAAAACTGCAGTCAAAAGCAGCAAACTTTTTTCTTCTGCTTGACTTTATGTCCTTCAACTGTTGCTGCAAAACTTTCAAACGCTGGCTTATCACATTGTTTTTTAATTTTGTTTGCTAATTTTCATTCCTGGGAGATGCTCCACTGCAGCTCCATCTGGCCTCCACATGAAAATGAGCTCACAAGTTCTTGAATTGGATACCTTGGGGGCGATTTAGGCCTTCATGTCATACCCAAAGTCCAACAAAGACCAGGGGCAAATCAAGAACCTATGCCTTCACAGCTAAAGCATGTGTTGGTTTCTCACTGATGAGCAATCTTCTGACTCAGGTGAGCAGAGCTCTTGGAGTTCGGAGTGAGATCTTTGTTCATCTGCCTTTCTGTAGTCCAGAAATGGCTTTGGAGATCTGTTCTTGCATGAATGAAATTGTTAATGAATTTAACTCTTTCTCTTTTGTTCTCCTATTTTTCCTTGTGTCGCATGAGGTGGAATGCCTCTGAGGAGGCAGTGCTTTCAATCACAGCCAGCTGGAACTAACTTAAAGGAATACTTTGGAGAGACAAACGCCAACATGATGCTGAGGTAAATGTGTTCGAGTTGCTACAAAAGTCTTATCAGGCACTTAAAAGTGATACAGGGCCAACTTTCAGGAAACTGGCTCTGCAGGAGAATTGTGAAATGACCCTCGGTCTTAGGGGAATACAAAACTTTCTGATATTTTGTTATTTTCTTTGTCTAAGAAACATTTTGTAGTCCCTAGGATGAAACTTTATAGTTCCAGTTTACTTCAGGGTTCTGATCATCCACATTACATACATATTAGTTCACTCCAGGGCTTTCATTTGAAGCAAACCAACTTTTCCCATCTGAGACAGAGCATGGACACAGCTTAGGCTCCAGGGTATTTTCCCTCCCTTCGGGGGGTGAGGATATAGCCCGTCTGCTCTTGAAAGAGCCCTGGAACAGTATGTATATACAACCTAGTCTGCACAAGTTGATATTGCAAACTAAGATTTATTCCATGGAAAAGATCACAAAGATAATGTAAATGTACTTGTGAGGCCTGTTTACCACTTGTCATTATCTGCTTGGTGCAGAGACATTGGGTATCATGGGAAATAGCTGTACAAAAATTGCTGCTGTGGTGTCACTGCCTCAGGTGAAAGAGGACTCCGTGATACCTGAATGGACGCTCTACTGTACTCCAGCTTAGCAATGCTCTGTCATCATTACAAGAGAAAAGTAGTGACTGTGTTTGAAGAACGTAAACCACCATCTATGTTTCCGGTATTTTATAAGACTCAAACACTACAGGCTAGTTTGGTTTAGATTCTCATAAGGTTTCATTCTCTTTCTCCATTAAGTACGCCAATATTTTCATTCCAGCTTACAGAAATGAAGAACCATTGCATCAAGTCTTTCCTGTGTAAGACTTATCATAGAGGGTAGCAGTATACCCTTATCTATATCTTCAGGTCTGTAAAGAAACTGCTTTGAAATATAATAGGCAATTTTATGGAATTCTGAAAAACTACAGCAAAGTGGGAGGGGCACTTAAAGAATGTTCATCGTAATATAGTTCACAACCACAATTCCCATCCCACATCTAATCTGACGGTTGTGAATTTTTGTGAAGGGTTGTGTGTGTTCCTGTGTGTGAAGTGTGAGACAAAGGGAGACAAAGAATGAACTTCATCACAAGAAACTTTCTCTTGTGTATTACCTGCCCTTTGAACCACTGCTTGACAGCAACAACATTGTTCACTGTTCACTTAGTATTGTCACGAAGAAAACAGATTTCATCCTGCCCAAGGAAAGTTCGCCTTTGGTCTGTAAGTCATCTGTAGTAATTAGTAGTAAATCCCAGTCAAATATGGATTCCATTTGTTTTTTGTGCTATTTTTTGCTTGGCAATATATTCACACTACTGAGTTTCATTTGCCAGAAGGACAAAAGCTCTTAATTCTCCTGTGAAGTCCAGTGATTCATTTCCAGGTAAGTGGAAAGCACATTTTTAGACTATGAGACATACGGAACAGCTTTTGAAATGTGGGTAATTACAGATTTTGTCCAGAGAGTACAAAAGATGTCTATGGTATAGAAGCATGAGAAATCAAAGTCTTTTCCTCACTAGGTGTGGTGGTGCATTCCTTTCCTCTCTCCCCTGGACCACTCTACGATCTCAAAAACTCCGGCTAGGCCCTGGCCTTTGTGTAACGAGTTGGGTGGTTAAGCGTCCCTTGACCGTACCAGCTACTCTTGCATGGCTAAGGCAGGGAACAGCACTGACTGTACCAGGCATTTCTGTTACCTGACCGAGGCAGGTAGCGAGAGCGAGAGCACCAAGGGTCCTCTCTGAGAAGGAGTTTAGAAAGCAAGGGAGTCTATTCTGAACCTCGTGACTCAAAGGGAGGATTTCTTTATCCCTTGTACCCTCTCTTTTCCTTAGACATAAACTGTTGACCAAGTCTGAGACTAAGTCTGGATTCAGCCGCACCTAAACTCCTCTTTGAGAAGTTTAGGAAGCAAGGGAGTCCATTCTGGACCTCGTGACTCAACGGGAGGGTCTTTCCTATTCTTTACACCTTTTGTTTCTCCAGTCTCTCTGCATAAATCATTCCAATTAGATTCTAATTTGATTTTCCTTTGTCTGTTTTGTAAGTAGTAGAGTGAACCTTGCCATCGAATTCTGTTAAGTCACATTCTTATAAACTTCTATATTAAAATCATTTTTACCAATACCCTTGACAGTGATTTAAGCAGCCTAAACCACTCATTCGCAACATTAGGCAAATTTTGATGGGCTCTGGATCAGGACATTATGAGTTTCCATGCTTTTGCTGTCATCTTTGCTAGTTCCCCTAAAGGCTTGACTTTAGGTCCCCATCGATATAAGTCAGGGCAGGGTGCAGTCCTGCTATTTTGTGCGGGTAGCTACTTTTTCAGAGTTGTCAGGTCTGTGTCCTGTGACAAAGATGCTCCTCCTTCAACCATGTTGTATCACATGATGAGACAAGCCTTTATGCCATCTGCAAATCAAATCCATCCTGGGGGACGATTGTGTGGCTGGACTTTGCATAAGGACATATGAGAGTTTGTACTGAGTCAAATCAAAGGTTCGTCTAGCTTGTACTCTGTCTTCGACAGGTACATCTGCAGATAGCCAGGACAAGCATAAGGTAATGTTCCCCAACCTCAATGCCCACGTCTTAAGAACTTGATGAATTAAATCTCTTTTGTATTTAATATCTCTGGAAGGGTTTTTCTTATAGGAATTTACCTAAGTCTTTTTTTGAACTCATAAAAACTTCTCTGATTTTCTATTTCTTGTGGCAAGGGACTCCACAGTTTAAGCAGGTGATATGTGAAATATCTGTCTTTGCTTTAAACCTGTCGCCAGCCACTACGTTGTTCACCTAGCTCTAGTTGTCCTCTAGCTCTTGTGTCATAAGGGACAATGAACAGTTTCTCTGTACTTATTTTCTCACACTCCTTATGCTTTATTGACCTCTATGTTATCCCCTCCAGATCTGTCAGTCTGAAGAATTCAGATCTATTTAATCGTTCTTTATACGGAAATCACTTGAGCTGTATACAGTATTCAAAATATGACTGCTTCATGAATTTATACAGTGGCGTAGTGATGTTCTGTCCTGTTCTCTGTTCCCTACCTAATAATGCTGACAACTACATGCCTGTTTTTAACCAGTCCTAATAAGTACTGAACTGTTGACAACATGGAACTGTTAGAAATCCGAGATCTCATTCCTTAGTGCTTATGGCTCAATCAGAGTTCAGCACTATATTACAAAAAAATGCAGCTTTATTCTCTGTGCAGACCCTGCTTCTTATAGACTGGACAGAAGAGAGGGAGGCTTTGTTATTACTTATTTAACTAAGCAAAATCAGAAGGAAAAAAAAGACAACTGCTGGCACTTCCCTTGCATTAGACAGTTTTTGGTAACACTTCCATGCATGTTAATAAGCCTCTGTGCCAATCTGCAGGGAAGACCCAGCCAGAGGATGTTCAGTCCATACCTGGATCTTTGTATGGTAAGTAGGTTGTCGCATATGGTGGCACCCATGCACTGTTATAATTCTGTGCTCTTTATATAGTCAGGTTTCAAGGGAAAATGGTCCTGATCCTCCCGTCCAAACCAATTCTATCTAGAGAAGGCTGTATGTGACTACATTGTATATGGACTATAATATTTTTCTGCAAGACAGGTAGCTTTAGAAAAGTCTTGCAACCTAGTCATTATAGTAGCTTTTGTTTTCACGAGTCTACTGAGTTACTGTGAGCCAGCACAGGATACATCTGCATGTAGTTAAGGTTTCATGGTAAGGGTGACAGTGGTGGTGAGGTCAATGGTGTTTTCTGTAGCTGTGAAATTAAGATGGTTTTTTCCCACACACATCACTTCATTTATCAGCATTGAATATCACCTACCATTTTATCACCAGCTGCTCACTGTTCTGGAACCCATTTGTAATTTGTCATATTCAGCTTGAATACCTTAGGATCTTCGGCAAATGTTTTATATCAGTACCTAGGTAATTTATGAGCATGTTGAACAGTTGAGAAACCAACACATGCTCCCTCTAGAGCAGTAAAAAATTACATCAATACTTCTTAAATTGCTGGATACCTTTTCCATGGCCTCTATCTCATCCTCAGTATTTGTCACTAGAAGACACCATTGTCTTCAGATAGATTGCTTAGTAGCACAGCTGGAGCCAAAAATCAAAACTGCAGAATGGAATTGCACTGACTTGCAATTAGCCATGGAGTGCTCCAAAGGGAAGTACTCTGCAGTGAATAATACATCTCCCTGTATTTATTTCTTAATTTATGTAAAGTACTGTTTGCTTTGGATTAGTCATTCTCCTTTACCTTCTCAGCTGTGATTTTTATCAAGCGTTTCTTAACAGCTGCGTAGGTTTAGCATTTATTTGATTAATTGTGAAAAACTGAACACAGCATTCAAACCGTAATGACTGGTAAGGAAAGAATAGACTACCTGCTGGGCCTAGGCTCAAGTCTTGCTGCATTTGGGAGTCTGATAGGGGGAATTTCAATCTGTGTTGAAATGTACTTCCACAATTGCATGGTTCCTCTGAAACTGCATAGCAAAATTTTCCATGCAATACCCAGGGCACATCGTTATCTGCTTGTTTGTTTGTTCATTCATTTGTTTATTCATTCCTTGACATCTGTCAGTCTCTTTGATTTTCAAGACAGACCATTTGGAAAACTCTCTGGACACCATTGCTCTGTGTGTTTTCAAGGCCCAGTGGGACTCCTCAGCAGCAACTCAGCCTCTCTTTCCTCTTAAAAGTGACACAGAGAAGAAGAAACAGAGGCCTCTCACTTGAGTACTGAAGGTTATGGTATGATGGTTTGGAAGTTAGCTTATTCACTAGCTTATTCAGTAGAATAAGCCGGGTGAATCCAGGTGGTTGCTAACCCCATGTGCGTCTGAGCTCTGGTATTGACTTCTTGTACTGCCCCATCTCCAGAATTTGGGAATTGCACAAAGCACCTTTTGGGTCTGACAGAAAATAGGAGGGGGAGGAGGGACTCCCATCCACCTATGCAATAATGAATGCAAAGCAGGGGCTTGAGGTACAGTGAGGAGAACAAACAACACTGGAAATTCCCTCTGGGGACTGATGAGACTGAATCTCAATGCAAACTTGTTATGACCAACACCCCAACACTGATGCATCTCCGAGCTGCCTTTCACTGGCGTCTCAGCAACTCATGGGAAGGAATGGGAGTCTTGGTCAGAGCCCAAGAGCTGGCCCCTGTGCTTTGGGGGTGCTTTGGCTGTGCTTTGGGGCCTGCAAAGGCAGGACTGCAGCTTTGGTGGGAGTGATGCTCGGGCAGGTGGGGAGTGCAGTGTTTTTGCTGAGCGTGCTGAAAATAGACTGCAAAACCTGGGGCCTGGGCCAGCTTGCAGACTGGGAGGACCTACTGTGTTCCAGGAAAATGTTGCCGAAGCATTTATTTGGAAAAGAGGATAGATAATAGGTACATGAAATGCTCTACCTGCCTGTTCTAACATGCATTTCATAAAGCAAACACATAGGTACGCAATGTCGATTAACACATGAGGTACAGGGAGCAGGCCCAGGTGAGGCTCTTCGTTTGGGCTGTTGCTCATTCCAGGGGAGAGCTGTTCGTCCTGAGGTGGAGGGATTACTCTGGAGAAAGACTTCCCTGGTGCTCCCCTGGAAAAGAAATATGGGTTCATAAAAGCAAATGAAAGCTAATGACAGATTAATCAGTTATATTGTGGTGCTTCATGACATTTTTTACTGGGAATTATTTTCCTCATGAAAAGCAGCAGTGGCTTTGCCATGATGGCTGCGGGGCTGGGTTGTGCTCTCCATAGATGTGGCTCCTCTGGTTTCCCTAGAGTTACTCACATACAGTTTTCAGAGGAAAAATGGGCATATGGTGGTAAATCATAAAACTTTTTGCAAAGCTTGAAATCCACAGTTCCCTAATATTTTTTCTGTCAAGACAGCTAAGTAAATTTTTCAGGTCCCTTTTGTTTCTCATCTCTCTTCCATCATCCATTTCCTACACACTTCTATCTACTGTAGATCACCCTCAGCAGTTTCCTTTTCACGATGCTTCTGTTTCAGCTCCAGGGTTCCCAAAACATTCTTCCAATCTGAACGTGAAACCACGGTCAGAACAGCAAGTACTTCCATTTTTACCTCACAGCTTTTTAACTCTGAAATTTTGACTGACTTGACTTTACTTATTAGTATAGCAACATGAGACCCTGCGGGAAGTCCTTCCACTTTGCAAAGACAAGAATGGGGAAGTGAATGCAAGTTTGCAAATGCTTTTTTTCTCCCATAAAAATCTCAATTCCACTTAGATGCAGGGAGAACAAAAGGAGAATGCTAAAATGATATATGAAAGAGAGGAATGTGCATGACAGGAATATGCAGCCTATGACTAACGCAGTACCTTTTGAAAGAAAATACAAAGCATTTATCTGCTGTCAAATTATCCCTTCCTATGAGGTAATGATTGAGGTATGAAGTGCAGAGCCAAGCCTTCAGGGACCACACATGCACACACTAAGAGGTGATTTCTAAGGAGGGGGAATTGCTTGATTGTGAATCCTCACTTTGAAAGTGACTTGGCTTTACTGCCTTGGTTTTCCTTACTACAGAAGTATTAGTTTGTATTAATACTTCTCCCAGTATTGCACAAAGAATTATCTCCTAATCTGTTCATAGCACCCTTGGATCCAGCCATGCAAACCAAAGATTGGCTTCCACCTCCGCACCCTCTCTAGCCCTTCTCTTCTCTTAGCTTCCACTGGGAAAAAAAAAGCCTATAGACATAATATCATTTTATTGCATTGTGATGACACACTCTTTTTCCTACTTTATTTTGCCAGAGATAGTAAAATCTTTATTTTGCTCTACATGTTCCTTGTTGAGAAACTGGCTTCAGAAATAGTTTCTGCATTTTCTTCTTATCAATCATCTCTTTTACTTTAGCAATTTGTTATCTGTTTTACTTTAGTCATTTGCATCCTCCAACTGTTTATGAGGAAAGACATAATTTCTCATTGGGTAGGAAAAGGGACATAGTATCAGTGTCTGTCTTTCAGGTGAATTTTAATTTATTCAAAGTTGTCTTTCAGAATTGCTTCACTATCAGGCAGGAATCTAAAAGCTGAAATCAGTCATCTTTCCTTATCTCTTTCATTATCTCTTTCCTCATTTATTTTTTTCTTGGCCTCCCTGAAAATTGTTCCAGTTCTTAAAGTGTGTTAACTTCAGGCTGAATTCATAGATTGATTTTTAACTGGAGCTTCACCACCAGTAACAACCATTTCAATATAAATTTTCATTCCACAATTTGATTTTGAGCTTCAGCCAATTACATAAGAGGATGCTTTGGGGTCTTCCCAGGTGGTCTTTCAAGCAGACAATATGCACAAGAAAATTATGCCAGAGATTTCAGAGGGAGAATTCATACCATTAGTGCCTGTGCCATGGTGGCTGTGCCGCCGCAGGGAACAGCCTGTGTTGCTGCTACTTCCTTGGCTCCAATGGCTGCATGCATGTCAGGGAGCTGAGCCTTGACATGGAAATTACAATAACCAAGGTTATGATATGACACATAACCCATTACAAAACTGCTTATCTTTGGCTGCTTTCCAGTTACAACACAACTTCTTTTCATTTTCAGAGGATGGTAACTCAGGGAAAGTAAACCAGCTAATTCTAAAAGTACAACCTGTCCCCAGTTTCCTGTAAGGAAACTAGGCGAATATAATATAGACTGTAATCAGTGTAAGTTTGTTCAAAGTTGGGAATTTCCACTTGACAAGCACTTCTGAAAACTGGTGCAATAATCATGAATGATGAATCCTGTGAAGAATAACAACAGTTTCCAGTAAAGCTGTCATGATAAGACCAAATCAGCCAGTGCTGGGAACCCCTGACAGAACTGGAGAGCAACACATTGTGACAGAGGGAGAAACTACTGCAATACAGCAAATACCATTAGTTCACTCATCCTTCACGTGGGTGTGTGAGGAAGTGTGACTTCCTCTTTGCTGGTTATGGCTTATTTCGGATAAGAAAACCCCTTGGAATTTGCACAGATAACACTGAGCAGACTCTGGCCTTTGCAGGCTGGGATCTTTCTCCTCGAGGGACTGCTGCTGCTCAGGCTGTGCTTATCTGAACGGTTTTAACTGGTTTGTTGCAGAACTGAAAAAAAAATCACTGCACCTAAGGAGGGCCCAAGTCAGCCAGTCAGGTCTAAGTCATTGTATTTTTGCCATGCTAACCAATCCTGTTCTCAGCCAGTTAGCAGCTACTCAAATTGCAAGGTTAATGGTATTAAATTAAAAAACATTAAAACCCTCTACAGATTTTATTTTTCTTAATACTATCCCATGAATGGAGCAAGATAAGGAACCTCTGGAGGAGGTCAAGGATATGGTATCCCAACTCCCTGGATATTTGGGACGTCTGGAAGAAGAGGAGGAGGCTTTAGGCATAGCACCGTCTAGCCTATACCTGGCTGTTGGAAACTACCCCTTCCAGTAAGCTGCTTTCTGCAGGAGGTAGGTGGAAGGCTTTGCAGTGGGTGGGCTAATGGTTACCCACTCGCATTTTACACTGCTGGGATTTTAAATGGGAAATTTGGGGTTTGCCAGTGGATCAGTAACACGTGGAGTTGCTGCTCTTAAGCTGCAGTCAGGAGATACTGTAATAGTTTCATTTTCCGTAGACCTCCAGGGGTCTCAGACATCGGGGCTGCTGAGGACAGTCACACTGAACACACTCCAAGCTGCATGGTTTATCACCACTCCTCTCCACATGGGTGTTGAGGGAATGAACCAGCATTTTCACTTTTAATGAGGCACATTAATTATGAAAGTCGAGAAAGAGATCGATCACAGACTGGGTATCCTCCGTTTGCTGTAGAAGTTTGCTCTTTTGCAGGCTAGCTCATGCCAGATTGTTGGATGATGACACACCAATCTGAATTATGGAAGTACTTAACAGGAATTTATTGCTGATATGTAGTAAGTCACAGGAGTGTAAGCAAATCAAAGGTGGTAAGAAATGGCTACTTCCTCTTTTGGGTGAACTTCTCAGCTTTCACATGTAGGCTGAACTAATTATGCAGTCTTAGGCATTGAAACATTATTCCTTGGCTAAGGTACTGTCTAATGACTTTTTGGGAAAATAATTACCTATGTCTACATCAGCCTGATCAGACATATCTGAAACATTAGTGACAAATTTATGCTAAACAGAAAAGGGTTGAAATTTTTTTCCAGCTTTTGAATCACGACAGAGTTGATCACAGTTATAATATAAATTTCAGATTTGGTATAGAAAGGGAAAACAGGATTTTTTTCCCAACTAAAACCTCATTTGGGGTGTATTTTCTGATCGGTTGTTCTGGTCAGGAGTTCCCTCTGAGCCAAAAAGATTTATAGTAGGTCTTTTTGTAAAGGACTCTGCCCCTTAATGTAATTTGTTATATAGGGTTAAATAGGAAGGAGTAAGAGTTTTATGAGCTTCTTTTTCAGGCAGCAGGCGACCTAGCTCAGCAGCAGAGGAAACTTTACAATTTCTGTGCCGATAAAAGCAGTGAAAATTCCTCTGGGGACCGGGAAATAAAAATAGAGGATAAGGACATATTCATACCATTTACCAGACTCTTTAAGATCTAAGTACAACATGCTGGCATTGTGGTATAACTAGAAGTGCCCTTGAAGTGAGGAAACAGATGCCTCTCTGAAGAGGCTTCTGTAGAGTGAACGTGGGTTTATAGAGCAGGGATAGACAGGCACAAGCTTGGGGATTGAAGTGTGGGTATCACCGCGCTGTCACCCCGGGGGACATTCCCTACTGGCAACACTAGCCATGTGCTTTCCAAAGAGTTTTTAAGGGATGGCCTCAGGCAGCCAGCCGTTTGGCGTGTTGTATCTGTGCTCTGTGTTCGTCTTTCTCCCTGCACCTCATTCCAGTAAGGAGCTGCCTCCTGCAGCTGGCATTTTCTCACCAAATGACAAGGTTATTTACAGAAATTCTTCTTTCTGCTTTCTCAGGAGCAGAATATCTCCACTTCCTTGTTTACTTTTACTCCCTTCCCTTCCATGGCGTTAAAGGAAAGACGATCAATTTTTGCCTCCTGCCCAGAAAGCTGTCTTTTTTTTTTTTTTCCTAAAAGGAAGTCTAGCTTTAAAAAAAAAAACACACCAAACTGTTTTCATTCTGAAAACTGAATTGCAGGAAAACCTGAGACATTTCAAGCCATTCTAGCTAGTAGCTGTGATTTAGTTTAAATAATAAGAGTGGAATATATGTGGACTCAGGGTGATAAAACTGAATTACAGAGACACAGTCTTGTGGGACTGGTAAAAAAAAAGTTTGCATCTGTGGGGATTATGGGGATTAGGACGAGGTGAAGACAAGTTATTTGACAGCATGCTTGGTACCTATACAATATAATGAACAAATCTTACAGCCTGTGTTTAGCCATATGCCTCTTATGTTTGGTTTCATGTAGCTCATGGTTGTTCCCATTCCAGCAGATCTACATCCTAGTCAGTCACTTTCCTTTCTTATTAGCTTTTTAAAAATGCTTAGATTCAATTCCTTTCCAGTAGTGCAGGGATGATCTAACCTATGAGCTCATGTGGGTCACTCCTAGTTTTATCTTACTCCCAATATTTTTGCAGTATCACTTCTTCCTAGAAACCAAAGTACTTCTGCGTTACCTAATTCCTAGTATGAGCTTTCCCAAGCTTGTTTTCAGTTATATCGTCAAGTCAGTGTACCTCTTGAAACTTCTTTCTGCGTATTTCTTTCTGGTTGCCCTCTTCACCATGGCACACCGACGGAAAAGTGGACCTTGAGGTCAAAACACACAGAGTGTAGCAACAGTGGCCAACGCATGGTGGGTGTCCTGGGGTGGCCTTGCTGCACAGCTCCTCATTGGCTCTGCAGCCCTGTGGCTCATACTTTACTGATGAGTGCTGCACATCTGGCAGCAGATAAGGGATTTACAGTGAGGGATTATGCATGGGACTAGGCATTGAGACGGTTGATGATAGGTGGGAGGCAGTGTCTGTGGTGCTGAGTGGAGCTGGCAGCAGGAGGGCCCAGGATTAACAGGCATTTTGGGTGACACATAAGAGAGGGCGATGCATTGGTACACCAGGGATTTTGGAGGTAGGCTGCAGGTGCAGCTGTTTGGTATTGAAGCAGTCTGGGGAAATAGAGGCTTGTTGCTGGATGTGAACGTCTACGTGTGCCTGACCTGGCAGGTAGAGTCCCTGCCCCACCACCTCCCAGCCCAGGGGACTGGGCTAGGTCCTGCTGTGCGTGAAAAAAAGAACTTTTCTTCATTTAATTGACAGAAGATGCTATCACACAGATCTGAAATGATTTCACATTTATTACATTGTTTATTGCTACTGCTCTGAACCATGGTTCTCTGTGAGGAGTCACCAGTCAGTCAGGCTAAGATTCAAACATAAAAGTGTGTAAAAAAAAAAAAGTGATTCCGCAGGGTGTTTCTCAGTAGATTACAAACCTGCATCAGCAAGATTTTGTACAGAGTCTTGGTTATAGTAATTAGTGTTTCTACAAAGGCAATGAAAATACCATGCTTGTACTGAGCTGGAAATTGGCTGTGAAACACCAGTCCATCTCACAGATTTATTGGTCCATAAAAATTACAGGCATAAAACCAGCCTTCTTTTGGGTTTTTATGAAATTTGTTAAAAAATCTAACACTATAAAAACATGCTGTAATTTGTGACAGCCCTTAAGTTACCAAAAAAAGATTGAACCAGAGCAAACCAACTCAAATTTAAACATACTGCCTACACTAATGCCAAAAATACAAAATCATGCTTGAGTGCCACAGCCTTATTTTATAGCACATGCCTGAAGACAGATTTTATGGTTTAGATAAGGCGTTTTGAAAACAGACATTTATGAATCTTTTATTATTAGGGGCTCTTCACTGGGCACCACTGTAATAAAATCATATCTCTGCAAAACAGACCATAGTGTCACTTTGACTGTTACCATGCAACAGAGTGTTGTTTCAAAGCCTGGCCACAAATCATATGCAAAAATGCTCCAGTTTTGGGCAGGAAAGGTTTAAGTTATCCTTTGTGCAGAAATTGTACATTCCCTTCAAGTCCAGTTGTTCTATAATTGAAAATGAAATTTTGACATGGGAAAGCTTTGCCTTTAGAGAACCTGTGAGCGAAGCATGGTTTGACTCTAGAGTCCAGTTCTTCAGTCCACGGGGAGTTCCCAAAGGTGATGATGGAACATTGTTAAACATTTTATTATAACCTGAAGGTGCTACTGCTGCTAAATGCACAAGGGCAAAGGAGAGAGACTTTGATCATCCACTTTGTTTAGTTGTAGCTTAACTCCATGGCTCTGGTTTGGCCCTCTCCGATCTGCTTTAGCTAGGACAAAGCCCACTGGGCATTGGCTTCAGAAGTAGCATCTATCATTCGTACTGTTTGGTGTTTACTACAGCTCTCCCTGGCCCAGTTTTGGCCTGACCATTAACTAGTACTCCCTCAGATGATGGCCAGCAGTGGCTTGAGGGATAACCTGAGGCCAGGGGCTGGTCGCAATACATGGTATGGAGAAGGCCACGCTGTTCTGGAGAGGAAGAGGGTCTAGCTATGCTGAAGCAAGCAAGCCAGGCTGTCCCATTCATTTGCATGGTGAGAAAACATACCCCGGTTGTCCAGCTTACTAATACAGATGTGGCTAGTATTTCATAGCAATCAGCATTATGGTTTGCTACAGCAAATGTAAAAGGAAAACACTACAAAGCTGTTTAAATATGGTAGGTTCTTCTTTGCCATAATGTCCTTTTGTAACTTCACGACCTAATTGGCTGAACTCAGTATGTTTTTAGTGCAGTTAAAAGGAACCCAGTTTCAATCCCAAGCAAAATTCCAACATTGCAACATTTGCTTTTGTTACACATGAAGAAAAAATGGGAGCACGCAGTTCTTCACAGATGTTCCCACAAAAGGTTATTAAAAATCTAGAAGTTTTTCTGCTGTTTTTAAAATCTAAATGAAATGTTATCATAGGCCACAATCAAAAGAATCCACTTTGGTTTATTGAAGTGAGCCCAAATGATTCATTTTCAGGTCTTCACCTCCCATCATACACCCAGCATAATGAAGTAATATGACTATGCAGAGTGATCAAAAGAAAACATGTATTCACAATGAAAAATGTAGGGATTGAGAAGCCTCTAATCCAGTAGCAGCAGCAATGATTTGGCTGATGATGGGATTCATCTGATCAGGTGTAGACATCTACCACTGAGCTGGTTGTCTGCTCTCTTATTATAGTCACTGGAAAGAAATAGGCATTGTTGGGAAAATGAACAAGGTTCAGTTTCTGAATGTAACTTAACCACACAGACTGAGCTAATGATCTAATTCTAGGTAATTTTAATGAGTAGAAACAGGCCTTTTGGGGTGAAATCCTTTGCCAATACTTACTTCAGAGAGAGACAGAAAAGGACCCAGAGGCAGGCACAAAATGTATTCAGCTTGCATTTTGTATTTAATCATACTCAGGTAAATTTCTGTCCGGTATTTTACTGCCCATATTGCCCGAGAGACAGGCATTCTGCAAACTCCTCCAGCACTGGAGTCTGAAGCAACCCAGAAAGCCCATGAATGATCTCTGTAGCATATCTCAGGATAATCAGTATAAGTAATGACAATGAAGTGAGAAGCAGTAAGAGCTTTTCTGAATTCCAAGAGGTAATCAAGCTTTTGAACTCATGCATCTGGCATCAGATCACTCTGCTGCCATTATTAGAGCAGTCTGCTGGATAACTTAATCAGGCACGTCTTTAAACACCACAAGTGAACAGTCATAGATTCTGAACAACAAGGATTTTTCTTTGTACTTATTGCAGGTTTGACTTGTCTACAGGACTAACCAAAAAGAAATGTAAATGTTTCAATTTCTGAAAAGCTCAGAGTTAGGAATGCCCTGCTGGTGTCTCCTGGACAACGGAGAAATCGCTGCAGGCTTGCTCTCAGCTCCTTCTAATTGCTACTTCTCTTTCCAAAATCAGAGGGGAATCCTGTGACTCCACCCAACGCAAAACTTCTGTACCCTGTTCTGTTGTCACAGAATGGAGGTGGGAGGAAAAGCATCCCATCGCCCCTCGGCCTAAATCTAGATGGTTGCTGTGACGAGCAACAATCTCTTCTCTACCAATCTTTATTACCTTAATTGTCATCAGCAAAACCTGGATAGGCAGGATCACACACTTTGTGACATATTGCAACTCTACACCTCAAAGTACTGCCTGGAGATGTAAGCAGCACTGAAGCAGCCTATTCCTAAATTTGATCGTGCTATGTTAGCAGACCCTGACTACATCATTTCTACCTGGACAAGGTATTTCTTAAAAATCCTCTCTGCTGAGAGTGATTGGAGAATCTTTGCTAAACTAAAAAGGGCCAATTACGTTCTAGCCCAGAGCTCACAAATCACATCTAGGAATAGTGGCCCAAAATCTAGGTGCCAGACAATATCCTATTCTTCATCTTTTGGATCATATATTCTGGCTGTTTCCTTGTGTGTTGCTATGGCCATAATGGAGGCAGAGGATATGTCAATCTCCAACCATTTAGGAACTCTCCAAAAGGATGGCAGGTTGCATAAAGAACTCTTACAAGACGGTCAGATGGGCTTAGTGGTGAATGTAAGAGTATTTGTAGCATTTTTAATGGACCATTTTCTGTTGATGTTATGCTATTTACATTGTATTTCATACACAGTAAAACAGAGCATCAGAAATGTCTCAGCAGTGTCAGTGGAAAAAAGACATTTGAAAGATCAAACCTAAATTTCTGTTGACACATTCATTTACAGAAGCTTCTGGATTTAACAGCTGGCAAAGCACTCCTGTAATCACTGTTCTCCTTCACTTCTGCACATTATGAGTTTATTGTTGCCCACAACAGAAAATCCCTCACAGGGCTTCCCTTTTGAGGGATTTTCTCATGGTAACTTATGTTACAGTAACTGGAGTTTTTCAGACAGTGCTGCCCACTCTGACCTATCTTCTCCTCAGCAAGAGAACTGCTATGTTATAGGCATAAGCTGTCCTTTTTGCCCCCATTGTGAACCGTGAACCACCACAGAGTGCATGCCTGCTAGGTATCTATACAGACAAGTATAGATATATAAATATTCACACTGTTGTCTCTTGAGTATACACAGCAGATACTGCAAGGCAGGTACAAGCACCATGCATGTGACAAGAGCTCCTACATAGTTCCACACACTTGCAGCTAAAATGACTTCTCACTTCTAAAACTGGTTTTCTTTCATAATCTCATTGCTGTCTTGCAGCCCAGGGTGATGGTAGCTCTGGTATCTTCACTCATGTAACTTTTCTGCCATGGATTGACCGGCAGAAAGGAAGGCATGATTCAGTCTCTTGGCCAAGCTCAGCCCCTGGGGATCCCTAATAAATAAGCACAGGCACACACTGTTTTGCACTGCCATGCAGAGCTGTGGGGAAATTAAATTAAATTGAGGAAATTAAACCAAGCTCTCCAGGCTTTAAAGAAAAGGTTTTTTCCTCAGTCATAAGCAATGCACCATACAAATGGGTGTAAACAAAGGGAACATCGGGGGACAGAAACAAAATACATGTCATGAATATCCCCAAAGGATTAGTCATTCCAAGGAGAATCTCCATCCTTTACTGGATGTGGGGGGGAATATTGTCACGAAGGATGAGGAAAAGGCTGAGGTACTTAATGCCTTCTTTGCCTCAGTCTTTAGCAGCCAGACCAGGTATCCTCAGGGTATTCATCTCCCTGAGCTGGAAGACAAGGATGGAGAGCAAAATAAACTCCCCATGATCCAGGAGGAAGCAGTTAATGACCTGCTATATGCCACCTGGACACTCACAAGTCTATGGGGCCTGATGGCATCCACCCAAGGGTGCTGAGGGAGCTGGCAGAGGAGCTTGCCAAGCCACTCTCCATCATCTATCAACAGTCCTGGTTAACAGGGGAGGTCCCGGACGACTGGAGGCTTGCCAACGTGACGCCCATCTACAAGAAGGGCCAGAAGGAGGATCCGGGGAACTACAGGCCTGTCAGCCTGACCTCGGTGCCGGGGAAGATTATGGAGAGGTTCATCCTGAGGGCGCTGACAGGGCATGTGCAGGACAACCAAGGGATCAGGCCCAGCCAGCACGGGTTCATGAAAGGCAGGTCCTGCTTGACCAACCTGATCTCCTTCTATGACCAAGTGACCTGCAGAGTGGATGAGGGAAAGACTGTCGACATTGTCTACCTGGACTTCAGTAAAGCCTTTGACACTGTCTCCCACAGTATTCTCCTGGAGAAGCTGGTGGCTCGTGGTTTAGACAGGTGCACTCTTCGCTGGGTAAAAAACTGGCTGGATGGCCGAGCCCAGAGAGTTGTGGTGAATGGAACGAAATCCAGTTGGCGGTCGGTCACAAGCGGAGTCCCCCAGGGCTCAGTGTTGGGACCGGTCTTGTTTAATATATTTATCGATGATCTGGATGAGGGGATTGAGGGCTCCCTCAGTAAGTTTGCAGATGACACCAAGTTGGGTGGGAGTGTTGACCTGCTTGAGGGTCAGAAGGCTCTGCAGAGGGATCTGGACAGGCTGGATCGATGGGCTGAGGCCAATTGTATGCGGTTCAACAAGGTCAAGTGCCGGGTCCTGCACTTGGGTCACAACAACCCTATGCAACACTCCAGGCTTGGGGAAGAGGGGCTGGAAAGCTGCCCAGTGGAAAAGGACCTGGGGGTGTTGATTGACAGCCGGCTGAATATGAGCCGGCAGTGTGCCCAGGTGGCCAAGAAGGCCAATGACATCCTGGCCTGTATCAGAAACAGTGTGGCCAGCAGGAGTAGGGAGGTGATCGTGCCCCTGTACTCGGCGCTGGTGAGGCCGCACCTCAAATACTGTGTTCAGTTTTGGGCCCCTCACCCCAAGAAGGACATTGAGGTGCTGGAGTGTGTCCAGAGAAGGGTGACGAAGCTGGTGAGGGGTCTGGAGCACAAGTCTTATGAGGAGCGGCTGAGGGAACTGGGGTTGTTCAGTCTGGAGAAGAGGAGGCTGAGGGGAGACCTCATCGCTCTCTACAATTACTTGAAAGGGGGTTGCAGAGAGGTGGGTGTTGGTCTCTTCTCCCAAGTGACGAGTGACAGGACAAGAGGAAATGGCCTCAAGTTGCGCCACGGGAGGTTCAGGCTGGATATTAGGAAAAATTTCTTTACTGAGAGAGTGGTGAGACACTGGAACAGGCTGCCCAGGGAAGTGGTGGAGTCACCCTCCCTGGAGGTGTTCAAGGAACATGTGGACGAGGCATTGTGGGACATGGTTTAGTGGGCATGGTGGTGTTAGTTGATGGTTGGACTTGATGATCTTACAGGTCTTTTCCAACCTTAGTGATTCTGTGATTCAAAGGCAAAGTATATACACAAACAAACTGTATACTATGTATACAAACAATCTATATATACAAACAAAACATACTAATGCCATGATATATCCAACTTTTTCCCCTGTGAGAGTGGAAGCAGGATGTAGTGGCTCACCTCAGACAACCACAACAGCCATTCACCTTGTGTGCTCTTTGATCTGGAAGATTGTGACCTCTGCTCCTGAAGCTTATTTTTCAGGTCATGGCTGAAAATGGAGGTCTGGATTTTCTTGGAGAACTGCCTGAAATTCTTTTTCTCCAAGGCAGTTGCCAGCGGAAAAGGAAAGCCGTCCTCACCTGTAGCTGTGCTGGGTGACACAACCTCTGAATGAAGGGCAAGTCACTTGATCAAATCATTAATATTTTATATGACAAAGAGGAGGAGAGAAAATAATGCAACAAGAAGAGCAAAAAGATACATTTGATGTATGAATCAGGTTCCCAATCCAACTTCTTCCACTGCAAATGACAAAAGATAACCCACTTCGTATGAGCTATTAACCAGTTATTTTTCCATGGTAAAGGTTTTGTAATGTTGCTGTGTCGTCCAAAAGAAGTAATGGGGTGTCTCTGCTGGGTTCCTAGGAATGGGGAATTAATTTAAACTGTGGATGTCTTAGTTCACACACAGGAGTTTTAGTGGTAGGGGAACCCTCTTTCAGAGTTTTCATTTTACATGGTGACTGGAAATTACCTGGTCAACTTCATAATCAACCCAGATAAGATTTAAACTTGGGCGTTCCTCTTTTGCGTTTCAGCGGCAGCAGAAGTTTCTCTCTGTACCTTCCCTCATAGGGGGCGTTTTGAAACATCTTGTGCACCACAAGTTGCTCATATGGTTTGGGAATCCCTGACCAGAGGCCAGTCTGAGCTGCCTCCCCCACTTCTCCCAGCCTCTCACATGTATTCCAAGGCTCTGTTCCGAACAGCTATTTTTGGCTGTTTCAGAAAGCTGTGTTCTTTATTCCAAGACCTCTATGAAGATTTTACACATCAAAGCCCATGATGCCAAGGACATGGAAATTATAACTGCAACACAAATGTTGTTTAATAAAACCAAGACATGATCCTAATGAAATAAATGCTTATTGTGTCCCCTATAGCAAGCAGGGGATCTTAATGTGTGTGAAGGTACAGGACAAAAATTCTTGCTGTTCAAAACAGTGGTATAATTATTTTAATGGGATAATAACAGGATGAAGACACATTCAGGCCATGTCAATGAGATCTATCTTTTACAAGCAGAAGTGCAGAAATTTCACCTGTGAATGGGAAGACGGTGTTCCTGTGACTCGTCCGTAAACCATGGACGTGCTCCTACAGCAGCTGAAGGGCAGGGACCTGTACTTTCCTCTCTGTTGGTATTATTTGTTGCTCATCTGAGCTGAGATGTGCCTGAACTTGCTGCCTTCACTCATCAGCCTGCATTGCCGATATTCCCACTGTTTCTACAGATCCCCTCTGACTGGTTGATACTGCCTTTTTAAGTATATGTCAGATCTTGATGAACAGTCAGTGTCTTGACAAATGATAGTCCCATGTGCAGTCATACAGCAATGCAGAAGCAAAGTGTCCTCCTCCCCCTGGTACCTGATTGGCACTGTCATTGAAGCAAATGGAAATGTCACCCAAGCAGGTGTCCGTGTGTGTGGAGAATGTGGCACTGAGTAAGACTGTTGCTCTTCTGGAGGTCTTGGTCATCACTATGAGAATCCACAGCATTGCCAATCATACTACTCTCTTCCAGCAGGGTGTGAAAAAGTTTTGGTAGAAACCCAAAGGATTTCTCAAGAATGATTAAGAAAAAAGTAAACTCAAAAGCAGGAGTGGTATGTGCTGCCCTTCCTGTGCAAGTACAATTCTGAGGAACTAGGAATAAAGCAAAAATAGGAAGTTACATTGCAACACGGAGCTACTTCACCCAGGAGCAGTGAGTGCTTCCATTTTTTTGAGAAGATGGTTCAATCAACACTGTTTTGCTGTCAAGTTAGGGGGAAGAATGTGTGCTTAAAGTCAGGACAATTTAATGTACTTGGGACACAGAGAGGTTTTATTTGCGCATGAAATTTGTCTTTTAATAGAACTTGTTGAGAAAAGGCCCCGTGAAAGGACTGAAAGCTGTATTCTCTCTTTTTTTTCTGGCAACATCATGTACACTTTTAAGCTAAGGTCACATACAGAGGGTAAGGAGTCCAGATGTGACAAGCTCCAAAGCCAATCTTCACTCAGGGGGAAGGCGTTGGTATATACAATTTTTCAGCTACTGATGGTGAAGTTGATGGATTAAGATGGTTTGGGCCAATCATCACAGCTGAAGGAGTGAGGTTCCTCATCCTATATTTGTCTCCCCTTGCTCTCAGTTGCATGATTTCCCTATTCACCTTGTGCCAATTTGCGCTTATCAGATCCTGAGCTCATTTAACTCCCTTACTTGGCAGGAAACTGACCCAGGAAAAAAATGGTCTTCTGCTTGATTGATAGGTTAAGGCTTTGTGGAGAGAAAGGTAGAGATAGCAGGAAGAGCACCTCTTTTAAAGACCATATCTCTTTAGCCATTCTGTTTAAATTTAACCCTGGCTTCAGAGGAGGTTTGATCCCTGCACTGAGAAAAGGATCTAGTCCAGCGGTACTGAACTAAATGTTTTAATGTTCTTAGTGTTTCACACTGAGAATGAACTCCTGCACCCTCTAAAATGGCAGGAATTGGCTTTAATGGAACCATGGTACTACCTTTATTTGTGGAAATAAAATTGTTGCGATTGCAAAACAGAATTAGTATCTCAAACTGATAACGGTTCTTTTTTGCCTCTGCAAGACATGTTTTCAGGGTTGATATGTTGCAAAAGTTGCTATGAAATTAAAGCTGTGCAAAAGTAGGACAATGAAAAGCATCAAACCATATAGTGTGGAAGGGTGTGGATTGCTGCAGAAGTATGGTACTAGTTTTGTGTTGGATAGGAAGGTGGACTGGAATTTGGAGAATCTGAATTCTGGCCTGTGCTTTGCCCATGACTTAGTTTATGACCTAAAAGGAGGCACTCAACCCTTCTGTGTGTTACCTCGTGTACAAATGACACCACATTGATATTCAGTTCTTGCATTGACATCAAGGAATAACCCCCCCACCCCCCCCCCCCACCCCACCCCCCCCCCTTATGTAAATTATAAGTAGTAAAGTTTCACAACACAGGACATGCCTGGAGATTGTGTCTTATGTGGAAACCACAGACTCACAGTATCACTAAGGTTGGAAAAGACCTGTAAGATCATCAAGTCCAACCATCAACTAACACCACCATGCCCATTAAACCATGTCCCACAATGCCTCGTCCACATGTTCCTTGAACACCTCCAGTGAGGGTGACTCCACCACTTCCCTGGGCAGCCTGTTCCAGTGCTTCACCACTCTCTCAGTAAAGAAATTTTTCCTAATATCCAGCCTGAACCTCCCGTGGCGCAACTTGAGGCCATTTCCTCTTGTCCTGTCACTCGTCACTTGGGAGAAGAGACCAACACTCACCTCTCTGCAACCCCCTTTCAAGTAATTGTAGAGAGCGATGAGGTCTCCCCTCAGCCTCCTCTTCTCCAGACTGAACAACCCCAGTTCCCTCAGCCGCTCCTCCTGGAGACTTGTGCTCCAGACCCCTCACCAGCTTCGTCACCCTTCTCTGGACACGCTCCAGCATCTCAATGTCCTTCTTGGGGTGAGGGGCCCAAAACTGAACACAGTATTTGAGGTGCGGCCTCACCAGCGCCGAGTACAGGGGCACGATCACCTCCCTACTCCTGCTGGCCACACCATTTCTGATACAGGCCAGGATGCCGTTGGCCTTCTTGGCCACCTGGGCACACTGCTGGCTCATATTGAGCCGGCTGTCAATCAACACCCTCAGGTCCTTTTCTGCAGGGCAGCTTTCCAGCCACTCGTCCCTAAGCCTGTAGTGTTGCCTGGGGTTGTTGTGACCCAAGTGCAGGACCCGGCACTTGGCTTTGTTGAACCTATGTTCAACCTTGTTGAACCAATGTGCCCCTTCATAAGTTAGCTGCTTTACCAAGCCCACCCCCACTTTTTTCAAACCACAGAAATGTTGTTTACTGAAACATACAAACTCTTGCGGAGTTTTGTCCCGGAGACAATCCTCTACTGTTGCAACTCATTACCACATTTTGATCTGCTCAGTATCATTTGGCAACAATTCGAAATGGCATTTCTGGGATTTCATCTGCTGTGGCCCAGGAAAGCAAACAGAAAGTCTCGGTACCCCGATGAGGCTCACTGCCTTTCCCCCCTCCCCTCTCCAGCTACGGCGTTTTATTCACAGAATCACAGAATCACAGAATCACTAAGGTTGGAAAAGACCTGTAAGATCATCAAGTCCAACCATAAAAAAAAAAAACAAAAACCAAAAAACAACAAAACAAAACAAAACAAAACAAAACCCCAAAAAACCAAACAAACAAAAAAACCCACCCACAAACCACAAAATACATTCAAAAGAACAGGACTCTGACTGCCACCGCAGCTCAGCGAAGCTGCATGAACTCCTTTCCCGGGTGACATCCATCCCGCTACGGGGAGCAAACCGGTTAGGAAAGGGTCTTTGCGAGACCTGCCAACCCGGCCGGGAGAGCGGCTGAGCCCCGCGCGGCCCACACCCCCGCCCGCGCCGCGGCCCTCGGGCGCCCCCTGGCGGCGGCGAGGCGCCCCGCGGCGCTGCCCGCTGGCGCGCCCTGCTCCCGGGTGGTGGTGGAGGGAGCGGGGGAGGCCACGGCCGCCCCCCGGGGTGCCCGGGCACCCGGTCCGCAGCACGTGCCCGGGGCACGAAGGCACCGAGCTCGCGCAGAAGCAAAATCCTCTTTAGTCTGCCGTGTGGGTAGCGATCCTAGGGAAGGGCTGCGGTACGCCAGCGGGGAGGGTGATCCGTCCTGCGCCTGCTGCTGGCAATTGCCCTCCCGTCTGGCATCCCCGGGGGGACCTCCTGCCCGCCGGGATGACGCTGCCTTCACCCCGCAGCCTGAGCGAGACATGTGGTAAGCAACTGTAGATGGATCGCTGAATGTATACCATCCCTTGCAGTTTTACCATGAATTAACCAAGAAGATTGAACAGAAAGTGCTCTGAAGTCTCACAGGGTTCAGCAGAGAATTATGTTTTCTATGAATTGTTAAAAGAAGTGGAGTTGTACGACAGGAATATAGCAGCTGTCCTACGTATGCTGACATTGCATGTATCTCTCATGGTACAGCACAGGCTGGTGGCTCCCATGGGCTGGGGTGGGGAGTGGTGAGGGCTGCCCATGGGGTCTGTCAGGGCAGGGCCTGACTCCTAACAAAATAGACAAAGTTTCCATGCTGGGCTTTCAAATGATGATTAGCTACACTGGTCTCTCTTAGTGGTGATAAGGGAGGGCAACGTGAAAGCATCAGTGAGGCCCTAGACAGACAGTGGGAGAAAACTTTGGTGGCAGAATTTTTGCCTGCCGCGTGGGATAGCCAGGTCCCCCTGCACCTCTGCAGCCTGGGGGCTGACTGGCTGGGCAGCAGTGCTGCCAAAAAGGACCTGGGATACAACAAAAATTATTAGCTGGAAATGCACCCTTGTGGAAAGGTGGCCAGCAGCATCCTGGGCTGCATTAGGCAGTGGCAAGAGCAGGTTGAGAGAGGTGATCCTTCCCCCCACCGACCTAGCCCTAGTGAGACCACAGCTGGAGTGCTCTGTCCAGGCCTGGGCTCCCCAGGGCAAGAAGGACATGGACATACTGGAGTGAGTCCTGCAAAGGACCACTGAGATGATTAAGGGATTAGAGCTGATCCTGATGTACAAGGAGAAACGGAGAGAGATGGGATTGTTTAGCATGCAGAACAGAATGCTCAGGGGGATATTACCAATGTGTGCAAATATCTGATGTGGGACACTAAAGAAGACAGAGCCAGACTTTGCTAAGTGGTATCCAGTGAAAGAACAAGAGGCAATTGGCACAAACTGAAGTATGGGAATTCCCATTCGAACATAAGGAAAACTTTTTTACTGTGAGCATGGTCAAACACAGGCACAGGTTGCCCAGAGAGGCTGTGGAGTCTCCGTCCTTGCAGCTATTCAAGACCCAGCTGGACACGGTCCACAGGAACCTGCTCTAGGTGACCCTGCTTTAAGCAGGGAGGTTGGACTAGATGATCTCCAGATGCCCCTACCAGCCTCAGCCATTGTGATCTTGTGATTCCAGGAAAGGTGTTTTTAAAGCAAGAAATGTGTCCTCTTTTAAAAAGAAGTGTGAAGAACAAAAAGGTAGTGGGAGAGGAGAAGATTTCCCTTGCTCTCTGGACCCTAAAGACTGAAACAGATAAGAGTTTGTTTTTTTCTTTTTCTCCTTTGTTGTTGAACTGAGCTGGGTGGAAATATGAATAAGGATGGGAAGGGCACTGGTAGACATAATACTTCTATTATTACTCAGTCAAAAGGATTGCAAGCCTGAGATGGGGATTTTTTGCTGGCCTGTAGATCTGTTGGGAATAACATTGTGTTTTGGCTGGCTGCCTTTTTCAGCAATGAGATTAGCAGTAGGTTTATTTGTCATGTTCAGGCTGGTATAAGCCACCTTCACCATTTGAATAGTTTGTGTGAGCTTGTTCACTGCGACCTTTTAGAAATTAATTTTAACTATGTATTTTGAACGCCACAGAAATGAAAATTAACTTTTAAACTGTGGGTCTGTACTTGGATTTAGAACATCTAGCAATACAGAGTGCAGCAATTTGCTCCTGCAGTCCAAATGTCAAAATGGATGCTCCCTGAAATTAACTGGGACATAGCAATCAGCCTCCCCCTGTTATACTTCACATTGCAAGGAAAACCTCAGCTTCAGTTTTTGGGTAACTATTAATCCTCTTCATAACTTTTCCATAAATACTATATAGCCAGTAAATGCACAGAGCTGACTTTTGATCCTGTCTAGCTTTCAGGAGATGTCCTTTATATGATCTAATTAGAAAATCCATTGGCCAAATGCTGGTGTTATTCCCCATTCCTATGTCTATCCATGAAAACACTGTCAGATAGGAACAAATCTAACACTAGCATAGTGGAAAGAAAGATTGTCAGCTATTTTGTCTCTGTTCATGACTGACATTATTAGTCTATTCAGGGCAAAATGTGAAAAAAATTCTAGGAATGGAAATCTGGGTACTTTACTCTGATGGTTTTTTTTAATGAGATTGTTTTCAGTTTTATGTGCATATTTCAGAACCTTTGCTTTCAGGTTTGGATTCAAGCAAATCTAGGAACCTAAAAAAGAATTTAGTCAAAATGTTGATGAAAGCAAGTGTCTTGCTCAATAATCTGTATTTGCAACTCGGAGCTTGCTGTGGATGAATGCTGTCTACTTATGAAACCATACTTTCTACACTCTTGTAGTCTACAAAATGTTGGCCCATATTAGACACATGGCAGTAGAAGTTGCAGTGTTCCTGTGGCAGTAGAACAGGAAGCATATGTTTCTTTTATGGGTTGTGCAGAGTTCTGTTTCAGAAAGCAAGTCTTCTGAAGTTTTTGCTTTCTTCTTGTACAGAGTTTACACACTGTAGATGAACTTTGAGTAGGGATGCATGATGAGCCAGCTCAGACCTTATGGGTTAGGGTTAGTGGGTGACCGACATGGGTGTTGTGGTGGGTGTCTGCTACAGACAGGAAGATGAAGCAGATGAGGTATTCTGACCAAAAACACAATAAAGGAACATAGAAGAGGTAGGAGCAGGGTCAGGTCATTCCTCCAAGGTTTGGAGGAACAGAGACACTGTCTGAGTGTGCAGGGATTCGATTAGGAAAGTGAAAACCCACCTGGTGTTGAATCTCTTGAGGGATGTGAAGGGCATTAGGTGCATTAGGATGTGTAGCAACATGTGCTTGGATTACAAATGCCCATGTTATTAATGTATGGCAAAATAACCTGAAATGAACATTTTTCCTAAGGAACATATTCACACAGAAAGAGCGTACTTTCTTGAAGAAGAGTATCTTCTTTGACATGTGAATTCACAATTACTTGAAGATTAGATTTCTCCCAGCCTCCCATTTGTGTATAATGCATTCAGCATTTGTACTCCTAGAGCACATCAATATTGTGGTACCAAATATTTATTCTATATGAAACAACCAACAATGTAGTAAAATTTCCAAGTGTGATTTTCCTGTTTGAATGTCTACCTTCTGTCACACTGATTCTATTCTCTTATCACTTCATAGCCAAAATATATGATTCTAGAAAAGGAAAAAATTCCCCTTGCAAAATCAGAAACTTCCGAGAGAAATCCTAGTGATTTTTTTTTACAAAGTCGACACCAAGAACTCTGGGCTACAGGGTGGAGTGAAAAGTGCAGATGTTTGAAAAAATAATTGTTCTCTAAAAGAATAATTTTTCATTGTATTTTCACTAATGTAATGAAAAATTACCAGTCTTCAGGTAAAGATCTTCTAATCTTTCTTGTGGCATGTGCTGCTATGACAGGACAGAGTGTCCGTTTAGAAACTGATCAGAGTCTGGTCAGTCTCTGTCCAAGGACTGGCCCTTCAGTCACAGCATTTTGGGTCTCCTAGCTTTGTGTCCCAGCACAGAGTTGGGACAGCCAGCTGGAATTTAGCCTATGTCACGTGAATTTTATGCTCAGACTAGGACAAGAGTAATATCTTCGATCACTGGATGCAGGCAGCCCTCCCTCTTCCAGGCAGCATCATGAATACCTGGGAGACACCAGAGCTAAGCCTGTGAGAACTGGAGGAAAAGAAAGACTCCCACCAGGGACTGTAGCTTAAGCAGGCACTTGTAGAACCTTTTATTGTTCAGTGTAGGATTGCTGTGCCTCTTTCTCATCTTCCAGACTGAAATACGGGTGTAGATAGTGAGAAAGCCACTCGCAACAGATCCGAGGCACCCAGATTGGTGTGAAGCGCATAAACAAAATAGGATCTACTGAATCCCGTCTGTGTCAGGATGACTATATTTCAGCTGCTGAGTTGCAACTAAATGACCACCAGCTTGACTAAGATTCCTGAAGTCCTCACAGACTGCCTGGACAAAACCTGCAGATGGAAACAGATAACAGATCTGAGAACTCAAATGGATGATAGCTTGGTTTCCAGGCAGTTCCAGGTTGTACCTGTAGGCCCTTCATTGTCAGGGACTGAAAAGCCATCTGCTAAAGTTCCAGAAAAATCATGAGACAGACACATGAGTTTTGTTTTCTTTTTTAAAATTTTAAATAAAGATTTCTTCTTCCCCCAACGTGTTTTATTTCTCATCTTTGTTTCCATTGCCCTGAGACTTCCATGCTTTTCAAGAACTGTGGTTTTAGTATAACTCTGCATATTGGGAAGGGTCAGTAAATTAAGACGTTTATATCTGAGAGAAATTGGCCTTTTCCTTTCTGGTATTAGCTTCTTCAACAGAACAGATTTCCATCCTAATTTTTTAAACAGGCCTTGTTTGATATTGGCCCATTTCACATTGATCAAAACAGACCATAGAATGAAATAACTTTTAAATCTGAAAAGCTGAAAATGTTACTGGAATTCAGCATTTGGAGGACTTCTCTGTTTCTATAGTTTCAACTATAGAGAACTATAGAAGGAAAGCTAGAGTAGAGTAGAAAACTGAGTCTCAGCTTTTCACTCAGGTGGAGAGAAGAGGGAAATGGCTTTTGCCTGATTTTCCTTCAGTTGCTTCTTGAACTAGAATACTTTAAGAGTTCAGTTAAACAGAAAAATGATTGCCTGTGTCTGGAACAAAGTTGAACTTATTTGCAGGTCAAGAAGCTCAAGTTAAAATTTGTGGGAATTACCAGGTTACCTAAAGATATTCTTAAAGATACAGATGTTAAGCTGATGAACTATTTTGGAATACATCTGTTGGACTCAGGCACCAGAAATGTTTAGATTCTCAAATATAGCATCTCTTGGATTTTTCAAAGGTACTTGAAATTAGTAGGATTACTCCCCAGAATCAGAGCATTCCCCAGCTCTGCTCTGTCCACTTCCCTAAATGTGTAAGTACACTTGTAACTCCATTCCTAAGAAGCTTGGAAATGTTCAGGTATATTTATGAGCAAGGCCAGTGGAAGTAAATATTCATAGCTTGGATAAGAATAAAGTTTCTATAAAATACGTGCTGCTGAATGTCTCATTCTGCTTTCAAAAATGCATTACTCTTCTTGAAGCCAATGGGATTAGGGTAAAGTTGGAAGATAGTTCTCTCTTACTCTTAAAGAAGACATATAAAATAGAATTATCTCTTGCCTGCAGCCTGTAAAGGAATTTTCATAGGTGTTAAACCATAAACACCTTTTGAAAGGCTGGCACAATGTGCACTATACATATTTATAGTTAAAATGCCTCAGGTCTGTATTTTAAATATGCAGTTCTGATCTAATAGTGTCAGTAAGCTGTAGATTGGCTTTAAATTTTATCTCGGTTTGGATATGAGACTACAGATCTAGAGTTGATGACAGTATGTTTTATAGCTGGCTGCCTGTTTTGCATGGCATGGATTTTAGTACTGCTGTGGCATTTCATATGCTCATTTATTGGAAAGACCAACATTAAGACCTCTGATGTGGAGCAGTGCAGTAAAACGGTAGCACAAAGGCCTTCCTACTTGTAAACAAGTCCACTAGATGTCCCTCCAGCTCTTTGTGATGATAATACATAGCTGATTTACTCAGACCAAATGGATTTAAGACCAAGAGCACTGCATTTTATATCCCATATCTTGCATACGTAGCTCTTCCTGGGTTCCTACAGAAGTTATGAGTCCAACATAAATCCAGTTTCAGAAGGCGAAGGTAGGCCTCTTCCTTCCATATGTGTACAGATGGGGTTTTGATCTTTCAAATTATTTTTGTCCTTCTAACCTTCCTTTTTGACAGAACTTTTGCAATGATTTGAGTGGAAGGAAAATGCAATCTCTCACTGTATGGGTAGTAGGCGGATATAACACTGGGGTGGGAAAGTGAATGCATTTGCAGGTTTTGGCTGGCTTTCTACAGGAAAAAGACAACTTAGCTCAGTTTCACCTTTTCTACTCTGCAGGTGAAGACTAGCCTAAGAGTTAATCTAACATGGCAGTCTAGTTAGGTGGCCTGATCAGCCATTTAGTCTTACTATGAAGGTAGCCAGCTCAGATATCTCACAAAAGTTAAGACACTTTTTCACTACACCCTAAAACATGAAGATTAATCTCCTCTGAAATGCTGTTAGCTCTGTTCCATATTCTCTTCTGCTACCTCTGAACATGTAATCTCCTTTTCAATCTTGGTACTGTCCTGATGCTTGTGACATCTGGAAATGTAGTTCCAGAGTTTTAGTAAATACCATGTGAGATGATATTCTCTTTTGAATGAATATCCTTTTACTTTTGTGCTTTGACACAGAGAAAATTAATGTCTCAGTTTTGTTCTTTGTATTTTTTAATTCCATAGCCTCTTATTCACCTGTTTTCTAAGGAAGAGAATCCTCATATTTTTATGATTTCTACTGATATTCCTACTCTTTTTCATCACATTTTTCTTGACTATTCTCCCTCAGTTTCTCTATGTTATGTTTTTCTTGGTGTGGCATAAATTTCTTTACATGACAAAACCACAGGAGATGGGGGCAATATAGTGCTAACTTCTTAACAAGGTCACCAATTCATACATAGCTGTATGGAACAGTATGTCCATATTTCTGTTGGCAAGATAATATAGCCCAGTTATGAAATTTTATATTATTGAGCTGAAAACGTGGGTAAGACATGGTGGAAAAAATTATTTTCTCTGCATAGAGATGCCAAACATCTTGAACATATCTAGCAATGACAGTGGGTTGGAGTGAGGATGGGGGGGAAAGAGAGTATACAAAGAGGCAGCAATGTTGCTGTGCTGATTTACATTAGTAAATCAGACCATTGGACTCTGAATCAGCTCCGGCACAGAAGTGCACTACTTCAAGCCCTTATCAACAAAACAGGCTAACCTATATCCAAAACAGAAGGTGGTAACACCTTCTCTATTAAAGGCAAAGATCAAATTCTGTTTTTCTCTGTTGGGAATTTGACACAAGTCATGTAAGACATTTTTCTCTGATCACAGGCACACAGGAAGTTTAGAAAACTGCAAGTTAATTCACTGTGGGAAAAATATTCCCAGTTACATGAATTTAAATACGTAAAATTTACGTATTAAAAAAAAAAGAAAAAAAGGAGGGACAATTAGAATGGCCAGTCAGAGATGTTATCCTTATGCTTGTAGGATTTCCTGGAGTAATTAGAAGTGGGGAAGCTAGTGATGTTTTCCTGCATTGGGAATTTGGTAGCCAGGACTCAAATGTGGAAGGATCTGTATAAATCTGTTACAAAGAGATAGGCTGGGTTTTACCTTGAATATTTAGCAGTGCCAGAGGCACATCCATACATTTTGATAATGGTAAAGTCTATATTCATATGCAAACTGGGTTGCTAAGTAGTTTCTCAGGGCCCAGCAATAATAAGGGATCTGGTGATTCCCTGTATCCCCATGACACCTCCCTCCTGGTCCTTCTAGCCTGCTTTGATCCTTTGTACCTGCTATTGTTTTGTTACTGTTTCTGTGGTATTGCCTGTCACGGATAGGAAGGAGCAGGGGAAGAAAGTAGCAACATGTTTTCCCCTTTCTCTTCTGCTTACCTTTTCTTTTAACCCTTCTCTCCTCCTCTCCCCTTAGATCATGGGAAACCAGACAAGGGAAGGAAGGTTAGGGAGGTTGATGGGAAATTCCTTTCCTATCTTTGTTCCTCTTCTGAATGAAAAACAGGTGACTGTACAAGTCCTCTAACTCCTTCTAGTCCTAAAGTTGTCACTTTATGTCTATCTCTTACCCAACCACCTGACTCTGTTTTCCTATCCAGTTCTCCCGTTTGCCAGCTGCTGTTTTTAGGGATTATTAAATAGAAAGGATCATTATTTGTTGGTTAGTTACTCATATCCATGATAGAAGTCTTCAGAAGGGCAATACACCTTAAATTCTTTGCTGCTGAAGTTAATAGTTCATATTTTTACAAGTATCTCATTGGCAATGTTGAAAGCGTACATGAAGATAGATTTCAGGATCAAGTCATTGTTACAGAAATTGGCTCATGTCATTCAAGTAGTAAATCGCATCATCTCCACCAAATTTTTCACTTTGGGTCAGGGATGCAAACTGATGCACTTGTAATACATTGAGAGTGCTATTTGCCATCTCAGACACATAAACATGGATGCATAAACTTCTGACCTTGCTTTACTTTGTAAGAGAAGCTGTACTACTGATCCTTGCCTGGACAGATGGTCATCATTTATCATGTAAAAAGAAGCATCAAACTATGTAGGATTCTTTGTGTAATATTCTTCAGGGTGGTTGCCACAGGGAAATAATTTGCTTTTATTTATTTAGAAAATGGCTTTTACTAAATTCCTGCCTGTTATACCTCAAGTCTTCCTTGCAAAATATAAGACAGAGAACAAATCATCCAAGCTAATAAGATACATATGATATGTTTTCCTGTTGGACAAAAATGTCCTATTTTGCATTGACCGACAAGAATAATACCTTCTTTTCCCTGCTTATTAGTATTTTAGAAATTAGGTAATATTAATGTGATAATGGAAAATCGAGATAAACATTAGTTGTTAAACACTGACATCTCTTTTGTAGTTCAGACAATCATAACAGATAAGTAATTTATGACAATAAAGCCAAGCAGGAACACTATTAATTATTTTAGATGGAAATATTTCCATGATAAAAATTTCAGTAAGGATTTTCTGTATGTGCCTGTTTGTCTTCTTTATCTTTTAGAATGTCTGTTATTTGAGAAGTGAACTCTATATAGTAACTCACAGCAACTGCAATTTTAGTACTTTGAAAGACATAGGTTCATAATTGCCAAAATCCTCCTCAAATATGTCTATTTGGAGTAGTTTTTTACAGGCCAAAAGGTAGTCATGAATAGGCTGTTAATGATTTCAGATTCCAGACTTGCTAGCTAGTAAATATTAGTCTGATACAGGGCTATCACAAAGCGCTACTTCCCTCTGATGACACTATTTTAAATAACACAACTGAAAAAAGGTCACTTGTCAGGGATGGTAAGACTTGGTCCCATCCTGGAGAACATGGAGAAATCAGGTTGCATCTAGGTTGTGTCTTTGGGATTGTCTGTCTGTGGAAATTTTATTTGTGCTTATGAAGTTCACACAGTGGCTATGCTCATGATTACATGGTGGAGTCTTTTAGGGGTACAGCTTGGTGAGATCATTTGTACGCGCTCAGCTTTCACCAGAAAGGACAGGTTCATGTTTTAACAAGGGCAAATTCTCAACCCACAAATTAATTACCTTACCAAGAGGATGAGAGAGGCCATTTGAAGATCTGGATTTATTTTCCTTCTTCACTCTCCTATCCCTTTTTGATTGTTAATTCTCAGGAGAAAAAATACATGACTGGGGCCTAAACGTCTCCTCACTGCTCTTGAAGAACTTGCCAACCTGAGTTTTTAATGATACCATTTCTTGCCTTTAATAAACTATGAGAAAAAAGAATCTACAGTTTGACTTGTCACAGCTTGCATGGAACGTAAGGGTTTATAGTATAGTTGGTGACACCATTAATAAGTTACTTGGTTTAGGAACAGCCTTAGATATTGTAATAAAATATGCCAGTTTCTTAAAAATAACTGCGAGCAAAATTTCACCACTGTTCTCTGACCTGAATTATCTTCTCTTCACAGCAGAATCTGTGCACGTTAATGGATAATTGCTACAAGCAGTTCTGGGCACCAAGTGCATGTTGTGACTGTGTCTAACTGTACATTGGAGTAAGATGTGGGTGGCCTCCTTATCCCATCCTCCATAGGCAGAAAACCCAGGCAGGGAAGGAGGGAGGTGCAACATGTTCCCATAGCTCCCCCAGGGCAGAAGATTGGGACAGCAGGGTTAATGATGATTGTGACACTCTCTTGTCAAATTTAGGAAAAAAATATGCCAATAAGACAGATTTATTTGTAATAGAATTCATATTGACCTTTGATCTTCTTCACCCTACTCTACCACTTATTTTTTACACTGATAAGAGTTTAAATTGAAAGTGAACTGGTACTTGTGCCCCTTGTGAAGCGATGAAAATGACAGTACCAATTATGGAGGAACAGATCACCTTTACCCCAATTTCATCAGATCAAAAGCCATCTCTTCACAATTTTATGTATGAGCATGGTGTTAGCAAAAGCTGTATTACTTTGGTTATTAATGGACATAAAGGATGTTTATTGAAAGATGTAGTTCATTGAACACTCTCTGAACTGAGTTTCTCAGAAGTCAAAGATTTGTCTTCTGTGCTGAATGGCGTGGAAAACACTTTCTTTTTCCATTTTAGTCATCCTATTTACTATGTGCTGCTTCTCAAATCTGTCATCATGCTGTTGTTCTTGCCTCATGTTTTCATCCTTTTCTTTCTGTACATTAGGTTATTTTGATTCAGGCTTTTATTTTCTTTCAGTTGGGTAATTAATAGAGCTGGCTTCACCCCCTCTTATGCCCATGCTGAATTTGCCTCATTTCTATTTTGCTTTTCAATTCATACGTCAGCAGAGATCTCTAGTTACAATAGCTTCATGTTTCCTGGAAGTTCTGCGTCACGGGGCCAAATTTATCCCTGGTGTATTTTCCATTGACACAGAAATTACACCAAGAATGAATCATCCTCCGGTGTTATGTTCATCTGGTCTTATTTTTTTCCTCAGACATTGTTTGTTTATATTAATCATGTAATACTGGTAGTCATTTGAACAATATGAAATCAAATTATGTTGTTTTGGGGACTTGGCAAAGACAAGAACAATGAAATAAAATTATGGAAGTCACAGATCCAGGCTAGACCTGTTTCTTTCACATAATGTACGTAATACTCATGGTAAGTACTAAATCTTATTGCAGTCTATTTTTCACTGTTCTGAACAAAAGAAATTTAAGATGGGAAAATAGATTTTAGAGATAATCTTGCATTTGGGAGTACAAAAGCTGCAAATACCTCTGACCCCTATACAGAACGAAAAGATGGCTAGCAGTCAACTAGCTTTAAGTGATGCACACTTAAAAACATGTAGAGCAATCCTTCTGAGGTCTGATATGGGTGCTTATTATGGAGTTAAACGATGGAGCTTTTCATTGAGTTTGTTAACAATCCTAGAAAACTACACGTACAAAAAGGTAAAAATATAACCAAAGTTGCAAACTATTTAAATCTAGAGGTTTCCTCCTCAACACTGTCTGGTTGCCAGCAGTCGGGAGAGACAAGCATAAGAAAAATGAAATTTTTTTATTCTCAGTTCAGTGCCTGTCTTCACTCTGGTCCTAAATAGCTGATAAAGAAATATGCTACACCTCTGCATTTCTTGGCTGCAGTACATTCAGTGAGTCTGTGGGGATGGTCCCTGCACCCCTGACATAGCAGGAGGAGCTGTAAGAGGGCAGAAGAGTTTCTGAAGCCGTTTCATTGATTTTCCCCTGAGCTGAGAGGCAGCAGTATCTAGCCAGTTATTATACACTCCTTGCCAGCAGGCCAATAAATCAGCAGATGGTGGTGGGATCTGGGTGGGAGACCCTTCCCTGCCCAGTCCACCCCTAGCCGGGGAGGGCAAAGGAATTCTGGAAAGTAATCTGGATTTTACGTGGATCATCATGATGACACTGTTGTCTCCCAGCATACTAAGGTTGAATTTCAACACACCGTGAGGAGCCTTCTCTTTGGTGCCTTGCAGGGAGCACTCTGCAAAGGAAAAACAAGTTGTAGAATGTAATAGTTTGATTGATGAAAAAGGAAATCTTCACACATTAATAAAATGTATTTTGGAAGTCTTCCTTCCCGCACCTGCTCTTCAGTGATGCATATTGCACAGCACCCAGATGTTTCTGGTGAAGTCTATTTAGATTGGGGGTAACAGGTGGGGCAGCCTCTATTTACACTTGCTGTTTTTGGCTGGGATAGAGTTAATTTTCTTCTTGGTAGCTAGTATGGGGCTGTGTTTTGCATTTGTGATGGAATCAGTGTTGATAAGGCAGGGATATTTTAGTTATTGCTGAGCAGTGCTCACACAGAGTCAAGGCCTTTTCTGCTCCTCACCCCACCCCACCAGCGAGCAGGCTGGGGGTGCACTAGAAGCTGTGAGGGGACACAGCCGGGACAGCTGACCCCAACTGTTCAAAGGGATATTCCATACCGTATGACAGCATGCTCAGCATATAAAGCTGGGGGAAGAAGAGGGAAGGGGCGGTGGGGGGGAAACTTCTGGAGTTACAGTGTTTGTCTTCCCGAGTAACCATTATACGTGATGGAGCCCTGCTTGCCTGGAGATGGCTGAGCGCCTGCCTGCTGATGGGAAGAGGTGAATGAATTCCTTGTTTTGCTTTGCTTGAGTGCGTGGCTTTTGCTTTACCTATTAAACTGTCTTTATCTCAACCCCTGAGTTTTCTCACTTTTACTCTTCCGATTCTCTCCCCCATCCTGCCGTGGGGGGAGTGAGTGAGCAGCTGTTTGGCGCTTAGTTGCTGGCTGGGGTTAAACCATGACAGTCCTTTTTGACACCCAACGTGGGACTTGAAGGGTTCGAGATAACAACAGATTTGATTGGAATGTGCTAGATCGAATTTATAGCTGTTATTGCTGTTTAGCTAGTAATTGACAGGCTCCTGTGTTTACCATGGGGCTTGCTTTCCTTACTATTAGAGTCTAGTGCTCATTAGTGGCTGCTTTTTGCTTTTGCTACTTGCTGTACTGCTGTATTGCTTATCATTTTATCCTGCTGTGCCTGGGAACATTTTGATAACAGCAATGGCCATGCACCTGGGCTGGCAGATGGCCAGGGCATTGCTGCTGTTTCTGTGCTGCTGTACTGGACAGGCTGGAACTCCAGTGAGAACTCGAGTCGAAGGGACTGTGACCTGTGGATGAGTCCACACGGGAGCAGGACACTCCGAAGTGTCTGTGGCTGTGAATAAGTCCACACCAGGGTAGGTACATCTTGAAGTGTCGGTGGCCATCTGTCTGTGCTGCAGCAGGTATACCTCTGAAGGGATTGTGGCCCAAGGATAAGCCCACGCAGGAGAAGGTACACCTTGAAGCATCTGTGGCTGTGGATAAGTCAATGCTGCAGCAGGTGCACCTTGAAGCATCAGTGGCTGTGCACGAGGTCATGCTGGAACACCTCGAAGTCCATGAGGCTGCTGGTACACCTCTGAAGGGACTGCAACCATGGGTGAGGCCATGTTGGAGCAGGTTCACTCCTCAAGGGACTGTGGTTTTGTGTAAGGCCACGCTGAAGGCATTGTGACCCATGGATAAGGCCACGCTGGAACAGGTGCACCTCAAAGCAACTGTGGCTGTGGATAAGTCTATGCTGCAGCAGGTATACCCCTGAAGAGACTGTGGCTTATAGAGAAGACTCCACCTGCAGCAAGTACTCCACTAAGGGACTGCAGTCTATGGATAAGTCCAAGCCAGAGCAGAGGCAAGGGGAGGAATTCATTGCAATGTTAAACCCCATGGTCTGGTCCAAAGGGACCAGGGATGGAGATTGTAATGGATACGCCTTTAAATTGTTGTAACCCAGGATTTGAGTTGCATGTTATAGGAATTACTATAGCAGGAACCACCCGAACCAGGGGAGGACAAGCCTTACAAAAAGCAGTGCAAGTGCAGCAGTGACCCAACCTGAGCTGGCTTTGGTGCCAATAACTCCACAAAACACACTCTCTCTCCTGTCCTGAGTGACCACCATAACAGATGGAGCCCAAAGGCATGGACTAAATGAACTCAATGGACATTTTGTGGACATTTATGGACATTTTATAGACATTTCACATGGGTGGTCCATACACTAAGGGGATGATATCTATGTATTGAATCAAAGGATGGGAAGGGTGGTGGTGGATAATGAGAATGTATTGGATAGTGTGAGACCTGAGCATCATGTAAATGGTATGGAATAAGGGGTGGAGAATGTGCTGATTTTGGCTGGGGTGGGATGGGGGAGAGAGTCAGAAGAGTAAAAGTGAGAAAACTCACGGGTTGAGATAAAGACAGTTTAATAGGTAAAGCAAAAGCCACGCACTCAAGCAAAGCAAAACAAGGAATTCATTCACCTCTTCCCATCAGCAGGCAGGCGTTCAGCCATCTCCAGGCAAGCAGGGCTCCATCACGTATAATGGTTACTTGGGAAGACAAACACTGTAACTCCAGAAGTTTCCCCCCCACCGCCCCTTCCCTCTTCTTCCCCCAGCTTTATATGCTGAGCATGCTGTCATACGGTATGGAATATCCCTTTGAACAGTTGGGGTCAGCTGTCCCGGCTGTGTCCCCTCGCAGCTTCTTGTGCACCCCCAGCCTACTCGCTGGTGGGGTGGGGTGAGGAGCAGAAAAGGCCTTGACTCTGTGTGAGCGCTGCTCAGCAGTAACTAAAACTTCCCTGCTTTATCAACACTGATTCCATCACAAATGCAAAACACAGCCCCATACTAGCTACCAAGAAGAAAATGAACTCTATCCGAGCCAAAACCTGCACATTCTAGGAGGTGAAATTATGGGATCTCTTGAGCCTGCTTGCTGCATTTTAAACTCACTCTGAGGCTGCTTCTGCCTCAGTCCTATAGCAGGACTGTGAGCTGGGGAGCAGGAATGGGCCCTAACTTCTCTATCTTCTGCACTCCAGTGATGTGATGGGCTGGAAAATTACTCTTTTAACTCTGGCATCGAAGTGAAGCAGATTGGGGCCAGGATAAATACACATGTGGGGGCTGGAGTGTGTCAGTAGGTCTTCCTGCAAAAGATGGCTAGCGAATGGGTCCCAAACTGTGAGTCAGAAAAGTAAGAAAGAGATGCAAGGAGAGCTGGGGAGGGAGTCAAGGTGAGAGTCTTTTGTAATGCATCTGTTCAGTGTCCTTGCCTTCATACATATTTTTGTTGAAGAAAAACTTGAGATATCTAATCCTTGCGTGCTCTCTTTTGTAAACTATAAATGAAACCAGGAAAAATATTCTGGGGTTTTATTTCAGTTGTCAAAACTCTCAGCAAATTGAATCCTAAACTCATGAAAACATTGTGTCCAAAAGAAAAAGACAAGCTTTGACAACTGTATTTTTGCAAATTTGTGGTAAAAGCATGAAGAAGTGACATACATTATTCACTAAACAGCCAGACAGAAAAATTACTCTTTTCTTACTTCTCCCCACTCAGACATTCTGGACTGGAATTTTTGAAGATGTGAGAAACCCAGATTCAATTCTCTTGCAATTCAAGGGGATTTGAACCCACATCTCACAACAGAGTTCACTAACCACTATTGTATGTGTTACTCCAGAGGGGATTTGTCTAAAGCACTCTTCTTAATGATGTTCAGCATTGCATAGAATATTAAACTTTTTGGTGGAGAAAGGATAGGAACTTAGTTGTCTTGCCTGTTTTTTCTCTTTTTACCCTGATGGATGTTTCATGTAAAGTGGACCTACTCTAATGAGGAAAGATTAATAACAACACTCAAGTATACCTTGGAGTGGTTTAAACTCTCCCTGGGAGGTGGGAGACAAGAGTTTAACTGCCCCTAGGAAGTGGAGGGGTCCTGTATTTTTCAAATATTCTTAACTCCAAATATCCCATATCTTTCAAATACTCTAACACTGGACTGTTAGTGTGTGTGATATGGGGAGGAGGTGCTTATTATTTATTTCATCAAATCTGCCTCCTCTTGTATTGCAAGTACAAAAGCCCAAATACTTTCCTTGATGTTTCCTTCAAAGATGTTCACCTGTGAGAGAACTAGAGTGAAAGATATAAAACCACAGTCACAAAAGCTTTTAGGGAACAGATACAAGTACCCATCACAACATTCTGGTAGCAACCAAAAAAGAGTGAGCAAGCTGTTTTAAAGTAATCTCACTCAACCTTAACAGGTCCTGCAGGCCTATCAGCAGCACCTCCACATCAGAGACTGATGAGAGATCAAGCAAAATTGGCAGGAATACTTACTGTTTTGAATGATAAGTAATTATAATGGAGAAAAGCAAAAGAAAGCAGGAGTAATGCTCAAAACTACAAAGACTAATGTGGGCATTTGCACATGAATGTGACTTGCAGTTCTTTATCTCCCAGTATGTAATCTTGAGCAAATTCAGACCAAGTACTGTCTTTGTTCACTGCTTTAATAGCTAAAAACCTCCTTAAAGGCAAGAAGCTTTTACTTTTATCATCTTATCAACTTCATGTGAAATAGCACCTGGCTGTCTAAAACAGCCTTGTGTCTCAACGTGCTCTACAAAGTAGGAGCTTTGTAGAGACTGATTGTGAACCGACATATAAGCAAATGGAATGGACAGGTGTGTTTGACAATAACTTTTACACAGTGTTTTGTTTGAAAGCCTGGAAGAGCTGTCCAGCTGTGCTGCATAATCTTGTTACATTTTTTTCATGTCATAAAGTCAGTCTGACAGAACTAGGATGCGATGAAAAGAAATGGCTCTTATACACATTTAAGTGGACCTCTAACTTATCAGGCTGTTGCTAAACAACAGTAACTTGGATTATGTGCAGGTGGTTTCCATGTGGTGGTAGGCCTGTCTTTGTGTGGTTCTGACATGGGAATGCCATTTTCAATACGAATTAATGTACAACAAACTGTTCATAGGTTGATTAAAGATTTATGTCTTGCAAGACAAGTTCTCTAGTGTTTTAAACTATTATTGACACAATGATGGCAGTTCCCAAATGCGAATATTCCTCCACATCAGCTCATATCAATGTTATTTAGCTGTTATTTAAATATTTAAAACTCAATTTTAGTTTAAAAATGCAGACATCATAAAAGATAATACTTACTTGTTTTTAAACAACTGAAAAGGCAGGAGAGGACTGAAAGTAGTTATTCTTAGACTTAATTTGAAGTGGCTTGCTGTAGCGCATTTAATTTCAGAGTAGTATCTTTGTTCTCCTCGCAGGTTTTGAAACAACATGTCCATATTATGAATGCACTATGATAAATATTTATTGCCCTCTCTTTCAAACAGAGATCCAATGCACAGCATGAGCAAATGTGAATCTTAACATTTGGAGAAGCATGATAAGCATTTCAAAATTCAGCCCAAATATCATCAAATATATTCCTCGATGGAAAGAGAGACTATAATTAACCTACTAAAGCTTTTCACCATGGATGATCACAGTTGTTTTCATTTGTTTCAGGAGTACCTCCTTGGAACCATGTGGTATTTTAAACTACGGATAAAACCTCATGGTTTGCGCTTTACTTTGAGAAGACAGATTTATTGACAGATTCAAGAGTGTGCCTTCTTAGAGACATGTCTTTGTAGGGAACTCAGATTCTTTTACGAAAAACTAGGGACCTACATTCTTCCAAATCTGAACTCCAATGACAGCACCTAGCTGCCTATGTAGAACAACATGAATCCTGGCTTTCTTGGCTCTCTGACTAGCTATAAGCATGTTAAAGTTTTCTCAGAAGTTTTGAAACTTCTGCCCATGCTACTGGGGTTCTTAAATCTCCATGGATTCTCTTTAAATAAGGCACAGCTTTCACTGCATCTACAGATCAACAGTCACCTGGTAGCAGACTGTAACATTCCCTGGCATTGGCTTTTTGTGATCGGCCTAATCCAGACTAACTCTGACTGCGACTTTGAGACTGTTGTCAAGTGACCTGGAGCCTCTCAGCAGAGCGGGGACGATGATATTGTTTATTGATTTTCTCGGTCTTTTCTTTCACTGTGTTAGTGGTCTGGGAAACATGCCTTGCTTAGCATGTCTGCCATCAGCTGTGACTTCACAGCACCTTATTTTCCATTTCTAGTGCTGCTTGTTCTCTGGGCTTAGTGGCTTTATCAGGATGGTTTCTCATAGCTTGTGATTAGGTTGCATTCCCACTGATGCTCAAAGGTGATTAAGCTGTTCCTTTCCAAAGAGCACAGCCAATAGATGATAGCCCCTGCTGCTGATACTGCAATTTTACCCAGAAATTGTTCCATGCAAAAGCAGCTATGCTGAGAAGGAATGGCAGAACCTCAGGTTCTTTTAAAGCAGGTGAACAATGGGTCTGTACTGTTAGGGTCTTCCTTGATCTCTTCTTCTGGACTTACAAATCATGAATTCCATTCTTTATGGAACAACTGTTTTAACAGCAGGGTTGGGGTCTGCTACTCACTTCATTGTAGTCTCAGGCTCAGTTTTGAGGACAATCTTTAGAGAAAGCAAAGGATCTGAGAAATGCCTTGGTTCCAGTTTTCCTACTTGGAGTATGGTAAGATCACAGCTCAGTCTACAACATTTGTCAAACCATGAGGGTTAAAGTGGATTTCTGAGCCACAGTTGGCAGCATGTACCATCTTGTTAGAAACTCTTTGAGATGCGGGGCTTCAGGTGGGCATCGCTTCTCTTTCAGTCCTCTAGAGAGGACTGAATTTTAACCCTTAGGCTGTTGCAATGTCATATCCCATTTGTATGGGTAACTGACTTGCTTTTTTCTGTTTGTTTATGGGAATGATGCAGATTCCAGGAAAATTGGATTGTGCATACAGTTTCACACAGCATGCATGTTGTGCTGGAGGAAGATCCCTCTAATTTTGGGAGAGGTGCGATCCCATTTATTAGCATTCTCTGCTCGCTAATGTAGATGTTTTCCCCTTTATTTCTCTTCCATATTTTTCTGTAGTGCTGCAAGATATATATGGTCTGAGATTTACCCTTACCTGTAGTCAATTATTTCCCTGCCCTGGGGAATGAAGGTGTCCCTACCTGTGTTTTATCAGAGCAAATGAATGCTCTGTTTATGCCCTAAATATCCCACTTGCAGTAATGTGTAATGCTTCTTTCCCACAGAGAAATGTAATCCAAGTCACAATCCTGCTCAAAGTAAATGTTGCTCTACAGTCTGGCGTCTTAATGTACACATAAAAACTCTAATTACATGAACTATTACCTCTCATGTAATAGTATATCATAAGGCCAGAATGAGTGTTTCTAGATATTCAGTTTTGATTTAACTCACAGGTTGTGACTTCTTGCAAGACATGAACCAGGTTCAGGTTCCTTGGAGCTGATGTTGTTGTGGGTCTGGGTTCGCAGGTGCTGTGATTCCACTGAAGGTAGCAGGGGACATATCATACCTCACGTCATATTGTAGTTTCAGGGGATGTTTTGTTACAGGCATTCCAAAGATATTCTTATTCAGAGCACATACCTAATTTCAAGCAGGCTCTGCTAGTCTAGTGCCATTAGACATATTGTTTGTACAGTTGGTAGAATTTTGAGGAGTGTTGAATGTAACAAGTGTGTTCACTTGTATCTTTAAATTGCCAGGGAAACACAATTGTGCAATCAATTTTTCCTGTGATGCTGCCATCCTCAGCCAGCTTTGTTGAAAGTACATAGCTTCAACATGTGAAGCATTGATGACTTTAGTTAGTCTCTATCACATTTAGAGTGAATAAAAGCTCACCATTTGTGTTTTACAGCAACTGAAACAATTCAGTGTACAGTGAATTGCAATCATTGAAGTCAAAGGGAGTTTTCTGTCTACCTGAGCAGTAACAGCACCCTCAGCAAGGCAGAAGGATTGGCTGTGGGGCTTGGAATATCCCAGGAGGAAAGGAAGATGAAACAGTGAGGTGGTCATGGGGAAGAAGCAACAGCATTCAGTGAGCATTTGAAAAGTGCATGCCCCATCTTTATAAGCAGAGAAGTCTGACTGTTGTTCCTAATCTGGCTAGAAGGACTTGGGCAAGTAGCTCTACGCAGTGATTTGGGAATGCTCCATCAATGCAACTAAGCATACATGCTCAGGAGGGAGTTTAACTTCTGAATCGTCAATGAGCGATTCAGAATAAAACAGTAAGTCATCTTACTAGCAGTAAGAGTAAGCCTGATTTCTGTCATCTTTTTAATTTTATTTGTTTAAATTGTTCATCTTGTTGCCAGTAGCCAAATTGTCTGCAATATGCTGAATGCGTATCAGGAGTCTTTTTATTTCAGCACCTCTCAGGATTTGAGTAAATGGTCCAAGGACTGATCTCACTGATATTGTCCCTAGAAAAATAGTCTGTTTCTGCTGCTATATTTCCCTGATCTGTTACAGACAAGATTGTGAAGAAGTTTTGAACCAACTATATCTTTTGTTTGTATTTAGCTTTTGTCTAAATTTTTCATTTCTTTGTTTTAGAAATTGCATTAGCCCATCTGTGTTACAACTCTCGAGAGGAAGGATCAAAAATGTCCCATCTTCCAGTATAAGGAGACCACTGGGGGACAGTGGAAATACTGAATGTTCTGTTCACAATTTTGTTCCTGCACTTGCCCTGTAATTGCCATCTAGAACTTCAGCTGTGTCTCAGTACCTCAGTCAGTTACTTGTTGCTCCTTACATTTAATGTAAGAACACAGCGCATTTTGTAACATTTGTCAAACTATGAAGGATAAAATGGAGCTTTTAACTATACCTGATGCCATGTATGTCTCATTCATAACTTCTGTTCTTATCTCTATTCCCTTTTTGCACACACTGTACTTTGTGTTTAGTCCTCACTAGGTGATTTTAGATTCCAGACCTGTGCTCAATGACTGCTGGGAGCCTAACAGAATCACAGAATGATATGACAGCTATACAGAACGACAGCTGTACTAGAAACTGAAAAGACATGTAAAAGGCTTGGAAACCTGAAGCACTGGTTCAGAACATGGCACAATCTGTCTTTCAGTGAGTTACAGTTTTCAGAGGCTTTAATCCAATTAGCTGAGAATTTCATTGGCTTGGTTATACAAAGGAATTGAGAACTGGTCATCTGCAAAGCAACTTTAATATATGTATGTTCTAGGGTTCAAGGACAAGAGTTAGCTGGGCTCATTGAGAGAGACTTATACTAGATTTGAAGGGGGACAGGGAGGTAACCGGGCTTGCTAAAGAGGCACCTGGGTGTAGTAGCTCAGCACTTGTGGGCCATCATGCTAGTAGGTGGAGTTACTAGAAGGTGGAGTTGCTAGAAGGTGGAGTTACTGAATGCCTTCTTTGCTTCAGTCTTTACTGCTCCGGCCAGCCCTCAGGAGTATGCAGACTTTGGAGGTAACAGAGGAAGTCTGGAGGAAGGAAGACTTTCCCTTGGTTGAAGAGGATCAATTTAGAGACCAGTTAAGTAAACTGGACATCCACAAGTCCATGGGTCCTGATGGAATGCACCCATGAGTGCTGAGGGAGCTGGCAGAAGTCATTGCTGGACCACTCTTCATCATCTTTGAAAGGTCCTGGAGAACAGGCGGAAGTGTCTGAGGACTGGAGGAAAGCCAATGTCACTCCAGTCTTCAAAAAGGGCAAGAAGGAAGACCCAGGAAACGATAGGCCGGTCAGCCTCACCTCCATCCCTGGAAAGATGATGGAACAGCTCATTCTGGACATCATTTCAAAGCATCTGGAGGAAAAGAAGGTTATCAGAAGTAGTCAACATGGATTCAGCAAGGGGAAGTCATGCCTGACCAATCTGATAGCCTTCTACGATGGCACGACTGGATGGATAGATGAGGGGAGGGCAGTAGGTGTTGTCTACCTTGACTTCAGCAAGGCTTTCGACACCATCTCTTGCATCATCCTCACAGGCAAGCTTAGGAATTGTGGGTTAGATGAATGAACAGTGGGGTGGATTGAAAACTGGCTGATAGATAGAGCTCAGAGGGTTGTGATTAGTGGCACAGAGTCTAGGTGGAGGTCTGTAACAAGTGGTGTTCCCCAGGGGTCAGGACTGGGTCCAGCCCTGTTCAATATATTCATCAATGACCTGGATGAAAGGATAGAGTGTGCTCTCAGCAAGTTTGCTGATGACACAAAACTGGGAGGAGTGGCAGACGCACTGGAAGGCTGCGCTGCCATTCAGCGTGACCTGGACAGGCTGGAGAGCTGGGGAGAGAGGAACCTTATGAAATTCAACAAAGACAAGTGTAGGGTACTGCAGCTGGGGAAGAATAGCCCCATGCATCAGTACAGGTTAGGGGCTGACCTGCTGGAGAGCAGCTCTGTGGAAAGGGACCTGGGAGTCCTGGTGGACAACAGGATGACCATGAGCCAGCAATGTGCCCGTGTGGCCAAGAAGGCCAATGGCATCCTGGGGTGCATCAAGAAGAGTGTGGCAAGCAGGTGGAGGGAGGTTATCCTCCCCCTCTACTCTGCCCTGGTGAGGCTGCATCTGGAGTACTGTGTCCAGTTCTGGTCTCCCTGGTTCAAGAAGGACAGGGAGCTGCTGGAGAGGGTACAGCAAAGGGCTACAAAGATGATTAGGGGACTGGAACATCTTTCTTATGAGGAAAGGCTGAGGGACTTAGGTCTTTTTGGTCTGGAGAAGAGAAGACTGAGGGGGGATCTTATTAATGCTTATAAATACTTAAGGGGTGGGTGCCAGGAGGATGGGGCCAGTCTTGTTTCAGTGGTGCCCAGTGACAGGACAAGAAGTAATGGGCACAAACTTGGTCATAGGAAGTTCCATCTAAACATGAGGAGGAACTTCTTTACTTTGAGGGTGGCAGAGCACTGGAACAAGCTGCCCAGAGAGGGTGTGTGGTCTCCTTCTCTGAAGATATTAAAAACTCACCTGGATGCATTCCTGTGCAATCTGCTCTAGGTGAACCTGCTCTGGCAGGGGGGTTGGACTAGATGATCTCCAGAGGTCCCTTCCAACCGCTATCAGACTGTGATTCTGTGATGTTTTTAAACAAGTTATCTCATCTCTGTAAATGCCAAAAATTACATGATTTTTGCAGTGCCTTGGGAAACTCAGCTGTTTTTCCAGTGTATTGTTATTTCATATCTTTTATTTTGCCACCAAAGGGCTGAGAAATCATACTGCCTCTTTTAGAAAAAGCTTTGTTTAGGGCATAAAAATGCAAAACCAGCCTGCAGGAGCCTCTTCTTTTTCAGCATCCTTTGAGGCTGACTCATGGTTTAGCTTTTTGTTTCTCCTCAACGGGTGACCTCCACACACAGCAATCCCTCTAAGCAAGCTTATTCCACTTGCTCTAAATTATCTGACCAGCTCAACTCTGTTATACAAAGCTTCATATAGCACAAGAATTTTCTGTCCTAAAAACCTCTTATCAGTCAAGAAGCCAGAATGAATGTATACATCTTCTTCTGTTCTAAAATTTCAAGGGAATAGGTTTGGGTAAGAATATGTTTTTAAATGTACAGACTCACTCCAGCTGCCTTACATTACAGCTTGCTGTCCACAGCCTTTGTGTTCCATAACAATATTAGAATATGCTGGGGCTCCTGTGGCCTAACTTCCTATTGTAAATCTCACACTGAAACCTCTGCCATCTGAACTGCTGTATACACAGGGTATTTATAGAGAGAGAAGGGTACAGTGGCATCCCTCTTATCACAGCAGAGAAGTCTGCTCCATTGCACACAGGAATTAGTGTTACTGTAGATGCTTTTAAGGATAAATCAGATGCAATTTCAATGTTGAAACCACAATCCTGTGGGTCACTAATAAATAATTGCCATCTGCACGAATGTATGGCTGCTGCATACATTTCCTTTTAGTTCCACAAACCTTCTCTTATTTCCCTGCAAAAGGCTAGTTTTCAGCTCTTACGAATTTCCCTTTGCTTGTATATCTTCTCAATTATTAGTGTCATGCCTATTTCAAACTGAGGCTTTTGCCTATATATCAGCTCTTAGTAAAAGGAAGGCATAATTGCCAAAAGGGCTCTCTTGGCATAGTGGCTACTTAATATATTTCACATTTAATGAGGAAGCAATTGTTAAAACTAAGTCAAACCTTTGATCACAGTCAAAATCTCCTTTCATGAACTTAGGAATTGAAAATATTTATGTGAACACCTGTATAAATCACCTGTGTGTTTGTAGCTATTGTATTTAAAGGGTCTGGATCACCTGCTGCTCCAGCTGCTGTGCATCTAATGTTGGCAAAACCAGAGCTGATTCCTAAAAACATTTCTGAAACAAGTAGTAGGTGCAAAACTTTTCCTTTAGAAATGTTTAACTTCTCACCTGCAATAGCTGAGTATGTTATATGACAGCAGGTCAGATTTAAGCATAGGGTATTTGCATAATTGAAAGAGATGGTCTTGAGTAATGAAATCTGCCTGATATATAAATTGCCTTTAGTTTTTTAAGGTGGTTTTTTTTTATATATTTAATTTGTATCACCTATGGGCCTTGCAAATCACCTTCAATGAAAATTTAAAGCATGAACACAAAGGTATGTCACTTCCAAGTGTCCAAGTTCTGTTGGCTTGCATGAGTGCATCAAATATTTTCAGAGTAAGAGTATTTCTAATTGTGATTATGTATTAAATTAAGGAACAGCCAAAAATCAAACACAACACTGATTCAATTAAAATCAGTGTTTTTATATCTGATTTTGGGATTTTAATGGTCTGCTTGTCTGGCCTTTTTTTTTTTTTTTAAGTTGATGTGTCCCTGCAGAAAGACACTCATAACCAATGAACATAGTGTTTTTGATAATAATAATGATGAATCAGTCCATTTTTGAAGGAAAGAATAGAGTCTATAAAAGAGTAAATCCACTTATTTATAGGCTAAATGACTGTCAGGCCAGAATGTCAAAGCAGAAATGTTTGAAAGTGCAATTCTCCTTTAATACAGCATTGATATATGCTTAGTTGTTTATTCCGTATGCTTTATATTGATGACGTTTTATGAAGTCATTCCAGTGGTCAGTGAGAATGTAAGATTACGGGTTATTTCACATGTATTGAGCTTGGAAGAATGAATTAAAATAAATGAGACAATTATGTGGAATATCTTGGCAATAGTTTGTCCAAATACTTTAAGAAGAACTGTAGGTTTAATCTGCACAGATTCTGTTCTGGTGTAAATAGAAGTTGCTAAAAGCGAATCTTTGCTCCTGTTTCTCAGAAATATTTGTTTGTTGGAAGTTTTTAAACTAGAAATGATGTATTGACTAAAGAGGGTGACTGTTTTATGTTGTTGAGTAAAGACAGAATGTTATTTTATAAAATCAAATAGATGCTGTGTCTAACTGCTTATATTTATAATGGAACTTTTTCTTTTTACATTTAAGCAGCAGAAATATTTCTAAAGCAAAAATTTCTGCATTTTGTTCATATTATTGCTGTGAATATACATACTGTTGGGATGTTCAGTCCTGGTTAACTGAAAACACTTGGAGATGTATTTGGCCAAAGATTTGCTGCAGTTATGAATGGTAGGATTTGTGGATGGCAATGTGACATTGTCACTGTTTTGAAACGTGTTTTCTGCAGAAATGGCAGAACTTTGGGGAATGAATGTTAAATGGGGATACCCCTTGCTAGCTTAAAGTAACTGATTAAGCCTGTGAAAGGTCTGCATAATTGACATAGAGATTGTTCTTGGCTAAGAAATTCTGCAGTAAAAAAATGGAACCTGAAAAAACCCCGTTTGTTTCAAAGACATTGATAGAGAAGAAGGAATTTCAGAATCTTTTCTTCACCTTCACATGTATTGGCTTCGGATAGTTGTGATCTATGGTAAAATAGGATCAAGTTTTCAGGTTTTCCTAAAGGAGAGAGAGAGAAATGTGGATCCTAAATGTGAATATTATGCCCCACTTTTCCAGCTGGGTGCACAGAAATCAGAACTTTTTTTTCCCGCCTAGTTCTACATCTATTTCTGTGACTCATGTACTATGAGTAGTCACTACTTCCTATTATTTGTGCATTTTTTTTAATCTGTTAGTTTACAGGTAATAGCTTGTATCTTAGATAGACGTTAATGTCTTCCTCTCTCCTACCATTCTATTTTAGGGAGAGACAATAAAAGAACATATTATATTTTATGTCACATTGCTTACTAAGTTTTAAGAGAAGGAAAAGTATTTTAATTTTAACTTGACCCTTCCTGAAACAAACCACTCCATTTTTCTTAAAATGAGTGTCATGATTTTTATGTAGACAAACTTTCAAGCTTTAAACGTGTGGATTGATGTTTATGTTTTCCCTTTGAGTGCAAGTAATTGTTTTTAAGACTTTCTTCACATTAATAATACTTACCAGGGCATCTGCTCATCTATTCTGAATGTTAATTGATGGCAGAGTTCAATTTTCCTGTCATCACATGGGGTTTGTCAAGGACAGACTATAAGAACTCAGAGCTGGGAGACCACAAAACATATGTCTTAGCTGAGGAAACGTTGTCTTCCATCACAGCAGGCTTTCTAGTGTATTAGAAAAAAGTTAATATTAGGAAACACCCTTCAATATTTTTAGTAATCCAAAACAGTGATACTCTTGCTACAAATGTGTATGGTACAATGTTGCTGATGTACTGTCATTCAAGCCCCCAACCCCCCCCCTTTTTTTTTTTTTTTAATCCTGAGGGTTCAAGTCTGTTCTCCTACAGGACTTGGGAAATGTTTCTGAAAGTTCATGGAACATTTCATAGATGAGTAATGCCCTTGCAAATGAAGCTTTGATGGGCCGGGTACTACTATTATCCACCACAACTGAAAAGTCCCTAAAACTGGCTGCTTTCTGCACTTCCCTGCCACCAGGAGGAAAACAGCTGAGTCAGGAGGGAGCTTCTGCTCTCCCCAACCCCTTAAAAAGAGGACTCTTCTGAACAAGAAAGAAATACAGGAATTTCCTTGTTTCTCTCAGGAGAATGGTGAAATGAACAGAAAGGGTCCAGAACCTGGGGAAAACAAGCTCCCATACTCTCATGCAAAGAAGAAGTTGAAATTAAGCTGTTGTTACTTACTTCTTTCTTGTTTCCCCTTTCTTACAGTTGCAGATCTGAAAAGTGAGAATGGAGAACTCTCTTGAACCTACAGATCTCCCCAGGCAGAAGCAGCAGGAAGGCCTGAGGAATGTTAGTGTCAGGCACATCTGCCCCAGGGCTAGCGGAGGTGCATGGGGTAGCCCCACCCTCCAGCACAACTACTGCTATAGGAAGAAGGGGGAGCATGCTGGGGGACCCAAAGGCAGATGTGGGGCTTGGGAAGAAACTAGTGCTGGGGAGCAGAAGACAACCTCTTGTTTCCCATTTTAAGCTGTGTGAGATAGTAACTGCAGTGGAGGTGGGAAGGGAGAAGCCAAAATCTCAGTGAAACAAGTAAAGCTTACATTCACTCACAAGTTTAACCCGTAAGTTGAAAGGTTTCGATTAATGTCTTTGGATTAGGCAATAATTAAGTACTATTCCAGTCTACAAAATACTTGCTCTGAACAACTTACTATCTGGTTTAAAAGCAGGAAAAAAAAGAAAAGTTCAGTTCTCCATCAGCATGTCACTTTTTTCTTTTTTTTTGGGAAGCTGCATGGTTTCTGAGGCACTCTGGGAGAGCAAATGTCAACATTGTATGGACGATTTATGTCCATTTACAAGGTCTGTTGAATCAATTATGTGTGCACATATAATATCACTCCAAATCTGGGTATGTTGCTTTTCCGTGCAAAATTCTGGTTCTTGCACAGTGCTTCCAATTTCAATGTATTATGTGTTGCAGTTCTGTATTCCAAAAGTCCATAGTTGCTGTTATCTGATATTTATACATCGGAGACTCTGGGCAGCTAGATATGTGGGACTGGTAGCAATTTTTGGGTAAACTTTCTTAAAGGAGTTTGAGTTGCTGCGTAGTCTTGAAGGGCTGATTCTTCCTTTTTCCTTCCTGTGAGCAGTTACATACATGCACTGCCCTGCCCATGGCCCAGGGCTCCATTTTAGCCCTCCTGGGGCTGTCAGCCCCTGCCCCAATGAAGGCGCAGCAGGTCTGGTCTCCAGCTCCCACAGCCCTGCCCTGCCTGGGCATGGGCCCAGCTTGGGGCCCACCCGTGGGCCCACATTCCGGCCTCGCCTCAGCCCGTCCCCAGGGAGGTGTCTGATGCCCGGGGCTGGGGCTGCCCCTGGCTGTCCTGCTTCTGGCTGGGGTGGGATGGGCCCTGGCTGTCAGGGCCTGCCTGGCTGGGCCTCCTGGGGACCCCACCGCTCCCAGTGCCTGACCCTGAAGGACCCACCGGCCTTTGTGGCTCCTTGACAACGGGAATGTTTATTAACAATATATTCATTTAAAAAAAAAACTCAAGTAGGCTTTCTCCTAACTTAAACATTTCGCAGCAGGAAACCTTTTCTTCCAATGCAAAGCTCGCTTTCACAAGGCTTTTTGTCCTCTCTGGCTATTTGCATTGATTTCAACAGTGCGAAGCGAGTTGTGAGTCAGCCGCCACACTCTGAATCATCAAAATACTTCTGTATCATTAGCAGACATTAAAACCAACATGTTGTTCGAGTGGGAAGAGTAATGCAAGTTTAAAGCATCCGCATAACTCAGTGGTGTGTGTAGGAAGCACCACGGCCTTGTGTAACGGGAAGAGCAGCCTGGAATTGATCCTGCCAGGTTTTTCTTGAGGAAAACTGCCAGAGACTTGAGCTGTTAAGTCAATGTTGCATTTTAATGAAATTCCTGGCACATCTAATGCTAAAAGTCCCCTGAAGGGAAAATATTGTAAATCTGTCTGGTAGTGCTAGGAGTGAGGCTCATAGGTTGGGAAGGAGGTTGTTGCTTCCAGTGTTTGTTGGGAGCTGGGGAGAGGCGCCCCTTCCCACCCCGCGGGGCTAGCCCTAGGGAAGCGCGGCCCGGAGCTGCCACCCAGTCGCTTGCTGCGAGGGGGTGTTTGCTGTGACTGCTGGTGCTGGCACTGAACCCTGGATATGAGCAAGGACGCAAGGGTGCCCAATGGAACCACTGCATGGAAACTTGTGTCAACAGATAGTATAATAAATGAAATGAACTGTGAGTAGATAAGGGGAATATACAGGCCAGGTGGCTTGTGAGCCTCATGCGTTTCAATACAGGGCAATACATGATGAACTTCATGACTCTGGGCATAAGAGAGAAAGGAAGCAGTTGACAAAATGTTTATACCAGAAAATAAAATTTTACATCAAAGACTGCTCATAGGCATCAGTCAGTTAGGGAAAATGTTCTTCTTACTTTCCTTACAAATTCCAGAAGTTGGGTTTCAAAGATGATTTCAGAGTACTTGCACTTGGGAAATGTAGGCAATATCTATTGCATATATTTAATAGTAATGCAAATATCACTTGAGACTGCATACTACAACATTAAGTACATAATGTAATGTGTGTGTGTGCACGTGTGGGCTGGGTTTTCAGCTTGATAAAGTCTTGGCTCCTCACTTGGGCAGTCCAGGGAACTGAGGTGGATCTGCCACAGTCTGTTTTAGTGTATCTCCTGATGCTTCTGCAAAATTCTCCTGCTTTGAAGAAATAAAATATTTATTTAAAATTATTTTTTTCAGAGAATCAGGTGCAGTTAATTAGGAGTGGGCTTTCTCTGTAGTCATACTTATCCCATCACTGCCTGCTGCACAGCCTGGGCAGAAGCAACAGGATGATCATTTGTCTGATATAGATAATTTGATGAAGTGCATCAGTGGTCTTATGATGAGCAGGATGTTTGATGTTTCTACTTTCCATAATGTACGAAGCTGATTCAACTAAGAATAATTTTTTTTGGTCTAATAGATAAATACATATTTAAGAAAATCAGAAGAAAATTGTGAATGCATGTAGTAGGCCATAATAGCAGCTTAGAATCTTTTCTGCATGTATAGCAAGGTCATCTCTTACTATACGTGTTGTATAATCAGTTTAAAGAGCTCTTATTTTAAGTAGACATCTTGATTGGTTATATAAGACCACACTTGCTAGATAATTTATTCAGTCTCTAAAATGCAATGTCTTTTTGAAGCCGGTGTCATTGTTAGCATACATTTAGGCTCCTCATTGTGAAATGATTATCTGAGTTCTTGAAAGTCTTTTCTGTGGAGTAGTTGAACTTCAGATTATTGGGAATTCCTAGTATGCACTAGTATTACATGCAATTACATAATTTAAGACTGTGCAGTAAAGTGCAATTTCAGAAAAGTTTGGAAATGAGTTTTCCATTAGAGCTGAATGAATATTGCAAAAGTACTTCCACAAATATTTCAACCTTTCAGTAATTTCACCATATCGCTTTTTATAATCACTGCCTGTAAGTCTTTCCCTTGAATCCTCAAAAAACATGAGGAAGATCAGTTTGTTTGTAGGCACTTACAAAACAGTCAAGTTATCTCAATCGAATTCTGAATTAATCATTACACTGTTAAGTACCATTATCTTAAAACTGCGTGCAGTCTGTGGCTGAGACTGTTGCAATCAGAGTTCAACCCCTTTTTTTTTTTTAATTAAAAGTGGTTTTCCTCAAGAAACTGTGTACAGTATTTCTTTTAGAAAAAGAAAGGAGAAATAAAATCGCATTCCTAAAAGCCTCAGTCTCCTCATTTTTGGGATGATGCTAACTTTCAAAACAACTGTTGGTTCTATAAAACTTCATAGGACTGACTTATCTGACAAGCCAGCAGAGGAATGATTAGTTTAGATAGTATATAAAACAGACCCTTTGTCTTCAAAATCCTCAGTATCTATGAAGTTGGAAAAGGCACATTGGTGGATATTTACATCAGTGAATTTCTCAGTATTTAAGGTAGCTCGCTGTTCTCTGCACTTTCCTTCTGTAGTCAGCGCAGGAAGTGAATAAGAGGGAGTCAGCTCCAGGGGCAGTTTAGCTCAAGGAATCTCTTTTTTTCCCCTTGGAAAAAGCCATCTTTCTCTTCTTGTTGGCTGTAAGTGAGAGTAAATGGTTAAAATAGGTGCCTAAAATTGGGGAGTGTTAATAGTCTCCATGGTATGTATGTATATCATTGTGCATTGCACAGGTTATAGTCTATGTACTATTATCACTTCTCTGTTGCGTTCTCTGCTGTTTAACTTTCCTGCAGGATTCCACTGCAAGGAAACAAAAGCATTTCTGTCCTTCCCAGATTGTGACGCAGATGCAATTCCACTTCTGTTATCTCCTTATCATGGAACTGGGCCAGCTCAGCTACATTTCTCTCCTTCCAGAGTATGCAACTAAACAGTTTTACTAAAAGTAGGGGGTTAGTTAACCAGTGGAACAAAAGATCACGTTAGAAAGACCATTTTATAATCTTAAGTGTATATTTTTCTCCCCTAATGTTATATAACATCAAAAGGTAATTTGGATGGGATTCTTCTTCTGGGATAAAGGAAAGGAGTAGACCCAGTCTGCAGTCCTCTGGAAAGCTCAGAATTCCTTGAGGCTTGGTGTGGGCTTTGTCTTCCAAAGAACATGCGCTAAGCCTGTTTTTCTTAGTTTTTGATTGTTTTTATTTTATCTTTTTTTTTTTTGTTTCTCCCCCATCATTCACACTCCAAAATAAGTGTTGTTTCTCAAATATCACCTTCTTTTCTGGAGTTTTAAAGACAAAACACAGAGAGGTTGTCTTGCAAAGACAACCAACATACATGTTGGCCATTCTGTAGTGTATTGAGAAGTCCCTCTTCAGACAAGTAGAGAAACTCAAATGAGAACAAACCATTTAAGAGTGGGAAAGGCTGTGACAGGCCATGGTTGATCACATCAGTATGGAAGCTGATGAGATCTCAAAAAACATTCCAGGCAAAACATTTTATATGGAAGTGGAGTTCAGATACACTGAGACTGCTCTGCACTGTGAATCAAAGGGGATTTGATTTGTAAATGGGGATGATTAGGAAATTGCCTTTGAAAGCTCCGTCTGGTCAAACTTAAAACAGTTATGTAGACATATGCTTTAAATTTCCAGCTGCTGAGCCTAAATCTACAGCCTTTTGAACACTCCTAACTTAATGAAGTCAACAAAAACTGCTGACATTTTTCACACACAATAGGTGCTTGAGTCTTTGCAGCTTTGACTCATTAGTGTATTGTACCCTTTTGACACTTGCAAGAAGAACATTTGAGATGACGGCATCTTAATTGCAATCCAAAGTCTCTACATTGTGCTGCGGGAGGCAATCACTTAAAGAACTGTAACATAAAACAATATATAAACCTGGAAGCAGGGCACAGGTTGATCATCAAGGCTGCTGTTTTTGATGGTCTTCTACAGAGAAGAAGAAATGACATTCTAAATCTTGTTAAGCTGAAAAGTGATTTCTCTCTCTCTCTCTCTCTCTCCACATATTGAAACAATTTTGCAATACTTATGCTGCAGGCATAGTTTAACAAAATTCAAAGATACCTTCTGAAGATCCCACAGGGCAGAACCTGTAAACATTTATATGCGATTTCTAAGCTTTCCAAGACAAAACTGCGATGTATGTGAAAGAAGAACTGAAGCCCACACACTTCCTAACTTCTTTGCAGGAGAAAGATGGGGAAAATGGACCTTATAGACCATCTTTATTGGAACATAAGTGTGTTTGCAGGAGCTTCAAGAGACCTGGCTGTGATGCTGTTCCATGATGCTGACTACCTTAAAATTATGTGGGTTTTTTTAAGGTATTCTGGCTGCATTTGTTTAACAGACTACAGGACAAACTTTCCAATTTATCTACTTTAAGTTACCATACTTATATTTTGGAAAGCAGCCACTATTCTGAAGCCTATAGAACAGAATCCCTGTGGCCGTAATGCTAAATTATGAAGTACTCATGCAACTTCAATACCTCTACTGGACTCTTCCTCAACGTGGTTTGCTTATGCAAACAAAAGTTATGGATGTGAACGCCCTGTTCAAGATATTTGTATGCAAGCGAGAGGGGGAAAAAAGAGGGACTAATTAAAGATGCTTCAAAATATTAGGTATTAAAAAACATAATCTTTTTAGTATTATTTTATAAAATGGTAAGCCACTTCTGAATTTCGCCTCTTAAAGGCAACCAAAGAATTTGGCTTCCATTGCCAAAGTCACCCAGGACACTTTGTAGTGCTTTTAGGGACATGACAATTAAACACAAAGCCATAATCTCAAAGATTCAAAATTTTTTTTCTCCTTTTGCATGAAAAAGGGACTGAAGTACTTTTATTCTCTAAACTAGGAGCAATTCTAATATAATAATGAATTCAGTAAAGACCTCTTTCAAGAGTGGGTTTGGTATATCCCAGGTGAGATTTTCAGTGAGACTCCCAAATAAGACATAAGGATTTTAAAATAAACAACAAATCAAGATTTTATTAGAGTAAAAAATGAATATTTAACTTTTTAATAGAGAAAACTCAAATTGGCAATGCAAGTTAGTTCAGAAGCCCTGTTTATTCTAGTTGCCTCCTGTCCATTGTAAGCCTGCTTGATTGGTTTCAATCAGCTCAGTAGCCTTCTTGGTTGCAGCAAATTTTGCACAAGCTTTCTCCAAAGTGGAGGGGTTTTTTTGGTGTGGGTTTTTTTGGTGTGGATTTTTTTGGTGTGGGTTTGTTTTATTTGGTGTTTTTTTTATTTGTTTGTTTTTGGTTTTTTGTCGTTGTTCAATATTCTTACTCTCAGTTTCCTTGCTTTCTTCTAGAAGTGATTGGATTCAGACATGTTAATGCTATGGTGTTAAGGATGCATTTGCTTCCTATATTCAGGGAACTTTCTGTAACCTCCTGTTTTCAGAGATACATGGCATGGAGTAAATCGGCTCTTCTATAGTGCTTTGAGTTCAAAATTCTACTGCAGTCCTTTCACTAGCTTAGCATCATGTTCAGGAAAACTTGCCTGTGTTGTCAGCTGTTCAGGTAGGTACACCAGAACTTGGTTTTAATATGCAAATATTTTCTTGTTTTCTAAATGGCCTTCCCCTCCCTCTTTTTGCCTCTTTTTATGTTCTTTGAATGTAAATTTGTATTTTCTAAAATACAGGTTGAAGGAAAACAGACAAGGGAAGTTCTCAGAATTGCATTTCACAGTCCTTGGACATTTTGTTGCTAGTGTTGTTGTCTATTTTAAAACTGAAGTTTGTCTTTACTTACAAGTCTCCTGAAATTGCTTCAGTTTCCTTCATATTTCAGTTAATAAATTAAGCATCCCTACTCTTGCTGCCTATCTCTTATGATGCTCTCCATATATAGCATCTCATAATATTCAATAGCAGTGCAAGCAATTTTGCTGTCTTCTACTGTTTGCTAAATATATTCAGTGTTTGAATCAATATTGAGGTTTGCTATGTACAGTTGTGGTCAAATCTATGATAAATTATCATTTAAGCAGCGTTATTAAATGTAGCACTCAGGCTATTTATCTATTAACATGCTGTCAACCTGGAGGAATTTGTATGAAACTGGATTACGCTTGCATAAAGAATTCCTGTAGGTTCTTCAGATTCTAGCAAATTATATTTAGGATTAATCTTCTTTCTTCTCCACTTCTTCCCCTTCCCCCCAACAACTTTTTTCCTTTGCCCTTCTTCTCTGTTGATATACTCATTATTTTCTGAATGAATGCCAACACCGTAGCAGATTTTTCAAAGACTCTCATGGTAGCAGACATTTTGAGCTGTGGCTTTGACAGATTGCACATTTTGAAAGTGCGATACTGTAGCAAGCTTTTTAGTAAATTTGGCAGACTACATACTGTCTTGAAATCCACTGATGAAAAGTGAAAAATCTATTAGATGTAGGTTGGCAGGATACATGTGACCTGCTGACAGGCTGTGCACATATTTTATTCAATTCCAGGAGCAAGGAATCCAATTCTCAGGGGTTTATGAAGACTTGCAGTAAATGTCACTTACAGAATTAAAAAAAGACAGTTTTGAATGAATTAGATTGTAGCAGATGACTGAAAAAAGAGTTGTAAAGGTCTTCATCTCACTTATAGGGGTTTTACTGAAATTATGGGTGGTAGAGAATAGATAGGAACCATGATAGTAGTGTATGTTATACTGCTAAAGAGCTGCTTTGATTAGCCCCCCTTCTTGGAGAAAGAATTTGCAAGTAGAGGAAACCCTTTCATTTTCCAGTGCTCAAAATAGAGGCTTACACTTGTGATTTTGACTCTCCATTTTTGATGCTGGGGCTGGGACACTGAGCATCCCATGATTGTTCTGCAGGAAAGAGCTCAGCTTCCAAAAGCAGAGGGGATTTTACAACAGTTTACTTGCAAGCAGAATGCTGCTCTAGGGAATTTCCCTTGTGGTTTTAAAATCTGTTACATTGCTTGGCAGTTCCTCAAAAGGTGTGTCTGTTGCACACTGTCTTGTATGAGAGGGTATCGAAGCTAATATTCAGTGCATATGGGCACAAGAAGAACCCTGTGTGTGTCTGTGGCTAACCTGCAGTATCATGAGTTTAATTTGAATACTCAGGTCATGATGCTGCCCAAAGGGGTGATAGGACCCTCCTTTCCATCCTTGAATACATATTTTCACCTCAACCTTTGTATTGGCATTGGCTTTTGGCACCCTATGGTTAGTTGAATCAAACTGCTGATCTAATTGAAAACTAATTATAGCACAAAAGAAAAAAAAGTTAGTTCACAGCTGGATCAGGAGGCTTGATGGGCGTGTGGGTACTAGTACTGATGCAAGGAGAGGAGGAAATATATTTTTAGGGCACGTAAAGGGCAGAACTACATTTTTGGTAGAGACTTCACTTTACAATTTTTTAAATTCAGTGACGTGTACTCATCAGAAAAATAAATGACTTACCTAATTCTCTCCAAAGCTGTGGTTAGACTTAAGATGGTATTCAAACAATCACATGTAAAACTGGAGGCATCTACATTGCACCTCATTGTGGTGTAAGTGAATCTTAATAGCTGCTTTTTTACACCCTTCATAAAATTCCTACATTAGTTAATAATAGTGGAATATTAAAACAGATCTTACCAAAACAGATAAATTGGCTATTAGATTTTCTGTCTTTTATGGAGGTATACTTCATCACATGTTCATGCTCATTTCCATTGCTCAGGGGAAGTGGTTGTACTACTTGCGTGTTTGGGAATGTCACAGTTTTTGCACTGCAAAAGAGAATACACTGTTCTAATTTTTTAATATTCTATATTCTGCTTGAGAACCTGTAGCCTTAGCACTGACCATGCTGTAATGCACTAGTAAAGAAACAAATACAAAACATTACTTATTACTTTCTGATTAACATTTGCACAGGCAGGCCAAAGCAGATATATTTTTTCATGTCTATTCATCTCTTTTTAAGTTTTAGGGACATTAAACTGGGGAGAGGAAAGATAAAGAATGGAAAAGATGAAACAAAGATCCTTTAACAAGAGAAAGGAGTATAAATATTTTTAAAAATCAGAACTACTGAGTTTGGAGTCTAGAACTTTGTTTTTTAATATTTGAAACTAGTCCTACTGCTAATACTACTTTTGTGTCTCAAAGTATGAAATAATGAAAGTGTTTCTTAGATGAGAAACAGGATGTAGACCTTAGACTGTTTTACGGAGACCTATTCTGTTTTAGAAAGACCAGCACTGGCACTGGAGACAGAGCGTAACTTAAAATGTCACAGGAGATTGCGGATGGAAGTGTCCTAAGGGGCTGGAGGCATTTATAGTTTCTGTGAGTGGGTTAGGATGTAAAGGAGAGAAATTACAGGCTTATAAAAGATGCTTATAAGGACATTCATACCAATTTTTGTATATCAGACATGGCCAACTGCTGATATGCAGTGTGGATTTGTCCTATGAGGCACTTTTACATAGCAGCTAGAAATCCAGGAGAAGGGTTGCAGAATTTGTAGCCTGCTGAACAGTGCTCTGGGCCATGAGGAAAGGATCTGAGGATGCAAGGGAAAATATCTGATATGGGAAGGTGGTCAGATTGCCCAGTTGGTCACTGACATGTGAAGTGCCCTTGGCAGTGCATACATCCTACCAGCTCGCCCCAACCCTGCATGAGAAACTGCTTGACAAGCATGGGTTAGGCAGCCTGGTGCTGATGTCTGACAATACTGGAGAAGGAAAACTAAAAATAAGTGATACAGAAATATAGGGGATGTGGGCAAGGGGATGGATGTTGGGAAATAAAGGTGAGGAGATAGTGCTAGGAGGGAAGTTAGAGACACTGCGGTAAAGTGAAAGGGGTATGTATGGAAGAGTGGAGAAGGAGGTATTTGGGGTTTGGCACCCTTGACCTTGAAATACAGCAGTCTCTGAGCTGCGGATAACTGTGCCGCGGTTACGGACATACTAAAGCTGTCAGATTCATAAGGTTGGGTCTGACAGGGTAAATGGGAACACATAATCGACTATAAAAATCAAGATGGCATTTGCTTGTGTTATTTGTGTTATAAAGGAGGTACTTATAAAGAGTTAAGATGATATTTTATGTGTTTGCTATAAATAGCATGGCAAAATACTCTTCTCTGAACTTTCAGTATATGCTATAGTGAGGGGCAGCATATCAGATAAAATACAACATTTTTTATTTTGCTCCGCTATGTCAGCTCCCAGTTTAAATATTAATTTAGAATAATGTACCACCCATCAATCACAACTTCATGTCTTCATAATTTCCTTTGTTGTCATCTTCGATCTTGAACTGGCATGTTCCAAATATGTGTCAGTCTTTAATCGGTGTAGCCAGAATGGCATCCAACCTTTTGCAAGTTTTAGTGTACTTTTTTCTGAACTGACATCTGATCTGTCAAATTCACACCTCTTGAAAATGTGAAGATGTAGGCAACAGGGTTAGTATAAGAATTATGTAATTGTGAGACAAAATGTATAAATGCTTTTCAGTAAATTCTTTTTTAACACCATATATAAGAATACTGTCGTTTCATAATTTGTATTAAATGTGTGTATTTAAAAAAAAAATAGTTCCCACAATTCAAATTATTCTCCCAATATAAATACATGAAATCATCACCTTTAGAACTGAAGCACTATCTTCAGGGAAAATATAATTCCATGTGTTGCAGCTTCTTTCTTGTAAGGAACAAGATAATTGTGAACAGCAAGGGTTGACTTCCAAAAGGAGAAAAAAGAAAATCCTCCACATATTTCATAACAGTGGTCCTTTTTGCTTTTTTTTTTGATTTTTAATTTTTGTTTTCACTTTGAATGTACACTTTAATGTGTTTTACTGAGCTATGAAACTACTTTCTTCAGGTCACTGGAGGGGAATTGACATTCTTGCAGATGCATGTGATCTAGCTACTTAGTTATAGAAAGAAGAATTGGAAATGCCTTTCTACTTGCATGCATTTGTATTAAAAATCAAATGTACATTATCTTTAGACTAATCACTTTTGCACTTGTCTGACAGATACAGAAGCACTTGTGCAGAAAATACTAAACGGAAGCACTTGTGGAGACAGACAGACTGCACTAAAATGTGTTAGGGACTGAGAAGAGAGCAGGCACACGTGGAGTACTTGAACCCACAAGTGACTAAGGGCTAAAGCTGCCATGTGGACTTTTCACTGGCTGTCATGTCACTGCAGAAATATGAAGTCCCCATTCAAGATCTGTTGTATCTCAGAGGCAGGAAGAGAAGTGTGTAAACTCAGCATAAGTCTTTGGAAGGACTTGATTTATTAAGCAAATGAATTACACACTGAGGATGCAGAGTTCGGTTCATAGTAAAGAAACACTGACCATCTCTTTTGAGTAACATAATGGCTAGAACACTTACTCAGCAGTGGAAAACCTAGGACTGAATTAATAACTTTTGTCAAAGTGAAAGGAGTCCTGAACTCCCACTTCACAAAGGAATGCTGTGGCCATCAGGGTACAAGCAAGTCTAAGCTGACAGACTGAACAATTTCACCTGTGACAGTACTAGTTCCTCTGTGCAGAAAGGAACACTGGAATCATGGGCTGGGGACACCACAGAAGAGTAAGCAGAAACCTAGGTATGGACACTCATGTGGGTGTTACTGGAGAAGGGATGCTCCTGGGGTTGCCTATGTGTTTTGCGTTAAGGACTTACTGGAAAGAGTGCATTAGCAGCACTGGAAAGCAGCATCACACCCCAGAACAGCAAATCCACAAAGGCATGATTTGATTTTCTTATCAGTATAAAAATGCCACTTGAAACATTTACTAACTCATTTACATGACTCTTGTCCTAATCAGAAGCCCTCTGAATTTGATGAGCTTTTCCATTGATTTTGATAGTGTAGGCTTAGGCTGTAAATATAAAATTGCCTGTGTCTCTGTCAAAGAAGTGTTGTATTACATTTCAAACAATGTTTACCACTGATGATACGAGTTGTCATTTTGATTACAAAAAGAGGCTCTGCAGGGAGTTGCTAATAGTAGTTCTAATAAAGAGTCAGACCATAAAAGACCAGAAGGACTCAATATAAATTATAATTGTGCTTTAATTTACAATTGTTGTCTTACAAAATGTTCTCTAAGGAATCTTTTCAAAATAAGTCATCCATACAGCTGTTCTTAAAGGAAAAGGGACTCTGTGGCAGAATGAAGCATTGCATTTTACCTGCGGACAATAAAAAATATCCAAATTATTTTTTTTTATAATACATTGCAAAATAAAATATTTGAAATACCAAATAAGACATTTAGAATTCAAGAATTTGGAGGGACTGTGTGTCTCATTCTCTTTCTCAGCAAAACACAGTCTCTTCCTTTATTGCATCTGGGAACAATACCATATTAACCCCAGGCAGCACCAACCATAAAGTTAAAGTGACAGGACTATGTTCCTCAAGGGAGGATGTGAGGACGCTTCTTAGATTTGCATCAAAGATCAAAGCAAAATTTGGGATGGGTGCTGCCTGAATGTACAAAATTCAAAGGATGTTTAAGGCTAATAGCTCTAATTAGTATTTTACCAGCCTGCTTTAGTGGCAGAATAGGCATTTCATATAGCGTTACATAAAGAAGGGAGCCTCTGTAGCTGAAACTAAATGAAAATCTGAATTCAGCCAAAAATCTACCTGCTAAACCAGTTTTTTTTTGTTCTGCTATTTTTTGCTTTCTACTGTGGAATAAGATGAAACCCAAGATCTTATGTTTTTTGTCAATATATAAAACCTCTCACCTTTCAAAGGAGTAAGAGCAACTTAAGATTATAAAAGTAATTTTCAGAGTATGGCAAGGAGCCATATGAATTATCAGATAAGTGATAATTTGTCATTAATTAAGTCCTTTTCCTTTCTGTATGGCAGGAATGGGCAAATCAAATTCTGTCCACAGCTTATTAATAGTGGTCCTACTCCCTGGGTGCTGAGCACCAGGAGTGCTTGCTGCAGTCTCTCATCCTGACTCCTTTCTTTCTCTCCATGCACTAGGACAATAAACACAGAGGTATTAATATTTAGACTGCAATCAAGAGATCATGCTGTTTTAAATCATCGTATTATCATATTTATGTTGTCTTGTCTTTCTTTCCCATGGTGAATTTAACTATCTGCTGTTTTATGTAATTTCTTACATAAAGTCTCAATTTTAGAGCTTCTACAACTAGAATTAAAACACCTAAAAATCACACACACGAGAATGGATAAAATGACCTTTTGTCCCCATCTGTTGCTTATGCAATTTAAAATGATGTATGCTGAGAGTAAGGCTATTTAATACTCTGAATTTTCACAGAAGATTGACCCAAAGCGATATTATATTTTTCCTGTAATTGTAATGCATAAAGAAAAAAATGAGAGTTCAATGACTTCTTTGTTTTTGCTGCAGTTTAAAATTTGTCTTTTAAAATGAAAAAAAAATTGGCTTAGAGAAATGAGGAGAAAAGGAATTAGTCACGACCACAGTGTAAGAACTGTAACATAATATATCTAAAAACTTATTTATGTCTTTCTCTATTGGCTAACATCTGATTTGCCTTTTTCTATCTGTAAGCTCTCTTTAGCTAACATCTGATTTGCTTTTTTTCTATCTGTAAGCTTTCCTAATCTCTGAGCTTAAGCCAGGTAATACTTTGGGGACAGACAGAGATGCCTAGAAATGCAACTTGATACCAGATGGCCCTGGGGATGTTGTGAAATGAGTATATGTTTCAAAAGAGAAGCCACAAATAAAAAAAAAAGTGAATATTGAACATTGAACTTTGAGTTGGCATAGCAGGACTGCCGGAATTGAGTTGCTTAGGCATTTTGAAGGTGGACATATGAAGTTACACATACCATGAGCTGGGATTCTTGGTCTAGAAGGTTTGCCTAATACCTCTTGAAACAAATGGGATATTTTGCATATCCAATCAACTGAAATAATGTGTATTTCTTTAATTTTACCTGTAGAAACAATGAGCCCATGGTAAAATATGAGATTGGTGTGGAGTGGCAGCAGTATATAGCAATCTCTTCCTGATTTGAATACTCAGTAAAGGAGTTGTTCTGGGAGACTTGTCCAACAGAGCAGTCCTTATTTCTAGCCATTTCTCTGCATTTCTGTAACAGGCTATTTCGTATCTCAACCTACTCTGTGTGATGTGTTGTAGCAGGTTTTGAGGCTTATACTTCACTGGATTCTAAATTTTCTTATTAACACTGAAAATATGACCACAGAAAAGAATAGTTTTTGGATCTCTTCCTCACATCATTAAAAGCTGTACAGATATTGGAACATTGCTCTTATGGGAGATCTGAGGTGTGCATTAACCTTTTAATTAATAATTTAAAAGAAAAATGATTCTCTTTGTGCATATGAACTTATTCTTAACAGGGTGATCAAAATGAAATGCCAGAGACAAAAAAAGCAGGTCTTAAATAGCTGGCACAGCATGTTATACCTGTGGTTAGATTTAGACATTTTCTGTATGCAATTAAAATTCATTATATTTTGTACAAGAGCTTATTTAGGAAGTCTGACATAGAGAAATTACTTGAGCGATTTGACTTACCGTATTTTTATGCATATAGTAATCTTTGAAAGGTTTCCATTAGACTGAATGTTCAGAATTAACAATAGTTTTGCCTTTAATTTCCAACTGTAGCCACAAGAATAGTCTAACGTATTTTTAAAGACAATTCTAAGCATTTTTTATCAATTAATTTCAGCCCAATGAATTCTTAAAATATGAATATTATTTTTTAAATATTGCCTTTATAAAGACTGTCATAAAAGAAAGTATTGATGTAAAACTTGGGAACAGTGCCTCACTGTTTATTTACTGATGTGAGATGTTCCAAGTTTTCTTATAAACCAATGGCTCTTTCCTGCTGTATGTATCTTGGATTTCCAGACTCAGTTATCATTTAAGAATGAACCAGCCACCCATTGCCCTGAGTGCACTTTTTCCTTTTATCTTTTCAAAGTGACTTCATTAGCTATGTCTCCAGACACAGATGGGGCAGGAGCAGAGGGAAACAGGGAGGGGAGAAGAATATTAGCCAGCCTATAAATATCTAGGCCACAAGGACAAGTCGGTATGTCGCTACATGTTAACTGGTTGATAAATTTTAGGGAGGGCCAGTAGTTAATTTCACCCAGTTAATACATACTAAGGCACATGGCCATGGAAATCGAGATGGTAATGCTTTTCTCCACACTGAGTACATTTATTTACATGAAATACAAATATCTTTGATCGAAGCCACCTAAACACTATATTAAGTACACCTACTGAAGGGGCCTTGCTTAATTGTAGTAGCTGTCATGAATTTTTAGGTTAAGAAAGTGACTGTGGAGAGCTTCATGTCCACAACTGCTGAATTCCTACTTGCTAGATTAAGAGGAGAGTTGAATTCACAGCTGTCACATACAGGCACATTGGAGTGATATCACGGTCCCTTCCTCTTATCCCTCTCCCTACTCCCCCTCAAAGTCTACAAAATTTTATTAAGAAAAAAAGAAGCAATAATGAGGAGCTGTCTTAGCACAAGAAATATGGCCCAAAATGCAGTAGGGCCTAAATCATTATTTTTAGTAAAGCACTCTGACTTTTTTTGTTCTGAAAACACTTACAGCCAAGAATTGGTCTCTGTGTGAAGTAGAAGAGCCCTGCTGATATTGGATTGATGCTCTCCATAAGAATGTGATCTGCAAAGTTTTGGCCACAAAAGCAGCTGCCATTATGGGCTTTTTTTTTGCCTCTGTGTGTGTCTCAGGAGGCTAGCTGCTAAATTAGAAGCTGTGATTTGTATTCAAAGTGGAGATGGAAGAATATCTACTAACTTTCAATATAATTGCTTATGTTGCTGAGTGGGTTGTGTTTGAGATGTTTGTAGCATTGCAGAGTGATGGTTCTGCAGCAGACTGGCAGAAGACTGCTTGTACCAATTAGGCACTGCTTCTTTAGTTCAGAAGGGGAAAGCTGAATGTATTGATTTCTTCCTATGTTTAGGATACGATGAATGAAAACCATACCTTATGTGTTCTGGGATCTATGCTTGCACTGAGCAGACTGGAGAAAACTGTAAGAAATGCAAGAACAAAGCAGCCTGTTAAGGATTCAGTTCAGAAAAGGAATTGAAATGCCTTTTTGTCAGCTGACAGAAGTGTCTGAACACTTAATGTTATTAGTTTTGATTCTGTAGAAGAGTTATGTTACGAACAGCCAGGAGCTTAGTTTGCTGTTGTTTACTCTGGGTTTTCTTGACTTCTAAGGAACAAATTGGCAAAGGGAGGAATTGAACCTGCTTGAAACCTTGTCTACCTGGACTTTAGTAAAGGCTTCAACACTGTTCCCCACAGTATTCTCCTGGAGAAGCTGGCGAATTGTGGCTTAGACAGGTGCACTCTTCGCTGGGTAAAAATCTGGCTGGATGGCCGAGCCCAGAGAGTCGTGGTGAATAGAGTCAAATCCAGTTGGTAGCCAGTCACAAGCGGAGTCCCCCAGGGCTCAGTTTTGGGACCAGTCTTGTTTAATATATTTATCGATGATCTGGATGAGGGGATTGAGGGCTCCCTCAGCAAGTTTGCAGATGACACCAAGTTGGGCGGGAGTGTTGATCTGCTTGAGGGTCGGAAGGCTCTGCAGAGGGATCTGGACAGGCTGGATCGATGGGCCGAGGCCAATTGTATGCGGTTCAACAAGGTCAAGTTGTGACTTGGGTCACAACAACCCCATGCAACGCTACAGGCTTGGGGATGAGTGGCTGGAAAGCTGCCCTGCAGAAAAGGACCTGGGGCTGTTGATTGACAGCCAGCTGAATATGAGCCGGCAGTGTGCCCAGGTGGCCAAGAAGGCCAACGGCATCCTGGCCTGTATCAGAAACAGTGTGGCCAGCAGGAGTAGGGAGGTGATCGTGCCCCTGTACTCAGCGCTGGTGAGGCCGCACCTCGAATCCTGTGTTCCGTTTTGGGCCCCTCACTCTAAGAAGGACATTGAGGTGCTGGAGCGTGTCCAGAGAAGGGCGACGAAGCTGGTGAGGTGTCTGGAGCACAAGTCTTATGAGGAGCGGCTGAGGGAACTGGGGTTGTTTAGCCTGGAGAAGAGGAGGCTGAGGGGAGACCTTATCGCTCTCTACAATTACCTGAAAGGGGGTTGCAGAGAGGTGGGTGTTGGTCTCTTCTCCCAAGTGACTAGTGACAGTACTAGAGGAAATGGCCTCAAGTTGCGCCAGGGGAGGTTCAGGCGCAAAAATGTCTTTACTGAGAGAGTGGTGAGACACTGGAACAGGAGTCACCATCCCTGGAGGTGTTCAAGGAACGTGTGGACAAGGCATTGTGGGACGTGGTTTAATGGGCATGGTGGTGTTAGTTGATGGTTGGACTTGATGATCTTACAGGTCTTTTCCAACCTTAGTGGTTCTGTGATTCTGTGAAAAGTTGAATCAATTAAAATTGGTAGAATGGATACTTGTCTTATGAGAAGTGTATTTATAGCTCCCCTTCAAATAGGAAAGATGAGAAGTTCATTGAACTGGTATAATCATGAGAGTGTTCCATTACATGTATAGTTAGAGGAGGACCCAGCACTCTTGACTGTCATTTAGTTGATCCTAGCCTGTATACCTCACTGTCTTAGGTTCATAAAAGCATTTATATGATGTGAGCAATTGAAATGATGTCCAAGCCTACAGTATTTTAGATTTAGGGATGTTCTATGTTATATATTTTCACTGTGAAGTCAGTGGGGAAGACACTGAATACAAGGCTTGTGGTTGTGTTTTCACATCCAAGTATGCATATGGCTTACGCTACAGGTAGAAATGGATCTCTTCTCTGGGTTAGCCACATGATTCATGAAATGGAGGCAAACAGTGGAGGAAACAAGAGCAACAAGAACTTCTTTACTGGCTCTTTCAAACCGTAGCGTATGGATGTCCTTTTAGTCCTCCCCAGAGATTTGTAAGCACGTGCCAGAAATAAACAGTTGACCTAAGGAAGAGAATTCTCCCCTGTGCATCTGCTTGGGTTATAGGTTTATGGCAGTAACGAGCTGCGGAAATCAATCTTTTGTAATCTTTGCCCTTTACGCTTTGCTCAAAGGGCTGCTGTCACATCTATAAATAATCCATTTGTGGATCTGTTTGAAGATAAAAGAGGCTGGCATGCAAAAAAGCTTTGCCATGGTCTCCAGTTACTTATTCAAAAATGAATGCACAAAACCTGGTGTGTTTTGGGTTCACCTTATTGATTTAGATGTTCCTTCCTGCAAAATCCTGTTAATGCAGATTGCATTTTCGAGACAGGGCTTACAATACAGGCAAGACTTAAAAATTTATATTGCCTATAAAATTCTAAGAGAATAAACCTGTCCAATTCTATCTTGTAAGCAAGGACCCGATGAATAGAGGCAAAACAAATGAAATGTAACAACTTGCAGGTACAGCTTTTTATGTGCATGTACTATATTTCCTCAAAGCTGTGCAAGACAAATGAGGAAGAAAGGATCGAAACACTGTTTGTTATAATTATTATATCATTCTTAAGGTTTTATATAGCTCTTTTTTCCAGCTTCAACCATGTTGACTAATTGAAAACTAGCAATCCTAAACTAGAAAAAGAAAAAAAAAAATCTGTTAACATGCATCTCTTTCCAGAACTGCTTACATTGTATGATGAGCTCATCATCTTTTTTGCATTAACAGCACATATTTTGAAGTCTGTTGTTCATTTGCCCCATTGTGCTCCCTCCTCCTTGTGCTCCAGTGGCAAAGTCACTGTTCCTTAGTAGTGGTCTGTCCAGTGAAAAAATAACATGATATGGAATAAACAGGCTTCACAGGTGGGACTGCTTCTCCCTTGCTGCCTTAGCTCTGTTCTCTTGGGAGAGCAGGTGTTTTCCATATGTATCTTGGTGACAAGCCATGGATGCAGGTTATTATTTATGATTTAGCAGCTCCTTATTGTCCCTTATCTTTAGGGACAAGAGTGTCCCATAGTCAGGCCTCCATGTCTTTGCAGTGAACCACAGAAAGCTGAAGAGCCCTATGACTAGATATGGAGTGAACGGAAGACTATTACACTCCAGAATTACACCTCGCCCCTTGTGGGTGGTGAAAGGCAGGGAAGCCTTTATCTTGCATTCTCACTGCTGATTGAGCTGACCTTCTGATGAGTCTGTGTTTTCCCTTGTGTCATTTTCACTACTCTGTGCATGCTGGATCTGTGTGGAGGCAGCATTTGTCCTTTTACTGAGGTGGTAGGGACTTCTAATGATGCAGAAATCGAACTCTTCACCATTTCCTTCGTGACTCTTAGCTTGCCTGTTTCACTATCCTCACAAAGCCTTGTGTTATCATTTCCTGGCTTAGGATCACTTAGGAAGACAACTTGAAAGCTATGCTAATATAGATTCTCTGATTTTATTATTGGTCGCTTCTGTGAGGTATGAGCTTGCATTTAAAAACAAAAGCAACAAACCAGACAATGGAGCTGCTAAATGCACCTCATCTGTTAGTGGGTAAGGGCTGGAAATGCCATGTAACCAAAGGTCAATGGTTTCCATGAATCACAGCAGAGCTAGAAGAGACTGAGTTTGAGCCACAAATGGTGCTGTGAGGTACCTCCTCCTGTTTTCAGTTTTATTCTTATCTGCTGTTTTGGGTACCACTGTTGTTCTTGGCACAGTTAAGACCAGCACTTTTAATTAAGTGGATGTCCTCAAGTTTCACTGACTTTGGAGTTTGCGGGAGAAATTAATTTTTGGAGGATCTTTTAGAAAGAGAATGATTGGTGTGGCAACAAAGAGAGAAAGTTCTTTACTAGAAAAGAAGGAAAAAAGAAACGAGTGCCTTTGAAGCTGACACAGTGAAAAAGATCATGTAGAAAAATGCTAAGTACAGTGCTGGCTACAGTAAGGATCCAAATTATTCAGACTGATAAACTGGCTTAAACTACACTCTGTACTCTGTGAAAGTGTCTTGAAAACATGCATTTGTTTCTATTATCTTAAGTCCTAATGAGAGCTCTATAGAAGTAATTGGATTTGCTATTGTTAGGATGGCAGCAGCACTATCACCCTGCACAACTATTGTCTTTAGCTAATGTTGTGTCGTGATTACCATCTTGTGAGCATGGTCTTCCTTTACCTATAGCATTCTTCACAGCAGGCAACTTCAATCAAGCCTGATTTCAGCTTTCATTCCAGTTGGATTCCTGCCCCTCTTTAACCTTGTCAAAGCCAAACAGGAGTGCCTGATGTATACTATGGTGGTTGCCTTCCTGAGAAGAGTATTGCAGATGCATTCCAGACTTGGCCAAAGCAGTCCTGTTTGAGAAGAGGTCTGAAAATTAAAAGTACAGCTTACAGAATTTTAAAGAAACTTTTAGAAACTATGGTTTAAAAACATTTGCTTTATTTCCTTGCTTGTGATGGACTTGTTCCTTTTGATATTCTCTGGAAGTGCCAGAATGGCCACTGGTCACATGCCTCACCTGTAGTGAACATTCTGATGCGGTAAGCTCTGCAATAGCATTGAAACAAACATTCGGGTCCTTGAAAAACCCAGGAATTGTATCTGATTGGAGTAGGTGAAATAGCAATGAAACAGCTGAGAAACTGGGTAGTGCAGAAGGAATTTATGAAGAACATACTGTCCAAATCTTTCTTTGGTACGAGGAATTGAAGGCCAATGTTAACACCATAGGCAGCTCTATATCGTAGAAACTATCTGTGAGTCTATTTGTGTGCAAGCATGAAATTGATAAGCAGGCAAATATCTGCTAAAAAGGAACTGTTTGTAGGAGCTACACCTTCATAAAACTCCTCCCCTTGATTAATCAGCTCATTATTCTTCCTTGCTAAGCATGTATGGGTGGCTGTAGCAGGTTTGCTAACTCTAGAGACATTTAAATATCAGATCTCTCTGAAATGCTGGAATTAGTGGGTTCTGCTAATCACAGTTCTGTGTAAAGCTGTCAGGAGGCTTGATATTGACTTGAGAAAAATTGGAACTTCAACCCTAGTTTTCTGCTACAAGAAGGGTCTTATTGATATATTAGGATAAGCTGCACATAAAAAGAACCTTTAAGTATTTGATGTTGATTTATAACTGAAACTCCCAAACCCTGGGGAAGTTCATTTAGTTTTGCCTTGATTTTTCTGAATATTTAATATAGTTATTGGTTTTAATGGCGTACACACCTGAAATAACTGTTTAGGTATCTCATTCTTGAGAGACTATATAATACCCAATAATACAGTAACATCTGGAAATAGAGGACAACTCTAAAGGCTTTAGCCAAACACATCTTGCTTTCCTGTTGACTTAAAGAAGAGAAACATATGGAACTTCATGTTCCTAAAGGAATGTGTTGGACTGCAAATAGAAAAGCAAAATGGAGAAATCCAAGTTGTTAATTTCCATACTACATGATGAGATTAGAAATATGCTAATCTGAATAGGAACTGTAAAAATGCATAATGCCTTTTGACAGAGACCATAGATCATGTGCTTTTCAAGGCTATTAAAACAAATTCCACCCACATTGGTAGAGCTGTTTTTAAAATACTCGTGTTAAGGAATGGCTTCTGCTATGTTTTGAAAAATACGGTCTCCCTTCCCAAATTACTCAAGTTATTTCAATAACTTAATTTGATACTCAAATGTATAAATAAACCCTCAGTTTTCTAATGTGGTGGTTCTAAATTTATTGATACATAAAGTATAATGCTTTTAAAATCAGGATCAAATGCCAAAGATAAACCCTGTGTATGCGATGATATTGTGACAGCATCCACAAGGCAGTAAAACAGAGGTGTAAACCCAAGTATTTATGGTTATTTTCTCTGGAATTAATAATGTGCATTGTTTTGATTTTGATTATGTCTAAATTTAAAAACATTTTCAGATAAATTATCCTGGAAAGGCTACATAAAAAGTTCTGACTCTTACTTGTTCAGTCTTCCTTGTTCAGAATCTTACGATGAGTAACACTTTCCACTGAAACCTATTAGTTAAGTATTACTCAGTATTAATAAGAGTATCAAAGTTTCCTCAAATGATTATATAGAACATTTTGCATGACTGAAGACTGTTCACACAAGAAAAAGGCTTGCAATGTTTAATTCCTTCTTCAGGAAACTGGAAAGAGCTCTCGGTATCCTGAAAGCCTACTGAAAGGTTCTACAACATTCTTCCTTTTTTGCCTCAAAAATGAAAAATTAAAGAAGTTTTTATGTGGGCTGTTGGAAAGGAGACAAAGTTTCTTAAAATGACAGTCTGTTTCTTTGGGAGTTCGTGTGTGTAATAATAAAGACTTCATTGTGAAAATGAAGTTTGCTAACAAAACAAGAATAAAACTCTTATTTTTAGGGGTAAACGGAAGGAAAGAATGATTCAGTTGAATATCTATATATACAAAGATGGCATTTACAGACTTAGATTTTTTCCACCAAAATGTCAAAGCATTTTACAAAAGCTCATATAACATAAGCTTGCAAATAAACATCTAAAAATAAGTGTGTATTAGTACCTCTACTTTATAGAAAAATGAGATCATAACAGAGCAGACACTGATTTTCCTGGAGTTACACACAAAGTCACTGACAGAGTAATGAAAATAACCAAAATTATTAATTTCTTGTGCTTGGAACCACAGCTTCTCCAGTGTGATTGACATCTGAAGTTAAAAGTGGCAAATGGCAGACAAAATGAAGAAAAATTAAATGTTATTTGCATTTCAAGAGAATCAAGTCTCACTCTTCAGGGAAAATTTGTGTTGAAAAGTTGTATTTTGTGATTGGAGTAGGCTTCTTTGTGGGCTCTTGGGGCACTGAATTTGTGACACTGTGTTCAAAACAGTACTTGAGTTCCTGAAGGTTGCTCTAAATAAAATAGTCCACAAGGTTATTTGGGACTAAAATAGTCTAGAAGACTATCCTGCATTTGAGATACGGATTTATAAGACCATACCTGTTTTTCTAAACAAAAAGAGTCAAAGTGCAACAGAACTATCTCCTGGCTAGAAAGAAATAAATGCTTCAGCTGGCAGGGTTTATGAAGTTATTGATCTACCTCCACAGTTTTATGTCCTCTCTTAGCACACAACTAAGTTTATAAACACTCTTAGCTGAGGGATAGGATCTCAGACTCAGAAAAAGGAGTCAGGGAACACTGTAGTGGTGGCATAGGCAGGAACCAGAGCAGCTATGTGAGTCTCTGCTCTGCCTACCTTTATTGCATATTCCAGATCAAAGCTTACCTGTATTTCTAGGAAAAAGAGAAGGGAGGACAAATGACAGAGCCCTCTTTTTTCCTTCTTCCTTATACACCTGTTTGTGGGGCATTTCATAAGGAAGGTTAAGCCCAGAAGAAATGTCTTTGTTAATGCAAATGGTTGGTGTGGCACATGACAATGCAGATCCACAGATTTCAGCCACCTGATGGCTGGGAACCTGGTGTCTACAATCTTCAGACCGAGCCACTATGAGAAATTTTGTTGTCACTCTCAGTTATGTTACTTAATTTCTATCTATCTTGGCTGTTTGGGTAACTTAGGAAGAGGAACCCATAATTTCCAGTATTTTAACTAATCCAAAGAAAATAGACTGGCAGATGTTCAGGACCATGTTGCATCTGTTTCAGACAGTTGGGTTTGGGTACGCTGGGGATATTCCTTGTTCTGCATTGTGGGACATGGTTTATAGGGCATGGTGGTGCTGGTTGATGGTTGGACTTGATGATCTTACAGGTCTTTTCCAACTGTAGTGATTCTGTGATTCTGATTCTTCCCAATCTGTTGCTCTGTCTGCTCAAATTCCACATTCACATACTGTCCCCACCACCATCTTGTCCCTTTGATGCATGAGGTTTCATATGTCAAGATATATATGACAGGAACTTTAGGTCACCATAAGACCATATCCAGGTCAAGCTGACCTAAAATGCAAATGGCTGAGGATGTAGGGGATACTTCAGAAGGGAGTACAAAAAGAGAGATACCACCTACATTACATTTGTGGTTGTTTACATTTTCCCCACCCTCCTTAGCCATCAAGTCAAGCTTGCATTCTCTTTTAGCAACTCTTTTCCAGCAATTAGATCTTAAAAGCCTGCCCTGGTACCTCAACACATATAGCACAGATCCTGGTGTGCCTCAGGAGGAGATGTCACCCTGCTTTTTTTCATGTTAAAAGAGAAAATTGCCTGAGTGTCATGAAGCAGCTGGAGCTTACAAGAAAACATTTTCAGCTAGGCCAGAGCCTATCCTATTGCCCTGGGTCAGATTAATACCCCAAAATAGCTCCTGGCAGAATAATCAACAAGAGCTGTGAAAGCTGAGAGTCAACACCTGAACCCCCCAATCCAAATGATCTCTCCTATTTCATCCTGGGTAAGTGCTACCGGTAGGTGCGACAGCCTGGTTGGTCTTTTTTAGCTGTTCTCTCCAGACTGGTGAGCTGCCTCCATTTCCAGTTTGCTTTGGTGGATATTTAGGCACTTTCAGGCCTCAGGGTGAGATTTTTTTGACCTGTTTGGCAGTCCCTGCATACATATTCTTTGACTTCTTCAGGGAGACTTCTGAAAGAGTTAAAGATCCAAGGAAATGGAGGTTTAGAGATTTTGTAGCACTAAGCTTAACTTAGTGCTACAAAATCTCTAAACCTGCTGATTAGTTGATTGAATTACTGTCTATATGTTACCTTACATGTCCTGTCTTCCTTAGGTTTTTTTAATACCTCAGAATGTATTTAGTCCAGAGTCTCGATAACTGAAAATTACCTTAGATTTAGGATTTAAAAATTACATTTAAATAAGAATATAAATTGTTTAGGGGGGGAGAGTTTTCTCTGATATTCTGTGACTGTAGTTTACGAGTTCTCTACCTCTAAAGCTGATTTTAATATTTTTCATTAAATCTAGTATATTCTTTCTTCCCAAGAGCCCTGCCTCTTCATTATAACCATTTCCATCAATGACAAGATCAGAGAGCATTTTTAATGTTAAATAGGATAGAACGGTAGAAATTAGTACTTAAAGGGTGAAACCATTAGTATTTCTGAGTGCTTCTATGTATTCATCACTGCCTGATACAGATCAGTATTAATAATGGGAGCAGCCAGACGTAATCCATCTGCTGGATATTCCCTTTCTCTCTATGCACTGACTGCCTTGTCTTCTTTCTCAGACACTGCCTGCTCCGGTCTCCAGACAGGAAATCCAGACATGGCCATTCATCAATGCTGCTATAATCTGTCTGATTTTATTAGCTTTTGAATTTTATCACCAAAATGAAAAGGAAGGGGGGGGAAGGAGAACCCAGCAGTATGATTCTCCCATACCTATGCATTCTGCTCACTATAGCAGACTGGGACCAGACAAAAATTAAGAAGTGGAAAGGTACCTGGCAAATTAACTTCCCCCCATCTTTTATTTTTAAGAGCTTGATCTATATTATTTTATTTCTTCTTCAATAAATACATGTGGTGTGCTGCAGTCACGATTTCTGGCTGATTGATTTTTTTCCTTCATTTAAGATTTCATAGGTGCATTTTGAATATTCTGTGTTATTGTGAGACCCGTCTAGGATTGCATCTTGTTTTGGAGAGCAGACCCAAACAGCAGTTTGAAATTGAGTTGTTTGGAGGTGCTGTATGGAGTGAGGCATTCCAGTGCCAGTTGTCCCAGCTGGATAAATCCCAGTTGGAATAACTGGTTGGGGCAAGGAATGGTAGACTACATAGAGACCACCCTTCTGACAAACGGAGAGAAACCAGGAGTGGACTAAAGCTTTTGATCTTTTCTGGCAAAGTGGCACAAACCATTTCTACCCAGGGCACCGCAACAGGAAATCACTGGAGGGGATTGCATATTTTGGTTGCATTTACCCCTGTACCCAGTTTCTGGTGAGGCAGAGAGGATAAAATTTAGGTTGTGAGGAAGAGTCTACCTTGGAGCTGTGTGGAAATGATTAGATTTTCTCAAGGAGAACAAGTTCTTTGCAGACTCCTGTGGATATTCTGCTGTGGCAGCCTAGCTGGAAGATGAGCATGGATTCATAGAAGTGTGGTGTGTGCATGAAATGAAGGAATTACCTCCTCATTGCCCTTTGCAGGACTGTACAGAAGTGAAGTTCTTCTGAGTTCTTCTCCTTATACCTTGTACTGGGCAGGAGAATAAATATAAACACTTTATGCTCCTGCATGATATTCCTACTGGATTTTTAACATTTGTGAGCCATCTGTCGGGCTGTCTCTCTCTCTCAGTGTAGGCATCAGAAGAGAATGGCCCAGAGGTGCTGTGACAGTTCTTCATTGACATGCTGAGTTGCTGGTTGATTGAAGGTGTGCATGGTAAAACTCCCGTCTTGCACTCTGTTCATTGACCTAGCCTTTCCACAGGGTGTGTGAAAACCGTTGCTTAATATATTCTATTATATATCTTTGAAACATTATCAGTAATTTTATATTAGGTTTTATATCACCCCTTTCATCCAAGAATGCTAGCCAAGTATGTGGATATACAAATAAATGGAATGTTGAAATTCAGTTTATAAAGTATTCCTCAGTACAAAAAATATTAGTAGAAGTTTAATCAGTTTTATGGAGTTTACCCTTCACTTAATATTTGGCCCAGGCAATTGACCATATTTGCCTCAGGTAGCCTAGATAACAGTTTCTTCTTTGCTTTCTGATGAGAAGAGTGCCACATACATAGGCCAGTAATGTATTAATAATTTTTATTACTCAACTGAATCTTTAGGAGTTTGTGCATGTTAATTTTCTAAGCAATTCACAATCATTTTTATAAGATCTGTATGTGTTACTACACGAAGGCAACTTAAACTGTTCCTTCAGGAAGTCACTTGAGTTACATCTAACTACAATTAACTATGATTAAGGCTATTAACACTTCATTGTCTCAGACTTTTTCATGCAGAACAGAAATTTTGGGGCGGAGTCTTTGCTGTATTTTTGAGGGCTTGCACAAATGGTTATAGGTTCAGAAGCTCTCACACAAATGATAGTTTGGGACTTGGCAGAGTAGAATGTATGTATCAGCTAGCAGAGATCTAAAGCTTTCATTTTACTATAGAAAAATTATATGCAGTTCTAACTGAAGATGGATTTAAATACCAGTCCACTTTCAGATGTATGCAACTTTTAAAGAGTGGTTATTCTTCTGGAATAATCTGGAGCTTTTTCATAGCTCCACAGCTCCATTTAAAGTATTTTCAGTAAATTTATATGCTATTGGTGTGAGAAAGAAAAGGTGCTTTTAGTATTTTTAGTGTAGCTGCACACTGAAAAAAAAATCATTGTCTTTATTTCTTTGCGTACAGCAGCATATGGAAGCATCTAGATAAATACAGCTGAATAATTAGGCACTTCAATGCATGTATATAATAAAGACCATTGAATGTTTTGATATCACGTGACCTGTATGTACAATGTAATCAACAAAGCAATATTTGCCCTATTTTTCACTCAGAAAACAAAGCATAAAGCTGTACACATTGAATGTAAACTCTTGGTCAACTTCTATTAGTATTTAAAGGTAGTTTGACTGCTCATACATGCCCCCAAATACCTTGTCAATGTATTGTCATTTATTTGTATGGCATTTAATAGATACCACTTAGCTGAATGAACACTGCTTTGAAACCGTGGAGTAAACTGGAAAGCATGGGACATTCTGCTGGCAAATGTTTACTCTGAGGAGCTGTCCATCTGTTTCGTCTGTCAAGACGTTCGCTCAATGTCTTGATCTTTAGAAACAACACAAGAGTAATAAATTAACTTTCAAGAACATATTTATTTAGTTCTCCCTCTGCAGGGTATTTGAGCACCAGCCCAGTATACATCTGCTCTCTTACATGGAAATTAGAAATGTGAACATTAAGGAACAGAATCTGGAAAAGGCATCAGATTGATGTCTTTGAAAAGAGGCAGGTTAATTTTGGAACATCCTTGTTTCCATGATGAAATTATACCATTCAAAAGTGGAATGATGTTAATGGTATTTTTCCGAATAATATATAGCAATCTGTAGTAGCAGCGTTGCTATGTGGTTTGCCATTTTTTATGAATTCACTTTGCATTAGAGTGTTAAGTGCCTTTACTGTGACTTTACTGATTTTGTACTTCGATATGGTACGTGGAACAGAGCAGTAAGTATTCTATCAGTAGAGATCAAAGCAGCTTTTGCAGTACTTGGTGTGTCTGGCATCTCAGTATGTCTGTAATTCTGTAGAAAAATGTACACTGAAGCATCTGTAAAGAGTCTAAAGTTTTGTGTTGGCATAGCATTAATCTATAAGCAGTGGAATCATACATTTATATAAGCCTCGCATAAAATGGAGCCTATGAGAGAGAATTCTTTCTGTATTTCCAATTCCTCATTTTTGGAAACCCAAGAGCGGCTCCACTGCAATTTACCAGAAATTTATGGGAAATACAGAAATTACAGTTATTTGGAATATAAATCCTGATCAAGAGAATGAGGATTTATTTCAAACTTTCATAGAGTTCAAAACTCAGTCTTCTTTTAGGTTCATAACATAGCCACCAATGACCTGTGGGGTAGAATCTTTTTATACAATGGCTTTGTCCTCAAAATACCTATGCAGAAAGTGGGAAACTTGTATTTGCTCTTTTTGCCCTAAAGTGTTCAAAACCTACTCTCCTGTCTTTCAGGGTTCAACTCGAAACATCATGCTGCAATCTGTTCTCAGAGCTTTCAGCCTCCACATCTCTTCTTGGAGGTAGGAAACTGTTTGAAAAAAAGAAGGTAAGATTCATGGGAGAGGAAGAAGGGAAGAGGAAGAAAGTGAGTGCTTGTGCGAAAGAGCACCTGGCTTTTAATTCGGTTGTCAGCAAAGTCCTCTATGGTTGAAGAGCAGTAGGTCACAGGTCTTGCTCCAAGGACTTTTGCTTATAACAGAAACAGCATTACTGCTTCAACAACTCTATTTTGAAAGAAAACAGTGCTTTCTAAGAAACCGAATCTATCCAGGATGTGAGAAGTCTACTCTGAAAGTGCCTACCTGTTGTTCTGAATTCAGTAATTGGATAAAAGAGTAATTGTGTTACTGAAAAAGCTTTTAGAACTATAAAAACACATTACAGGATTACTAAAGGCTATTTGAAGTAGTTACTGTCTAAATTTTGGTTTTAAGCTATAAGTAAAAAAAGATGAAAGGTCAAGGTATTACTGTGCACACCTTAGAAAATAGTTTTAAAAAAATATGATTGTTTTCATTGTCTTTGTCTTAAGCTAATTTAAAAAGCCATTGACGTCCCTTTATGGAAAAAAGTACTTGAAACAACAGGGACCTCTAATCAAAGCAGATGGACTTTGTCATATATGAGAGGGTGCGTAAGACTGATTAATACTTTGAATTACATAGAGAGGGGGTTTCTCGAGGTATTGTTTCAATTTAAGAAACTGCCTGGTTGTGGTTGTTTGACCTTGGCTGGCTGCCAGATGCCCACCCAGGTGCTCTCTCATTCCCCTTCTTCAAAAGGACAGAAGGAGAAAATAAGATGGAAAAGCTTGTGGGTCGAGATAAAGATAGGGAGATCCCTTACCAATTACTCTCACAGCAAAACAGACTTGACTTGGGGAAAATTAATTTAATTTATTGACATTTAAAATAGATTTGGATCTGACAAAAACAGAAATTAAAACACCTTCCCTCCCCTCCCCAATTTTTTCCCAGGCTAAACTTTACTCTTTTGTTCCTGACTGCTCGACCTCCTCCCTCCTTGAGTGGCACAGGGTGGGTGGGGAATGGGAGTTATGGTCAATCCATAACAGCTCCTTTCTGCTGCTCCTTTCCTCTCACACTTTTCCCTGCTCGAGCGTGGGTCCTCTCCACAGGCTGCAGTCCTTCAGCAAATATCCACCCTCTTTGATGTGTGGTCCTCCATGGTCTGCAGTGTGGATACCTGTTCCGGCGTGGTCTCTCCATGGGCAGCAGGGAAATACCTGCTCCACTGTGGTCTCCTCCACAGCTGCAGGGGAATCTCTGCTGTGGCAGCTGGATCACCTCCTCCCCTCCTCCTTCTCTGACCTTGGTGTCAAAGGGCTGTTTCTCACACCTTTTTTCCTCACTGCCATGCAGAATTTTGCCTTTTCTTAACTTTTTTTTCCCAGAGGTGCTGCCACCTTGGCCGAGGGGCTCGGCTGTGCCCTGCGGTGGGTCGGTTGGAGCTGTCTGGACCCGGCTGTGCACGGCACGGGGCAGCCCCGGCCTCCCCTCACAGAGGCCGCCCCGCAGCCCCCGCTGCTGGCACCTGCACCCAATGCACTGGTAATCAAGAAAGAATAGCACAAATATCTCACAGAAAGAAGAAGAAAGTGAGGACTCCACTACATAAGAGTACATATTTACAGAATCATAGATTCACAGTATCACTGGGGTTGTCAAGCAGAATTTTTTCTTAATTTTACAGGAAACTCCTTGGTGACATAAAACTGGTGGAGTGAGGTCTTCCACCAGCAAGCTAACCTGCAGCAATTCAACAAAAGATTTGAGTTTAGAAATAGGTGGGCATGAAAATGAATCCGGTGATATGCCCATCTGGTAGTTTCTATTGTATATACTTTGTGTTTTGTGGTAGATACTCAAGCACTCACCAGTTTCTCTCCTGGAGAGACGAAGTCATGCACCAGGGCACCATCTAGAGCACTCCACTTCCAGTGTGGAGCTAAGGTCCTCTACAGAGTGCTTAGCTCTCTGCTCATGCATGGTGTCCATCTAGGATCAACAACTGGAGTAAACTTCTTTTCTGGTTAATATGTAGTGTGGACATAAGGGCCTAGAACCAGTGGATATCAGCAAATCAACCTCCAAGCCTACACTTCTGTACCACCCCAAAAGGTAATGGACACACTCTGGGTTCAGCATTTCTTAGTGAAATCCTGTTGCTAAACAAAGAGTTCCCTTTCTGCTGAGGCAGTAGGAATGAAGAGAAAGCAATTATTTTAGAAATCCCAATCCCAACACGCAGCTCTGAATCATGATACTTTATTTCTATCCTTTCCCAAGCTCATTTGAGGAAATTATTCTCTAGCATTTCTAGGGTTTTCTGGTTGCTTTTTGCTTCCTACATGCATAATCAGTGTCCTCATCTCATTTTTAGGTCTTTCTTCAGGAAATTTTTCAGCTTGAATGGCTTATTTTTGCTTAAAGCTACATAACAGGGGGATGGCTTCCCTTGTTTCAAGCTTGCTTAACAAAGGGATATAATTGCTTTGACCTACATACATGCCAGTCAGAGATTAGACAGATAAGAAATTCTGCCTGAAAAGAAGAAATCAGCAGAGAGTAACTCAGGGTGATTTAAAATAAGAGGGATAGAAATGAAATACATACAAATGGGCTGCTACACTTCCTTCAAACAAGATTATTTACTTGTGTCAAACTACAACAAAACATGATTCTTAGCTTGAGGACAGAGGAAAAACATATATTCCAGCTGCAGACTCCTCTAGTTAGCTCTTAGTTACCATCTTCTTATCCATCAAAGTGATAGCTACAGAGCCATTAGAGCCGACTTGAATAATCCCATCTACTCCCAAAATGCAACAAAATATGTTAAAGGGAACATAAATCTATTGTAGCTGTATTATTTCAGGAGGTAAGTTTAAATAGGCATCTACTTCATCCCCTGTTTTATCATACACAGTTTTGCTTCACTAAGTTAATACCTTATGTTAATTATAAGCAGGAATTCATAAATAAAAATATTTTATTTCCCTAGCAGAGCTAGTCCAAACAATGTTTTACAGAGCTTTCTTATAATGAAACCATAGGATAGTTTGGGTTGGAAGGGACCTTTAAAGATCATCTAGTCCAACCCCCCTGCCCCCCTGGGCAGCGATATCTTTCACTAGCTCAGGTTGCTTAAAGCCCCACCTGACGTGACCTTGAACATTTCCAATGATGGGGCATCCACAGCTTCTCTGGGCAACCTGTTCCAGTGTCTCACCACCCTCATCATAAAATAATTTCTTCCTTATGTCCAGTCTAAGCATACCATCTCTCAGTTTAAAACCATTGCTCCTTGTCCTGTCCCTACAGGCCCTGGTAAAAAGTCTTTCTCTGTTTATCTCATAAGCCCCCTTTATATATTGAAAGGCTGCAGTAAGGTCTCCCCGGAGCCTTCTCTTCTCCAGGCTGAACAACCCTATAGGAGAGGTGTTCCAGCCCTCTGACCATTTTCATGGCCTTCCTCGGGACCCATTCTAACAGGTCCATGCTTTTCTTGTACTGGAAACCCCAGAGCTGAACACAGTACTCCCTGTGGGATCTCACGAGAGCGGAGTAGAGGGGGAGAATCACCTCCCTCGACCTGCTGGCCACGCTTCCTTTTTTGCACCCCAGGATACAGTTGGCTTTCTGGGCTGCAAGTGCACATTGCTGGCTCATGTCCAATTTTCTGTTCACCAGTATCCCCAAGTCCTTCTCTGGGCTGCTCTCAATCCATTCATCCCCCAACCTGTACTGATACTGGGCATTTCCCCAGCCTAAGTGCAGGACCTTGTACTTGGCCTTGTTGAACTTCATGAGGTTCACACGGGCCCAGTCCTCAAACCTCTCAAGGTCCCTTTGGATGGCATCTCTTCCCACAGTGAATTGACTGCACCACTCAGCAAGTGCCATCTGCAGACTTGCTGAAGGTGTACTCAATGCCACTGTCTATGTCATTGATGAAGATATTAAATAGCATTGGTCCCAGTATGGGTCCTTGAGGGACACCACTCATTACTGGTTTCTACTGTGATATTGAGCCATTGACTATTACTCTTTGGATGCAGCCATCCACCCAATTCCTTATCCATTTCACAGTCCATCCATCAAACCCATATCTCTCCAATTTAGAGGTAAGAATGTTGTGGGGTACGGTGTCAAAGGCTTTACAGAAGTCCAGGTAGGTGACATCCATAGCTCTTCCCTTGTCCACTGCCGCAGTTACTCTGTTGTATAAGGCCACTAGATTAGTCAGGCATCCCACTTGCCTTATCCCACCTAGTTACTGGGTAATGTTGATTTATTCTGATGTTATTATTTATAATTATTTATTTCTGATATTTTATCTGATATTTAATGTTCATTTATTCTGATATGGGTGAAACGAAATGTTAAAATACAGGATTCGCTGTAGGTTGTCTTTTTCCATGTCCAAGAGGTAGAAACAGTTGCCACTCTTTCTGTAAGAAATTTGTGTGTGTGTGCTAATCTGAGGTGAAAAGGTCACCTGTAAGTGTCAGGCAAGTCTTTGGAAAAAACAGAGGTATAATTACATGACAGGTAAAAAACCCTGCTCTGACTTTAATCTCATCAGCATAGTGATCATGTGGTACCTTGTCTTGAATGTAGGCCAGCAACCAGCAAGGGTATGTCTCTTGCTGAAGCCTGTGCTGGCAACTTTTCATTACTATTATCTTGTGCTAGTAGACCTAAACTTGGAGCATATATGTCTTCCTGCATTCAAATGCAGCCTCATCTGCAATGCAGATAAACCTTTGCTGGGAGACATTAATTTCTCCTAATGTCCTCTCTGAGAGTTAGCTGCCTCATCTAAACTTGTCTCAGCTCCTTCAGTAGTCAGTGGAGATATAACTGGTACCTCCCCAGGGTGATTCACCCTACTGGGCTTAGAGAGTCAACCTGGGAAGGTGCAAAGCATTCTCCAGAGGGATCAGTTTCTCAAACCTTTTTAATAGCATTAGGTGAGAGAGTTCCATCTTTGATACCAATGAACTAATCTTAATAAAGCTGCTTTTTTTTTTTTGTATTTTTGGAAATTTCACTAAGCACCGAGAAAGCTTTCTGACTGTGTATGGGCAAGTATGCAGTTTTCATTACTATTTTTATTGAAATGAGAGTACCTTTGTCTAAGTTTTACCTGTGTATTTCACATAGCACCAGTCTTTCTTTGCCTTGGATCTTTTCAGAGAGAAGAAGATCTTGTTATTACAAACCCTTTTTACCCTTAGTTACCAGCCTGGAATATTGTTTAAAATGAAGTGTATAGATTGAAATTTGAATTAACTATCATAAGTCTTTGTCATTTTTCTTCTCTGTAATTTAGAGACTTATTAAAATGTAGATGACAGTATTGGAAATGAATCATGCCTAATACATTTTATTATTACTGTGCACTCTGAATAAAATGGTAATCCGAGAAATCCACATACAGAAAGACAGTTACTTCTTATTATACGCATTCCTGAGTAGTCTAAGCATGGATTAACTAGCTCACATTGGCTATAACATTATTCACTTTTGTGAATCCTTGTTTGTAATCAGGAAATCATTGTGAATAAATCAATTGTTACATGAACTTTATATGGTCAGAAGGAGTCAGAATCATGCATGATTCACAAAGGGAATGTATTATAAATGACCTTAAGTCATGGTCAATTAGTTTTTTGTTTCAATAATTATTACAGGAATAATCACCTTTATAAATTTGACAATGTCTCTTTTTAGAAAATAAAGTATATGAATTTGTTTTTCAGAACATGCCATACAGAAAAAAAAATGAACAAACCTGAGGTAATTTAGATCTGTTGTGAATCCAATCAGTAAGACAAAAGGACTTACACTGGTACAAATAGGTATTGTGTTAATTTCTGGAAAGCATTTAAAAATGCTTCTGCTACCTGGCTATCACAATATGGTACTATGCTTAATCTTTTTAAACTGCCAAAATGTGAGTTAGTAGGTTAGTCCTAAAGGGATACTTAATGTAAACATGCTAAATCTCTTATTCAGTAAGCATTTGGTAGTGAAGCAGCTCATTTTCTACGGACATCTCTTCGCTGAATTCTGTAGTATAGTAACTATGGTTTTATAAAAGTCAACAGTAGTTTAAGTCATGCTCTGTCTTCATGTCATTATTTATACAGTAGATGAGACTTTCTCAGCAAATAAAGATTTTGAGTGAGCTTTAGTTGAAGAAACAAGCAAAACTCTTATTGACTTCACTGGGGAACAGGATTTTTTTTGCCTTTTCCCAGAGGCTCCTGTTGTTTCAGTACCTGAGCCTTTGGATGCTGAGAGTTTCAGATCACTCTGAGATTAATATGAGTAAATAGTATTGTGCATCTAGTAGAATCAGTCCCCAGCTACTAAAAAACACGTGGAAAGAGCTATCACAAAACCTTGCTTTGTGCTGCATGTATCTGAAGTGAAATCCAGGATTCCCAACAGATCATAGGAAGGGGCTGTCGGAGACAAAAGGAGAGGCAAACTGAAGACCGTGTTTTGGTTTTCACCCCTTTTATATAGAACGCATTAAAAGGGGATGGGAGGTTAAGTGGTCAGTAGATGAGCAAAATTAGTGGGAAAAGAAACCCAAAGAAGGAAAATACAGGAAAGTAGAAGTGATTGGTTGAACGTGAGAGAGGTGATTGCAAGAATAGAGGGAAAATGGAGTGCAGAAATCAGTAGATTATATCATGTATTGCAAATAAAAAATGGAGAAGTAGTAACCGAAGTGCAAGGGCTAAGTCTGTTAGCAGCTGTCAGAGAATATTATTTTATCACCACTTGCACCAAAACTAAGTTGTAATTCCTTTGTATTTTGTTAGCAAGCCTATATACTGATAAAACCACTGAAAAAATTAATCTCAAAAGGAAATTACTTTGCCTTGTTCATGCTGTATCACATCAGGTCAGCATGTTCTTCCTGAGAATCTTCAGTGCTCCATACCGCTTCCTCAGCTGGAACTTCCAGACCTGATGTGGCCAGGGTAAACACTAGGGAATACTCCTACTTTTCAGGAATAACCTTTGTCTTCTGAAGACATACACAAGAGATTGACAGGTTGGCAAATTCATAAAAAACCAAGCACACATAAAGCTGCTTTTTAGGTGATGGAAACTGATCCAAAATCTTATTACTCCTTAAGTGGAAGAATTATGTAACAAATTGGAGTAAAAATTAGTTTATGGTTCTTGTGAATATCTATTCCATCTTTAACGATGATTACCTCTTCACTGTTATCTTAAAAGGTCAGGGTTGAAAAAGGGCAGGATGGTAAGGTCATCACATCCTCCAGTAGATGAAATATGCATAGCTTGGCTGGCCTTTGCCCTGCAAATATAGAGAAGTTTAAAAAATGTCAACATTAAGTATGATAAATACTATTGATTTTTGTTGTTAGATGAACCATATGCCTTTTGATGCTAGGATGAATTATGACTACTGTTTGTCAGTAGCAGTGGTGGTATTTGGTTTTTTTCTCCTGACTGCTCAAAATTTATCCTCATTGAAGGTTTGCATTGCTGGAGCACTAGAGGTTTCTGTAGCCTTGTGGCATGGACATACCATTTGGCTTCGCTGGTGCTAAAGGTTACTGCCCTCAGCTCCTTGTTTCGCTGTCAAAGATGATTGCCCTCTTAGATCTGCCTGCACACTGCTCATGTGAGCACCGTAACCTTTTCCAAGAAAAATGAACTAGGCTAGCTTAAATAGTTTAAAATAAGAGTTCTGCTGGGCTGTCTTCTTTTTTGATGAGTGACTACAGCCTTTTGATTAATGTTGTTTGCAGAGAGCAGCTCTCTGTATACCTGTGGAAGGGGACAAACACAGGCATACTTTAGCCTTCACTCAGAATTTAACTAGCTTGTTTCCTATCAAAAAAGTATGTCAATATAAGTCCTGGCAATGTATTTTATCTCTGTTTTGGAATCTTGTCCTTAGAAAAAGATGCACTGATGCACCTACTGCTCTGCATGACGTACATTTCCATTTTATAATTACTGAGTCAATCAGCTGTAACTTAGGTAAAGTATAAGCTGTCTTCTGAAGTGCATGGGCTTTATGCATTCAAAACACTACAACATGATTTATAACGCTGAATTACTCTAACTTGCTCAAAATCAGTTTGAGAGTAAACAGATTGTTTGCTACTTGTTATTAGCACAGTGGTCAGTAGTGTCATAGCATAGTCTGGGTGTGTATAACTATGCTACAGTGTTGTAATGAATACAGTTAAACACAAATAGAGAATTTGATCAAATAAGCACTTTATGGAATTTTTTTCTAAAACAGTTTCCAGACTGCTGTGAGGAATTAAATTGTTCTGTCTTGCTTGATTTGGAGAAATGCTCAGACTACTCATACTTTCTCACTGCTCTCTAATAAAGTATTGAAGTAGAAAAGTGAGTTGAACCATCATAGTTCGTGGAGCACTTCTGCATTTGGGATATGCCAGGGTGTTTAAACAATCTCTCTAAGTCAAGGACTAGGCTACTGCTGGACTTCTCTTACAGTTATAATTTTCTATTTATTACAATATTATAACTCTAATTTTAACAAAGCTGTGAGTCAATGCTACATTTTCTGTAGACTTGTTGTCTCAGGCATTCCTAATGATTTATAGCGTACCCAAAAATAATGTTAACCGTTACAGAATTTTATCATTTATGAATGCAATAATTTTAATGAGAAATATTTCATTGAAATAATTCAAATGATCTGAAATTCTTCTTCTTATGTCAAATTCCTTCCATCTGAACACCAAATCCCTATCACACCAATCTCCTGAAATTGCAGCTTTTGCCTTTGTCTAGGTTTATGTGGAGTCTTAGAGAAATGTAAACGGAAAGAGCTTTATGGAAGAAACTTCACAATACCTAAAAAGGATGATAACTGTTGTTTAATTTAAACCTACAGTTTAAATGCCTATAACAACCTTTTTTTCCAGCTAATGAAATTGGGCTTCATAATAGCCTTTTATTCTTAGGAGAAATGGTTTACAAAACACTCTTTGATCCATTTTCATAAGACAATTTCACTGGCGATAGTATCATATTACTGCAATGAAAAGTCATCAGTACAACACATTCCTATATTTTCTCATGCACCTGTGACTGTTATAAAATGGGATTTTTTTCTAGTACTGGATCACTCAAGAAGGAGACTTGCATGTTTAATTGTACTAAGATCAGAGAATCAGAGAATCACAGAATCATTAAGGTTGGAAAAGACCTGTAAGATCATGAAGCCCAACCATCAACCCAACACCACCATGCTCAGTAAACCATGTCCCACAATGCCACGTCCACATGTTTTTTGAACACCTCCAGTGATGGTGACTCAACCACCTCCCTGGGCAGCCTGTTCCAATGCTTCACCACTCTCTCAGTAAAGAAATTTCTCCTAGTATCCAGTCTAAAGCTCCCCTGGCGCAACTTGAGGCCATTTCCTCTTGTCCTGTTGCTAGTCACTTGGGAGAAGAGACCAACACCCATCTCTCTGCAACCTCCTTTCAGGTAATTGTAGAGAGCGATGAGGTTTCCCGTCAGCCTCCTCCAGACTGAACAGCCCCAGTTCCCTCAGCCGCTCCTCATAAGTCTTGTGCTCCAGACCCCTCACCAGCTTCCTCGCCCTTCTCTGGACACGCTCCAGCACCTCTATGTCCTTCTTGGAGTGAGGGGCCCAAAACTGAACACAGTATTCGAGGTGTGGCCTCACCAGGGCCGAGTACAGGGGCACGATCACCTCCCTGCTCCTGCTGGCCACACTATTTCTGATACAAGCCAGGATGCTGTTGGCCTTCTTGGCCACCTGGGCACACTGCTGGCTCATATTCAGCCGGCTGTCAATCAACACCCCCAGGTCCTTTTCTGCCTGGCAGCTTTCCAGCCACTCGTCCCCAAGCCTGTAGCGTTGCCTGGGGTTGTTGTGACCCAAGTGCAGGACCCGGCACTTGGCCTTGTTGAACTTCATAGAATTGGCCTCGGCCCATCGATCCAGCCTGTCCAGATACCTCTGCAGAGCCTTCTGACCCTCGAGCAGATCAACACACCTGCCCAACTTGGTGTTGTCTGCAAACTTATTGAGGAAGCACTCAATCCCCTCATCCAGATCATCGATAAATATATTAAACAAGACCGGTCCCAGGGAGCACCACTTGTGACTGGGCGCCAACTGGATTTCACTCCATTCACCACGACTCTCTGGGCTCGGCTGTCCAGGCAGGTTTTTACCCAGCAAAGAGTGCACCTGTCTAAGCCACGAGTCACCAGTTTCTCCAGGAGAATGCTGTGGGAGACAGTGTCGAAGGCTTTACTGAAGTCCAGGTAGACAACATCGACAGCCCTTTCCTCATCCACTAGGCAGGTCACCTGGTCATAGAAGGAGATCAGGTTGGTCAAGTAGGACCGGCCTTTCATGAACCCGTGCTGGCTGGGCCTGATCCCTTGTTTGTCCTGCACATGCCCTGTGAGCGCCCTCAAGATAAACCTCTCCAGAATCTTCCCTGGTACAGAGGTCAGGCTCACAGGCCTGTGGTTGCCCGGATCCTCCTTCCAGCCCTTCTCGTAGATGGGCGTCATGCTGGCAAGCTTCCAGTCATCCGGGACCTCCCCTGTTAACCAGGACTGTCGATAAATGATGGAGAATGGCTTGGCAAGCTCCTCCGTCAAGATGATACAGGTATTATTATTCAATAAAAAACATCAGCATAATTTGTCTTTGATAGATTATTTTGAACACACAAAACCCAGGAAAAGTTTCAGTTGTCTCATAGATCAGGAGAAGCTCACCAGAAGTCAGATTTTTTCACTGTTTTTTAAAACGAGCTCTCCAAAGTAATTGATACAATAGAATGATGGAGTAGAAGTGAGGTTATAGTTAGTTGTGCAATGCTTCCAAGTCAGTCAGAAAACGGCTATAATAATTTTCACATAGTCTACTCCCTCCAACTCCTAGAAAGAGATAAATTAAAAGACATTTGCAACAAGAAATGGAGAATTATTTGTGTAAGCAAAAAGGAATAGAGTACCCTTTTTAAATTCTCCAGTCCCAATTTTCTCTAAGTATTGATTGAGGTAGAGATATTATTATCATGAATGAAAATACAAATATCAGCTGAATTGCCATTTTATATGTCAGTTGACAACAAACCACTGTCCACTCAGGAGCTGCTCTTACTAGATTAAAAAAATCTTAGCAATATGTATGCAAACTTTTACAATATTTTCTTTTGTATTTTGGAGATTTTTCTTACTTATACTTCCTGAAGACCTTTTGTAGGTAGATGTACCTGAAACCAGAGTAGTTCTAAAACCTGCTTGATTTCTATAAAAATGTTTTACAAGTTTTCATATTCAGCAATGTCTGTACAAGTATATAAAAAGTGCTGAGGAGCCCTGCCCCTGAGATTCTGGTGCAGTGGCAGTGTAGGATCTTCTTGGGCCAAGGGTTGCCACTGAAACATTGTACTTAATAATAGCTGATAGCGCTGTCTTCTCTTAATTTCTTCAATGATGAGGAGTCCCCTTGCATTTTCAGCCATCCTGTGACAAAGGGTTCTGAAATTTAACTGTGTTCCACGTGGAAAACGATATGTCCTTTATTGCACGTCTCTTAGTCCAAGTAATAATAACAGTTTTGCTTCTCCCTAAACCACATGCATGTCATACATCTCACGTTCATACATTATTCAACGCTAAGAGAACTCTGGGTCAGAATTTAGATAGAAGTTTACACATGCCTTTCTAATATCTTTTTCTGAAGATAAAAGTATAGTTTGTATTTTTACACTCTACCCAGGAGGATTGGGTTATGTACTATGTATGCTGGCTCTTACATATTACCTGAATGTATGAAATCTCAGTTTGGTGGGTTTCAAGGAGCATTGCCTACATGATTTTGATGTGATCCAATTGTTGAAATCAGAAAAGCTGCCAACTGCTGTTCCATTCGTGGACCATTACATCTTTGATTTAGGCTCAAGTTTGGATGCTCTGACTGGTAAAACGGTTTTACAATTATTATTTTTTAAATTTTTTTTACACAGGCTCCCTCACCATCTTCCTTCATGAGATCACTGCTCTGAGTGTAACTATGAATGGAGGTTTGTACAGCTGCACAATAGAGAAATGCAGATTCTTAGATTCTTCCATTCTCACTGAGCTTCTGTGGAAAGGACTCCAGATATCAATATGTACTCCTCACTTTGCTGCCACCTTTGAAATCCCGATAGTGGCTGAGTAACTGAGGGAGCTGTATGCTTTGGGGAATGCTGCCCTGCATGGTCCAGGGCCAGTGAGACAACATGTTGGAGGATATACGTCAATATGTGGAGTTTCCATTGTGATCCTAGGTTACTAGTGAATAGGTGGAGTGTGCCCATCATTGTGTCAGTCCTCTTCCCTTTATTGTTCCCAACTGATATACAGAAGTGATCCTATCAGTATTCTGCTAATCACATGGCCATGACCAACAGAGTTTGTGTCAGGTGCATCGACAGTCGTCTTTCTGCTAGCCACTAAAAGCAGGAGAGGCAAGTAAGCAAACAGAAAGTTGCTCTGTATGTTACTATTCACTGAAAGACCTGTTAAAGAAGTGGGAGTGCAGTGGGAAGTCTGTTTTAGCAAATGAGTGATTTTCACCTCTCAGCAATACCTATGAGGATCACCCGAATTCACTAGCTGAAGATGGTTTTAAGACTTTTAAGAGAATCAGTGAATTAGGAGCAAACTTCAGTCCTGGTAAAATCATTGTGATTTATTTATTAATTTCTGTTCAAAATGCCACTGAAAATTTAGATGCAATGTATTTAGATTTTCTTAAATAATTCTGAACCCTGTGGCTGTGTAGTCCCACTTAAGTCAATAGAGCTACTCATATGACAAACGGAAGTGCCTTCCTGTTTAGAGTGGCGTTTTGATGTACTTAGTCAGGAGCATTTTTATTGGTTATGTTAGCAATCTTCTTTGATAATTTGAAAATATTAGCTTTTACTGTTGCTAAACACAAGATTTTTCTTTTAAAAGGACTAAGGTTAACATATTCCACTTTGACACTTTGCTGAAGCTGTTAGAAAAAAAATTCCTAAAAATTCAACATCTATTTGTTATGCCAGAAACACATCAGCAATTATTTCGTCTGCTCTAGAGTCTGACTTGAAGGAATCATAACTTTAACACAGAGGTTCAATTTTTTCACTGAACAATTTTGTTTAATAATCTTTTGTCATTTTTGTAATGTAGTGTTTTATAACTGATGTTTACAATTTTTTTCAGGAAGCTACAGTATTTTCCTAATGGATTTATTATGTATTTTAATAACTAGGCAAAAGTAGCTGTAGAGCTCAATCAGTGTACTATGATGCAATCTTAAAATGTATAACTTCCTATAGTACCTGCAGTGCCTGTGTTACCCTAAAAGATGAAAGTTTTAAAGTGATCTAACTCTTTTAATACAGATTTTAGTAGCAATTGAAGTCAGGATGTGATTATATCTTAAGGTCATGTTTTAAGTGAGGTGATGATTCATGGTCAGGTATGATGGTGATAAAGGGTGAATGATTAAAGAATTTGTCATCTATGAATTAAAATGTCTTTGGAACAGTAGTGACATTGTGGTTGCACGTAGCTCAGGTCCAAAACAAAGACATCTCTCCAGACCTTGCTCATCCCATGGAATCACAATAGGCTGATACATGTAGGTTCCTAAATGACCATTTCCAAATAGAAAGGCAGTTGAAACAGACATGCTTTTGATTTACCTCTAGAAAAAGAATTAAAAAAATATCAGACACTTGGCATTTGAGATTCAGCTCTGGAATGATATATCTCATCTCTACCTTTAATTTCAATGTATTTAGTAATAATTTTAATGTATCTCAAGTAAGAACAGGTTGATCTAGTTATTCTTCTGTCATCATTCATTTCTTTCACCCCTTGCTGTGAATGTCACACAGGTATTTAAAAAAAAAGAGTGATTTTCTTTTTTTCTTACTCTTCTTTTCATCAGCTTCTTGGAGAAACAGCTTGACTGGTTCTCATCTCTCTTCCTATTTGCCAGTGGATTTGTTCAGCATACACGTGAAAAAATTCTAAGGGAATATTAATTTAAAAAATTACTTTTTTGGTCATTGTGGTCTCAGAAAGAATCACTTCAAGAATTTTTCTCTGGAGATCTTCAAGGGCGCTGCTCTGCCTGCTCCCCACTGACTGCATTGAAAATATAAGCATTTTTCTAGAAGTACCACCTCATTGAAATTTAGGTGCAAAACATCTCTTTGCAGGGAATTTTCAGGAGTTTCCTTCCATTGTTTCCATGTTCCTTTGCCACTAATGGATTTAATCTATAAATAAATGCAGTGGTTTCTCTGATAGGGACATTTATTAAATATGAAGAAGGTGCTAGGACAGCTTGTTTGGATGCTTGATTCAGAACAAGTGCATTGCAATTGCTTTCCCGATTAGACTGTGAGCATGTGCTTGCAGTCTTTTAACAAGTGCTTGTTTAGTAACTAGAATGGAACATAAAAGCAAGTGCTTGAAGAACAAAGAGAAGTTGCTTGCTTTTTTATAAACATAGCTCTTTGAGATCTTCTGTCTATTTGGGTTCAACAATCCTCTGTCCTTTTTTTCTGCTATAGTCAGGTGTGCTATCATCATCTCTCTGGATGTGAAAGGATACAGGCTTGTGTTGTTGTTCTACCTCTTTACACACTTTGAAAGTGGCTTGCTAATAACATACTGTTGTAAATAATTAGATGCAGACAGGTAAATAAGTTTTTTCTCTCTGTTGATACGTGAATACAGTAACCAAACTAGTCCTCCTGCACACACGTTGGACACAGTTATAAGAGTAGCAGAGCAAGAATATTAATTGTTCCAGTAAGAAAGGAGTCAAATGGCTACTTTGCATCAAAATATAGCCTCTATAGGTGTACGTATAGTGATTATAATGTGATACTAATGTGTGAGGAAGAAATGGGGCTGTGTTATACCTGTAATGACAATCTGACAGTCTGATATGTAGAAAGAACCAAGTAATTAATGAGCCATATAATCATGTATAGTTAAGCCTTGCTAGCCCTGCCTTGGTTTCTATGCAGAAAGTTGTTATTCAGTTTTGGGTCCACAGGGGCTTTCTATATGCAAATTAGCCTGGGCTGCATTCAGGTTTCCCCTGTCAAAGAACCACTGCATGCAGACTCTGTTTCAAAATGACATTTGAATTTACTTAAAAAAAACAGTAACTGAAAACTAAAATAAACATTAGTTCTAACAAAGCTCCTTGGATCAACCAAGGTAAATTACCCCATCCCTGCATGCTACGATATGTGATTAAAACCTCATCTTCATGAACACAAAGGAGCCCAGAGGAACAACTACAGGTGGGGGATCCCCAAGAACCTCATCAGGAGCCCATGACCTGACTCTTCCCAGGGCTACCCTGGGAGAGTGATCAGCCCCATGGTCCAGAGGTGACACCCACCAACTCAAGTTAACAGGAGAGGCTTTTCCTGGGGAAACTTCATAGACAATGTTATCAAATTTTGCTGAACAGCTCTATATGAATTGTCAGGAAATGTTTGCCACACAGGGAGGAATGTAGGGTACCATGCTTTGCTCTGTAGGCAGTTTTAAGGGGTTAGGATGTACAGATCATTGTTGAAGGTGTTTTTGGGTTATTATGCAACAGCAAAGGACTGTGGGCACTGAATATCTTACGTTCCTATAAATGACTTTCCCAAATGCCAATGAAGCTAAGTAAAATGTATCTACCTAAAGTTTCAGGCAGATGGACTATCATGTTCTCCACTTTCAGTCTCATAAGAGTTGAATAATATAGCTGAATCCTGTTATGTGTCTGCCAAGAACCATGTCACAACAGGACTTGTTAGGTGAGATTATTTATTAATATAGGAAAAGGCCTTTTAAAGTACCACAGACTTCATTGGGATGCAAAATGCTATAAATACAAATCAGTATTGTTAACTGCAGTGATTCAAATTTTTCTCTTCCTCTCCATAAATTCCTTTGGTGTTACTCTTAGGGTGTGTGTGTGCATGTGTTTTGAGGGGTGGAGGGAGAAGAGAGAGACAGAGAAAGAAGGAGAAAGCGAGAAGTGAAACGGCTTCCCTTAAGAGATCTGAGAATATTTGCTGTATAGAAAATATGTTTGCAGCTGGTGAAATGTACATTTGCTAAATAAATGATGTCATCCTCTTTTCTACAAGTTTTTCAGCAGGGGAGAATGGCTTTAGTTATTTGGTGACTGGTTTTAGAATAATGTTGAGAGGCTGTAGTCTTGCAGAAAATACAGCTACTTTGGATGGACAGACATGTGGAATAAATGGTTTATAGATAATCCCCTGTGAATAGATGTGGCATGTCTAGGGCTGGTTATGGATCTGCTATGTTAATTGGTGAGAATGAAGTCGAGTTCTCCAGGAATAAATCAGAGCTGTCAAACAGTATCTAAAATGATAGTCATTTCCTGGTAGGCACAGATAATAATGCTAATGGTTGTCAGTGGAATCTTTGTACAAAAGATATTACATTTCCCTACTATTTTATCTCTTAGTAATGTCCTTATTTTCTTTTCATTGGTTGCAATCTTGAAAGCTGCACAGTATTAACCCTCAGCTATTCACAACAGAATCCACTAGTCAGCTATGAATAAAGCAGTGGCTATTCCTGGACTGGTTTCTTTGTCAGCAATTTAAGAACATGTATTCTGAAGTGGAGTTAAGCTGAGCAAGGTTTAAGACCAGCATATGCTTCCCAGCTCTTCTTGAAAGCTATTTTCCCAAGCTATTTCTTCCCTTTTTGGAGATGAGTTTTGAAGACCACTGGCCTGCAGGGTGGAGTAGGTGTACCTCATATCTTCCTAAAGTCCTGCAAATGGTGGTACATTTGATTTATCTGCAAGACAAAGTGACCACATCTAAAACTGAAGTGGGAAAGGACAGATCATTCCCATTGACATGCCACAAAATTATAGTTCAAGTGAAGCATAAACTCCATACAAACATAGAAAAGTGTGAGCTTACACTTTATGCAGGATTCTTGCAGATGTAAAACTATACATTTTACTTTGTCCATCATTGTTATTCGTTATAAAAAACTTCAGGTTCTGTTTTCCTTATTTCATGATGTTTTGCTAAGATGGCATTTTCTAACATGAATTCTTCAGAGTCTTTGGATGTATTTCTTCGTTTGATTGTTTTGCCCTTTTGCACAAGAAATTTGTTTCTATTGACTGCAACCCTGGGTAGACAATTAGAAAAAAACTCAAAAGCATTGAGAAAGAAATTTCTCATGAATTTCAATGGGACTTGCCCTCCTAAAACTTGAGAGACTTTCCCAAATCGCTTTTTGCCTCTTGTAATGTGTCCAAGACCCTGGATTTCTTTCACTCTTTGTCTGGCAACTACTGCAACTTGATCTATGCTATCTTATGATTACTAGCACTCAGACAGGCTTGGGCTAATAAAAACAGATGTGGAAAAAAATCCAACTATAGATTTGGCTATGCATTTAGAAATTATTTTTTTTACTTATTTATTTAATTACCTTAAATTAGATAAGAATCCAGATGTTGATATTTCAAATGTATCTGAAATGCAGCCATATAAAATTTGAAAATGTCTTCAGCAGTCTAAAAATATGTTAACCAACTGGGAAAGAAGGAAAGTAAAGTGAGCCTTTACCTCATTTTTGTAAGGCCTCCATACTAGTCTGGCTTAAATAGAAATAATGTGATTTAGACAATCAGTTGCTCCATGTGAGCAGAAGATAACACCGTTATAGATTAAAGGTTAGATTATGGATGTCTCAATTTTTAGACTCCCTTAATGGCTTAATTTCCAGACAATAAAAACTCAGCAGTTTCTTAAACAAGCAAATATAAAGAAATTACACTTGACCAAGGACAGTGATTTGCTAGCCATTTGTATATGCAAATGTGCCCCAAACCTGCTTAGGTTAGAGAGCTTATGATTAAGATGCCACATGCATACCTGTAGGAGTCTATGTGTGACCAAGGTGTTGAAACACCCATTACAGTCAATGGAGACCAGATCACAGGTGCTTACTGCTATTTGAACCACCTAAGGCATCTTCAGATATTACATGCAAGAAGCTGCACTCTTGTGGGGTGGCTGCTAGAGGCCAGGCAGAATAACTTAGACCATCTAGATAGAATTATACTCCTATATCTGGGTAATTGAATTTAGCACCTAGTCGATAGGGTGCAAGGGGTCACTACGAATGGCTCAGCTCACCCTAAAATAGATCTTGGACTGTTATGGTACGCTGTGTTTGTATAGCATCTAGTAAAATAGGGTTGTTGTCCACCATCGGGGATACTACATACTAGTAATACTGATAATGTATTAAGACTGTCTCAAATGTAGTGCTTTGTAGACTAGTGTGTTATGACAATAAATGTGTATTAAAAGACTGTGACTTGCTGATACTATTGTAATGGTGGCTGCATAAATACTGAAGTGAAGCAGATTTGCAAAAATCAGCTTCCTCATGAACAAAAAGGAGCTACATTAGCTGAATAAATAATTTACTGAAAATAGTTCCCTTGGCTTTTATATCAAAATTGATTTCCACAAACAATAGAGCCTATTGTAGGAAGATGTTGTTCTGGTCTGCCACTTACTCAGGAAAGCATCAGAAAAATGTTTAGAAATTAAATACTTTCCATACAGAATGTCTGACTTCACTCTAGTAATTGCAGTAGTAATTTTGGTAGAGGCCTTGCCTTGGCATAGGCAGATGAAATAAATGTTTTGAGAACCTGTCCAGGCTATTTGCTTCCGACCCTTCTGGATATGCACCTTGAGTCTTTGTTCCTCCATAATTAGGGGTTTGTTACTGATGAGGAAATCCTGTATTACTCTCTGAATACTGAGTGTTGTGTGACTATCGATTCTTTTTTTCCATATAAATATTGGAAACAAAACTTTGCTTCCTCAATGCCTAGTGGGATAGTTCTGCAGTTGGGCTTCAGCAGCATCATGTCCTGTTATTCACTCAGCTGTAGACAGAGCTCACAGGTAAAATGGCATATGATACAATATTGTCCTTAGCATGTGAAGGACTGATATCATTGTTTTTGCAGCAGTGTTTTACTGAAAAGTTTGAATTCAAATCACCGAGCTTCACTGTAGGAAATGGGTGCTGAACTCATCAAACATTAGAGGTACAGAATTGCTTGGACAGCTATGAAGAGTATGGGCATTTTAAACACTGGGAAAAGCTGTAATTCCACTGAAGTCTGAATTCAGCCAGGGTAGAACTTAACGAGAATGGAACTGGTTTCTTTGTGCTAGTAGTTGTACCTCTTGTGTTGAATGTTTGTCTTATAAGTTGATCTCTTCATAAGCACACCAATATAATCATGCAGGCTCAGAGTATTCAAATATTTTGCCTATAGATACTTACAGTTGATTATCCAAACACAGCAGATCCTATTTGGGCTTTTACAACTTTATCATCCTTTTTTATGGCAAAACTGCTAAAAGGTCCTAGAATATTTAATTTTCTGTCTTTTTAGGCTAAGAATTTCAAAGTTGAAGAAACAAAAATATTTCAAAACATAAAAGAGAAATTAGAGACATATATACCAAAATTCATAACACTGAAAAAATGTTTTGCCTCCTTATAAGTTATAACTTAAACTTTCTAATATGACATATGTGAAATGTGAGCTTGATTTAGCATTAACTTTTTTCTAAAGAGATTATGGAATTTTTATTCAGGCAAAACCTGGTCTTATTTATAACTGTCATATAAATATTTATAACTGTCATATACATATTGGTTCATTAAAACATTTTTTTCCTCAAAAAGATTTTTAATTAAGAGTGATGAATTTTAAACTTTGGGTTTTTTCCTTTGAATTTTATGGTGATTATCATATAAATATACACACATTTAGAATGAACACAATTTGGTAATATATTCTTAATTTCACTGTAGTATGAATTACTACCTTCAGTAAGGTTCTGCTATAGCAGATTGCTGATGATATGCCTTTATTCATTGTGGGAGACAAAATGCTATTTTTGATATTTGACTTGACAAATTTTTTGCTTGAATGCCTTCATGCAGTTTTCAAACAAAAGCTACCCTGTGCTGTGCAAATTGCAGCAAGTTGAAAAGATAACATATGCCATCAGAAATGTAGTGTAATACACCAGATACTCTTGAAGTGAAGCCATGGAAATGGAACATAATTAAAATAAATAGTTAAATAAAATTCTCATTCAAAGAAAAAAAAATTCCATGATATAACTTTATTAAACATATATTCTTATGCTCACCTCTGTGTTGGTATTTCATGTGTATGTGCACACATTTATGTATGTATATTGTATTTCCAGATGCAGCTTGTAAAGCTGGACTTAAATACTAGAATATACATTGGAAACTTTAGGATCTAAATATTGCAAGAAAGTTGTAATGATTCCAGAAGGAAATCTTATTATTACGAGAAATTCAGAGCAAGAAATCTAAAAATCTGAAAAATGGAAACAGGGATATTTGTGACACTGGAGGCAGCAGGGTTCATCCCTACCAGACCTTTATAAACCTGGAACACATCCTGAGCCTTAGTTGCCTGCTGGTGGTGTGCTATACCAGCACCCAGCCAGCCACCATGGCATGGGAAATGCACAGCATCTACACAGTAGCCCACAGTGGGTGGGCACTCCCACCAGCATTAGTCATCACTGAGTGGATGTATATGGGAAAAGAACACAAACTCCGTCACACTTATTATGTAGAGGTGGTCATTTTAGTTAAATTGAGCTTATATAAAAAACTTGTTCTAAGTTTTTTAACTTGTTTCAAGTTTCCATTGGAATATCATTGAAGTTTGAGCAACATAATTTGTAGGGCCTCATGTGGATGTTATTGACTTGAACCACTTGCATGGCTCATACATGCCTTTATTGCTTTGAAATCTGATATATCATAAGTAGGAGGATGAGCAGTTAATGTAAATACTTGAAAATCCATGCATATTCTTGATTAATGCATTCCTAGATTTATGATTCAAATATGGTACTGTTGTATTGTTCATTTTCTTAAAATGAGTAATCAATTTGCAACTGCCATTTCCATAACTATGCAAATATACTAACATGCTTCTGGATCACTGATTAGAAGCTTTGTACATGATTAAGACCATATAATGAATTAATCAGTTTTAAAAATGGCTTTAAATCCACATATATTAGATGCTTAAATACCTATATATTAGAACTCAAGGACTTGATTTCAAACCACACCCAGTTTCTTTTAGTCCTATTTCTGGAAATGCTTATACATACCTTGTAAATTCCACATCTTACTATGTACTCAAAATACTGAAAGATATCTATTGTTTTTGGTTTTATTTTTCAAGACAAAATGAAGTTATATAGATACATATTATGTTTTCAGATGTAATTAGAAACCTGTAAGACTAGAGATCATAACTGAAAGTCTCAAATTCTCCAGTTCAGAAAGAAGATTTAATCACTATACTTTATGAACAGATGAGTTGAATTAAGGACTAAGAATAGCTCTTAATGTTGCAAACATTTTTGGCACCAGATATTAGCTAAAGTTATTAATTAAATGGAAGTGAAAGTTGCAGCAACTTCCCCAAAAGATGATTTCTAGTAGAAACATAAATACATAGGGAAGAAAGGAACTTCTTTTGCAGCTGACTATTTCTAGCAATGTTTTGTTTGAAAGATTGCATAGATTGTGCTAAGGTTATGTTGCTGAGTTTTCGTATGAATTAAGACATTGTTTGTTTTAGATAAATAAATGTTTAACTAAAAATAATGAAAATGCTTCAAGTAAAGCTTCAAGTTAAGCTTAAAAAATATCTGTAAAACAGAGTTGTGAAACTTACAGAGAAGTGAGATGAAAACTCAGTGAAGACTTGACATCACCAATTTTTTCTCAGATTTCAGATTTAAATTTTTCTGGAGACTCAGAATCAGCTTTTCAGCTCTAAAATGTAGATTATGACATAAATAACTCCACCTGCAATGTGTAAATACTTATCTTAATTGATTTATTATGTAGTAGTATTTGAAAGGAGTTTTAAGGTCCAGAAGTGAGACTAAAGCAATCTAAATTCTATCCGTAGCTCTGTCTCAGATTTATGTGAAATAGGATTCTGTTTCCCTATTTTTAAATACCTTACCAAAAATATTGTAAGGCTATATTAACTAATATGAGAAGTCCACTGAAATCCTGAGAGCAAGTAGTGTATAATAGCTACTTTTATGATACTTTTATGCCCAATAGTTTACCAATGTTAACAGCTGCACAGGCAATATTGTATGATTTGGAAGTTCGGGATGGTAGTCCACTCACAGGTTAAGTCACCTGCATTTAAAGCTCTACATGTGTCTACCTGTAATTTGACTCCTTTAACTTCCCTTTAATTCAAGGGAGATGTAAGGCCAAATTCAATTTCCCCTTCATGGGAGTCTGAAACTGTCTGAGATAACCTAATGCATCTACCTAACCTCTAGCTGCTGCTACAGAAGGATGCAGATTGCTTACAGGTCCCATTTTATATCTGCCAGTTCGGTGTGGATCCCCAAAGGCATTTCAAAGGCACTGGATATCTACTGACCAACTGGAATGAGTTCAGTGTAGGGCCACCGCAATGGTTGGTGGATGGAGCACTTGTTCTGTGAGAAGAGGCTGAGGGAAATTGGGTTGTTCAGCCTGGAGAAGAGGTGGTTTTGGGGCGCCTGAACAGCATCCTCCAGTGCCTAAGGGGAGGTCATCCAGAAGACAGAGGCAGGCTTCTCACTGTGGGGTATGGATGAAAGCCAACAGGCATGAGCTGAAACAAAGAGAGGTTTAGATTGTCTATAAGGAGAAACTTTTTCATCATGACAGGAGTTAAGCATTGAAGAAGCTGCCTCTCTTCGTCCTGGGGGGAATTCAAGATCATAGTGTATAAAGCCCTGAGTAACCTTGTCTGACCTCCTAAGGTGCCTTCCAACCTGCACAACCTTTGCCATTACTTTAGATTGCCTACCTTACAACAAGATACAGTACCCATGAAGACACTTGTATCTTTTGGCTGCATAACAAACTGAGGGTGATTCACCTAGACGTCTATCTTAAATGTCTCCTTTTCAGTCATGTAATGCTAGCTGAAATAAAGCCTATATATAGTTTCTTAGTTGCAATTTTATTTTGAAGAAAATATAGAATAAACTCAAATCATTGCCCTCAGTTTATTTACATAATATATTGCCGTTTTAATGATACAAATGAATGAAGGTGGAAATGAGATGAAGTGAAATCTAGAGCATTTGCAGAACATTACAGAATAAACTGGCTATTAAAGTATTTCAGAGTTCTTGTAGCTGCCTAAAATGAATGCTGTGAATGAACTGTTTTGGTAAGAAAGAAAGTAAAGAAAGTTGTGCAGAACAAAACAGAAATATCAAAAAAGTCAGTCAGTTTGCTGGAATAACTCAGTTTGACAAGTGATTTAGAAGATTTGTTTTGATTTAAAACCATAAGTACTTAGAGAAACAGAAATGTAACTGTCTGGTTTGCCATAAAAGAAAATACAATCTGAAATGAGCTCATTAATTTTACTGTAATATTTGAGATTATTTGGTTAATTGCAGAGTAGCACTGATTAATTATTTAGTTTGCCATGAAACAGTCTCCTGTATACAGAGCCCAAGAAAAGTCTGCAGTCTCACTTAAACTCATTAAAATGCTGTGATGTAGACACATTTGAATGAATCTCTGGAGGCAGAGAGCAGAGACAAATGGAACCAAGGAGGTTTTCACCTCCACAGATTCCAGTTCAGGTCTGTGTCCTCTATGTCCTGTGGAGCTCAACAGGAAAGGTCACCGATGGCTGTATTCTTGGCTTTAGTATTTCCAGTTTGTGTCAATGCAAGTATAACAGATGCAAAGGGTAGGATTCTGTTCCAGATGAAGGCATGAAATTGTAGGAGTCTACATGGCATTTACATGTGGGCTGGATATCTGAGCTCTCACTGTAGTCTCTGGACAGCTAATCAATGCAGCCTAGAAAGAGATTCAGGTCATGCTGAAATAGACACTTGGTACTTCACTGCTTTCCCCCATAAACAGGTATCTAGAGCAGCCTAGGATTCCTTAGGGTACCTTGCCTGGCTTCCAGTTGCCACTCCAGAAGGACCCAGAAGGCTTTCTATAGGTCCCATGTAATATCTGCCAGTCCCATATAGCCTGGTGTTACTCAGTGTCTTGGGGTACCCTAGATGCCCTGTCACATTCAAATTTGTGATGTGATTTGTGCAACAAAGGAGCACGCTCTATATGTGGATGCCAGAATTTGTTGCCAGTCCAAGTAAAATAGGATCACAGCAAGTGCCAGTCCAGTTAAATGACATGCTTTTGCCAATAATACAAACTGTTCAATTTAAATAATTTAATTTATGGGGTTGAAGTTAATAATGCATTTAAGATATACAGGCTATATCTGTTGAGGAGCAGCAGGAGCAGAGCAGCTCTGCCAGGGGTGTACAGGCCAGGTGCCACAGGTGAGCCCATTTCTGGCCATGCCCTCACTGAAGGGTGCTGTCCCATAGCACCCGAGTAGGGTGAGTGGAGCTGGGGTGGTGACAACAGGGTCCAGACTGCAGTAACTTGACTGCTTTGCAACTAGAAGAAGCAGAACAACTTCTTGCAGTGTGTGAGCTGTTACAGTACCATATTTCCTGGCTGCAGGACTATGTGTGAGCAGCAGAATAAAGCTCTATATCTCAACTGGCAGCGGCTTGTGTAGACTCCTAGATTAGGGAGTCTTTATTGAAAACTGCTCCACCCAGTGTTTCCATGTGATGGTTGACAATTCTCATACAGCAGTAAGACTGAGATCATTACTAATACTAGTAAATCTGACATAGTATAAGCAAAGTTGGGAATATTTGGCAAATGTCTTGAGCAGGCCTTTGAGTGAATTTTGCTAAACTTCTCTTGCCACCAGTGATTAAGTGGAAAAAGAATTTTTACATCAGGTCTAAGAATGGAGATCAAATACTCGGAAATTTATGCCCTATGAAATTTACTAATAGTTATTAATCTTCAGTGTAATTTGAAAGCCGGTCCCATTTCCTTGGAAAGACATTCCAAATTCTAGATGAATTAATGGTCTGGGCAGAAATGTGTGATCCTGTAAAACAGTGTAATTATACAGAATATGAAGTTCAAGAGCTCTTAATTCATGGAACAATTGTATTTTACTTCAATACTTTACATGGCTGTTTGCTATACACACAGCACGTGCATATGAAAGGAGTGTATATGAGATGTATATGTATTTGCATTATGAACATTGTGTCACACATTCAGGGAAAACAGTTAACAAAAAAATAAAATTGCTGTGCCAACATTTTTCCTGCGCTCCGAGACATAGCAGGGCATGTATTTTTATAGTTTAACAACCTTTCCTATTAGCTTTTGAAAAATGAATCTAGTTATTGACATACTTGAAGCATATTCAATTAGTCTTGATTTGGTATATTTGATTTAAAGGTTTTTGATTATTTGTTCCATGTTCTAACTTGACAACTTAGAAATGGAATGAAATTAACCTGTCAGGAAGGATTAATGAACTGATTTTGTTCACTAGTTTAGATGATTTACACAAATTCCACTACAGCTGATCTTGCCACTGAACCAATATTCATTTTTGAAAATGGATTAAAGGTTGATGTTATGATATCCTACACTTTCATATACTAATTAACATTCATTTACCAGAGGAGTGAAAAGAAAATATGTAAAGCAGTGAACTGCTCTGTAGTTTAATTAAACCCACATTGTTTCTTGTGTTAAAGAATGAACATATTCATAGATTATTAGTATATACATTAAATACCAATAAGTAAAATTGATGGACAAAATAACTAATTGAATGTTAGTTAAGCCCATTTTTATTGCATTAAATATCCTGTAAACCTACTTCTTATGTGCAGTACAGAACTATTGATTGACAAGGTATGTTTCACTGAGAGGCTTAGTGAGCTATTATTAATATGAAAAAGCACATCAATATGCAGAAGAAGATACTTCTGTAGTCTGCTAGTAGAGCTATGAATGATTTCTTAATTCTGAATGTTCAAAATTTTTCAAATTCAGCTCACTTTAGCTTTGGAAATCTGATAGATGGCATCAGTGGAAGGAGCAGGTTTGGGTGTCCCTGGAAAATAAGGTGCCTTCATTCCTCCCCATCTCAGGCTCCAGCTGAGGGGAACTAGGGGGAAGGCATGGACGGTGCAACTCCTTTTATTGTAAACCACATTTGCTCAGATTGCCAGGGAGGAAGAACTTTAAGTTGTAACTTCACCTGCAATATTTTTCTTCCTTCATAGCATATGTAAATGTGAACAATAATAGAGCAGAAAATATTTGTAATAAATTTCATCTTCTGTAAAAAGGCATCAACTTGGGTTAAATATTAAAAAATAAATTTTCTGCCTGTTCATATGAAATATACAACCCCTGGCCTCTATATGCAAATATGTTCCTGTTTATCCATCTAAAATGTAGTGATTGCATGAAATTTGTTTTGCAGTCTGATTTTGATTGAGATAACCAACTGGCTTGACTGAGATGCCCCAGTGACTTGGAAGTGATTAATGTGAAATAAGTGTCTTATTTCTGTGTTAGAATCAGTTGACTAGAGAGACGTCTACTTTCAGTGGACGGACACAGTCAATCAGATGGTTACATGCATTGTTATCAATGCCGGGATTACTGCCTAGATTCTATTAGTGGCTGCATCGATTTGGTTGTGGTGTGGAGTATGGTATAGAAAGGTGAGGAAAAGATAGTAGAATTGGGGTGAAGAAATTGTTTGGAAAAAAAAACAGTGGACTGGGACTGGTGCTAGAAAACGAGAGCAAATAGAGAATAACAGCTGAACTGTGAGACCTGGCTGGGAAGCCAACAGGGAGACATTTTATCAAATAAAGGTTATTTACTGCTGTTTCCCATTACAGATTTAGTGTTACAACTACTTTGTTCTTAATAGAAATTAATACTTGGCATTTATTATGGTGACACAGCCATTGCTTGAATTGTGAAAAGGCAAGCAGATTTAATTGTCATCTTTTCTAAGGAATGTAGAATTTTACCTAAGACAGCAACCAAATCTGCATCCAAATTAAGTGAAAGACTCATCCTGGTTATAGAGCACAGGAATAGACCTCTAGGTTTTAAAAGTACTAAGGAAGATACTTTTCATTTCTTTAGAAAGCTTCATGTGTACAAAGGCTCTGTGTAGATAATACTTTTAGATTTCACTGTTGTAGGGTAGTATATCCTCTTCTTTATTCTGCTGTTCTGTAAGGTATGCTTTTTACTTTTTGCAAACCACTGTACCTTAAACAGCGGTAGTAAAAACCAGTGACTTCATTATTTGAGCAATGGTTGTAAATTCTTAACAACCTGCATGTCAAAAGGTTATGTTAACTTTCTTTTAAATAAAGAAATAAGAGTGAATTTCATTTTATCTGCAGCATGTTACATTTTGTATTGGAGTGATATTTAAAAAAAGACAGTTCATTAAGTAACTTCAGTGTATTGACAAATGGGCAGGATTAAAGACCATTAAAACAATGGCTCTTCAGTGTATTGTTCCCACCACAACACATTTTAGTATTAACAAGACAACTCTAGTTCGCTAATGAGGGTAATTCTTAGATGTAGTGATTTCTCCAGGACACCACCTCTTGTGAATATATCTTCACTGGCAAGATCCTGAAAGTTTTAAAATATAAATTACCCTGGTTATTTAATTGAAACACAAAGTAACATATTAATAATACTATGAAAGAAAGCTTTGACATCTGGTATATTTCTGCACACTTTCCTTATGAAGACTTTGCCTTTAGCCAAGACAGCTTCTGTGACTTTTCTTTAAGGAAGTGTAAGTAGAAAAGGCAGTAACTTGGTAAGATTTCACCAGCAATTTGTACATAAGATTATGACTGTACTTAAATTACAGGCACTTTAATACTAATGTTTTATCTTGAGTAATCACAGGTTGCTAAAAGTTTCTGGACAAGGGCAAAAAATAAGCTCCTTAGAGCCTATCTACTTTGCAACATAAAGATTTCAGTTTCTATTGAATTAATAGAAATCTCTTCTAACCCTGGTGTCTTACTCCTCTGTGAAATCTGTTATCCTATAAATGGTCCAAGTTCCCCTGGTGTCTCCAGTTACTTGCGTTGCCATATGGCCAAGTGGCTCCATCTTTTTGTATGTTCTTTCAAGTGTCTGCTGAATAAACAGCAAATGCAGAACATGGACACATTTACTGGTTACCCTGGATCAAGTTTAGGCAGACAGGGAGACCTGAGGAAGAGCTTCAGTTTACCATCTCCCTCTGTAAGCCACACTGGGATTGTTATCTACAATTTAACTGCACTTCTATGTACCTCCAGGTACCTTCATTAATCACAGTGGATCTTGCCTGTATGTATTTCTGAACCAGCAGCTCCCTTCTGTTCCCTCTTGTCTTGTACTACCTTCACTAGCATCATTACTATTGCTTATTCCCATTGTGGTAGTCCAGAAGTGCCTTAAAGGGAGACTTATGCTAGGTATATGGACACACAACATCATGTTAGTGCTGCCTGAAGCAAGGCCTGGACAATCCCTTCTTCTATTTGTCACCTTACCTTCTAATTGACCTATATTTTTTTCCACTCAACCGAAAATTTATACAAAGAGTAAACACTTAGAGTGTTTCTTAATTGCAGTGGCTACTTCTGAAATGGTGGAATAATTTGTATCCAATAACAAGGCTCAAGTAAAAAAAAGTGTGGATGATTGATTTTGTGCTTATTTTAGTATAGTAAGATGATTTTGAAGTACATCAGATTTCTATTTATAGCAAATTAATGGTTTCAATGTGATTTTACTCTGGGACTAATTAGATTTGTAAAGTTAAATATGTCTGAAAGTCTTTTTCAGAATTAAGGCCTTGCTCTGTGTTTTTTTTTAATTTAAATAATTTCTGCCTTTTCCTTTCTTAAAGTTCACTTAGCATCAGGATTATGAAAATGAGGGTCATGCCCAGATACAAGCAGCAATAGCAAGGGCTATTATCCACAGCTTGACTTTCAGTTTTTGTAATTTGTAAAACAGCAACCAAAAGAACATCCCAATAGTATAAGCTTTTTGCAAAGAGAAATAATAAAAGTGTTTACTGTTTCTTAATTTTTCTGCTTTGGGATCTGTAAAAAGACAATGCAAGAACATAGATAGATAGAGCTCCTTCATTAATATTGCAAAGGTTCCTGGGGCCAGGAAAGCAATTTATGAAAGCACAGAGGTAAACATTTTGCACAAAGGAAATTAATAAAGTGTTCCCCAGTGGTTCTGAAACAGGGTTGCTAAAATATTTTCCTCACTGTGAATGGAATAATGAGGTCACCATAGCAAACAGAGAGTTGCACACTTGGACCACAAAAGCACAATGGTTCAGGGCTTTCAGCAGTGTCTAGCAGCTTTTTGCACCTCTTCCCAGGGCTAGGGTGGCCTGCGGAACAACTGTCCCCAGCCCCAGGCCTTTCCCATGCAGAAGCTGCCATGCTTTTAACCATAGGAATTCGGACCTTCCTTCCATGGGTACGCACCACCAGAGGTTTACACCTGGGAGCCAAATGCATTGCTTGCGTGTAGGCTGCAGTGGGGAAAATCTCTGTCAGGCTTCTTACTCCTGCCACTCCAGGCGTAAATGTGTTTTCTTCCATGATCCACTTACATACACGTGCAAAACGAAACATGCATTCTGCTGAACAGATGCTCTCAAAAATATTCACAACCAAGCAAAATATGACCACCTTTCCAAAATGCAGCTGGTAATAAATGTTAAAAAAATTGTGGAATAACAAAAAAACATGTAAAAATGTGAGAAATTTCAGGGTAAAAGGGCTTCAGTCCTACTTGCTTGCTGTCAAATGCTTTCACAACATGTGTGTTGAGAATTGAGGTTGCTCAAATGTATTTCTTGTCAGTATAGTTGCTAATAAATGAAGGAACATAAAAGACTGATTTTAAATTGTAAATCCTACCCTCTAACACAATTATGCCAAAATTGATGTTCTTTTTTTGCAAAAGATGAATAAAGACAAAATTTATATTAAAAGTCTTAAGTTTCATGTATTAACATGTGCTTGCTATTGCATACACAGAAAGAGAAAGGCTTATTTTCCCTTTAAAAAAAGTGTAGTGTTGTTAATACTTTAAAATTATTATGCTATAAGTAAGCTGATGCTAGCTGGGGAATAGAAAAGGGAAAGAGATGGGTGGAAAATTGGATGAAAAGCAGTCTACTTCTGCTTTAGAGAAAAATGATATCAAAAGGAAAATAGAAGAAAACTTCTAAGTAGAAAAAAGAAAGTAAAAGGGGTGCGTGTGTAAAAATGGAGACAATGAAAGATCTGTTAAACAGAAAATTTGGAATAAACGAGCATGAAAGCTTTGATTGTTTCTAACTTGATGTGGAACCAGTCTGCTGGAGATCAGGATTTAGTGCTCTGCAGTCTCCCTTTGGGTTTTACTGAGTCTGCTTGGACAAGCTCAGGACGCTTTCCGAGTCCAAGCTTTCTCTGCAGTCATATTCACTGGAATAATTAGTAAATAGCATCTCGAAATTCCAAAGCAGTAGCAAGTGGCTACTTTATTCAGTAACCATTTCTATGGACATGCTAAAAATTGTGCAGGGGAGTTTCAGTTTTTCCTAGAAATGAGAAATAATCATGTGGCTAGAAAGTGTTGAAATGTTTACCCAATCATCTCTCTTTTTGCTTGCCTAGCTGCAGGCCAAATCAGTGTTAAAAAAAATTCCTTGAAAACTGTAAAAAGAATTAAATCTGTTCGTATTTTACCAAAAGGATACCGAAATGTGAAGATTCTCTGGAGTATGCCCCCCTTTATATAGAATGCTTTATTATCTTCTTGCATTTTCACTTATTTCAAACAAAACCTCTAACGCAACCTTAATTGTGATTTCTCTGGGTGTGAGGTGAGAAGTCGTTCAATACTACAAAACTATTAGAAGGCAGCTGTTACATTGCTGTGGAACATGATAGCATGGTACATATTTCTAATCAAAACATTTGGTTAACAAGAAGGTCAAAGAAGCAATTAGTGGAGGAATACAGTTCTATTGTGTGCCACATACTATTTGACTACAATACAAACTGACACCAGGGCGATTTCTGCTATTGGAATCACAGAGGTGACCTAGGGCACTCTATCAAGCTTAGTTTGACCCTGACAGCTTTTGACCAGCTATTTGTTGTCATATCTTTCTGACTGAACAAGATGACAAATATATACAAGACCTCACGCTCAAATGCTGCATTCTGTGAAGTAAGACAGATTTTGACCTTTAATTGGTAGAGGTCCCCGGGTCTTGTGACTCCACATCTGCTATCTTTATTGTCTTGTAGTGGACAGAAATTCTGTTAACTACTGTAGCAGTATGTGCTCCCACAACAGGAAAAATGTAGTTGCAGTTAAATGGCGTCGGAAGATGTTATTCCACAAGACAGTCCTTTTTTCAAAAAAAGAGATTGCTCCCACTTTACAGAAGAAGAGAGGTTTTGCTCCGAGTAATAAGCCCCTAATGCTTCATCTTTTTCTGTACTGATGTAGGGGCCTAACCTAACAAAACAAAATAAAGGATCTGGCCTGAGTTTGAGAATAGATGAATAAATAAATAGGAACTTTGGCCAGAGCTAGAACATTTGAATAAATAAATATTTACACATTTTTATAAAACAGAGGTCTATGAGCAGTTTCAGAAGTTAGCCTTTCAAAAGAGGAGGAAGAAATTATTTTTTGTGGCAATAACCAAAATGAAAACACTATGGTTTTTTTTTTCTATAAAGGATTCGAATTTTTCAGTTGACCTTTAGGAGATGTGGATTGCACAGGCAAAATCCTTTACCACAGATGTTTTCATTTACAATCAAATAAAAGTTGACTAAGCCTTGAAATATCATTCCTTTACTTGATTTGCCCCTGTTTCATGCTTGCTCACGTTTCTATGCATATGAGGTTGGTACATGAGTACCTTCAGTTGTTTGTGGACTACTATTCTGCCTTTCTGAATACTAAGTCTGCAAACTGCAAGCTCAGAAAAACTGCCTTAGAGGAATTAAGAAGTATAGAAAGGCTCTTCACTGGAGAGCTGACTGGCAGAAAGAGGGTTGAAAATCAGTAAGCAACACAACAATAGAGTATAGTTCATAAATTAGCACACCGAGTATCAATAACCTAGTCCTATGTGGCTTCTCATTCCTGCTCTTGGACTGCTTTTGTGAAGCCTTTAATGGGTGAGCTGGCTAGATGAATGTCCTGTGATCTCAGTTCCTTTTGTCTTAGCCCTTCCACACATAACAGCTCCAGGAACGTGTGAAGACGGTGATTTCATGGGTCTCTGCTCAAAGGGAGCAGACATTGTCAAGGTACCACTCAGCTGCTGTTCAGTACCAGAGTTTCCGGCCTCCCGCTCATACCAGATCCCTCTTTTGCCTGGAAGGACCCTCATCAGTAAGTATTATTTGCCTCTTTCCTCTGCTTGCTCTTCCTCAATTTTGCTGTTCGGCTCTCAGCTTTTATAGGTCCTGCTTTCAGCTACCTGCTGCCTGCTTCCCTTTTGAATGGCTATTCCTCGGACATCTGCCTGTAGCTAGAGACTCATCTTACACTCAGTCCCATGTTTTTTCTCCCTGAAAATCTCCATCACTGGATTGCTATTTTTTCCCTGGGTCAGCAAGCATAACCTAGAATGGTGCTTCTGTCCTACCTATCCCATTTAGAGAGGATGACAGGACTGGCAGTATATTAACATGTGTATTACAATATACTTGGAAGTATGTAGACTTACTTGATGTGAAAATGTAGCTGCATTATTTAGACTGTGGTGAATCATTTAAGAAGATCTCATAAAACACTGCTTCCGACATTAATAGAAATCAAGAGAGATTTGAACATCTTCACATTACTTCTTATTTCAAGCTATTTTAAAGTAAAATATATAATGATTAATGGCAATGACTTATGATGGGATAATGTGTAGTGGGTACCATGTAGTCAGCACTAAGTATTTTTCACTTAGGAGGATGTAGTTCCTCTGTGGAATCTTTAATCATATAGTTGATTTTAGTAGGCATATATGTGAGGACTATTGTTTAGCAAGGATTTTGAGGGCCAGGCTGCTGTTTAAAAAAGATGCTAATGACAGAAGCAGGATATAAAATGCTTTGACAGTAAAACTCTTCAAGTACCAGCCTGAGAGGTATTACAAAAACTAGTTTCAGCTAGGTAATACAAAGAGATCTGCAGAGATCTGCAGAGAAAGATACTAGAATATAGAAAACTATAGTGTGAGACTGAATGAATGCAAGGAGAAATTAGCCTATTAAAACAAATATTTAGCAGAATGTAGAAATCCAGAAAGCAGAAAATAAGGCATTTGTTTGCAGCATGATAAGGACTTGAAACTAGATTTTTGTCATCAGAAATACCACAATTCAATCTCTTATTTCAAGTGAAAGCTGTGGTAACAGTCTTGATGAAGTGTATGCTGATGAATACTCTGTAAATAGTAATCATTTGCAATTATTGCTAGTAGTTGGATTTTGTGTCTTTCTGTTTTATGACTGCGCTTGGTTCAAGAATGATGTGAAAGGAATCTTCTACTCCAGCAGTTTGGCTTCTTGTCCCAATTAAAGCTGCATGAAAATAATTAAACTCCCCAAACTTTGTACAGCTTAAAAATGTTAGTTTGGATGATTTTTTTTTTTTTTTAAAATAAAAGTCCAAGTGATTAGGCTGTTCTGTCGTCTGAGTACACCACTTGCCTGTAGTTGAACACTAGGGATTTTTGTTCTGAAATATTCACGGCTTTATTCAATTGTCTAAAGATAGGTTTCTATTTAAGATACCCTGTCTTAGTTAGCCACGAGGGACTGGTGGATGCCATTAAGACCTATGGGATACCTGTGCCCCTCTGGAAAGACAGCTAGAGTATCTCATATGGTGCAGTGTGTCTGTGTCAGGCAATTAAGTTGTTTGCTCAGAAATGCTGAATGTGGAAACAATCATATCAACAATGTTTCTTTAAGCAAAATTATGAATTTTTTTTTATAAATTCTGATTTTCCTTTCTGTTAAAATGCACATACTAACACAAAAGACCTACAGGAGAAAGGATTCCCAGTGTAGATGTGGAGGTGTATATGGAAGCATGCAGGTCATGTGGTGGAGTAACCTCAAAAGATGGGTCCAAGCTGGGCTCTTGCCAGAGCATTTCATTAGAGTCCATTCTCAAATCACCCAGAAGAAACGGACTATTGAGAACAGACTTCATAGCTAATTGATGACCTCTTTCCCAGCCAAACTCCTTCCCAAAGCAAAGGTATTTCTGTATAGATGCTCTGGGCAGCTGAGGTACCACCTGCCCAGTGGTCTTGCAAATCACTGGGTCTACAGTGCCTGTGCAGGTAGGTCCCATTGTGATGGAGTGGGAATAACATGGTCTCTGCAACAGTGAAAAAGCTGAACAGGTCACATGTTTTGGTAAGGCAACAGCTATGAGTGCAACACATTTGTTTGTTCCAAGAAATTATTGGCCCACGGTGCAAACCGTGCCACATTCAAAAAGCTGGTTTTACACCTTTGTTTCTGAGATGTTCATGTCTGCATAAGGTACAAAGCAACGATAAATTGCACTTTTAGAACATGTCAAGACAAGCTGTGCTCAAATTCAAGCTAAAGCACATCACTATCCATGGTTTTATGCTTTCTTCTGGGTCATTGTTGGGTTTCCTACTATCTTTATTTTAAGCACAGAATTTTAGCAATTGCTACAATTCTAGCACACACAACAAGGGTCCTAGGACAAATTTGCCATCTGCTGTTTAATATTTTAGGTGCAAATCTGTGTTTTGCTGATTTTGTATTATCCATCTAATTATAGCACGTTCATCTAGATCCCAGGAATAATAATATTTTTTTTGGATATGAAACTGAACAAACTTCTTCTTTGTCCTTTGGTAAATTTGATGGAAAAATAGGATCCATCCCCACCCCCTTCATCTCCTGCTTTTGCCTTTCTGTTGGATGTAATTTCCCGGTCCTGTTATACTATGTGCCAGGCCCTACGTACTCTGCTCTTTAGACTGATTCCCCTCCAATAAAAACATGGAAAACAAATAATTCTGCCTTGATGGTTCTCAAGAGCAGATGGTTTTATGACTTAATCTTCCAAAATGTATTTTAAAAATGTATTTTTCGGAGACACCACTCTTAATTCTTTCATTTCCCTTTATATTCTTAACATTACTGTTCTGTTTTATTTAGCCCATGAAAACAAGTTGCAATAAGAGAGGCTGCCCTTTGACTTATGACTTGCTCCTGCTGCTTATTCCATTTTATCTCACATTTTACTCACATTCAGCAGAAATCAGTTTAGCAGCCCCACTTGGTTTTGATTTAATATCAGCACTCAGAATAGTAGTGCAGAAACGAATTATAATATACGTTTCCAAACCAGCTTAATGCCTTTTCTCTCTGGTGCAAGAAGTAAAATGTGGCTGTTTGGTATTCCCCACCAACTAGCATTTTACAATAGAGCAAAAAGTGAGCAGAAATGTTGCAGTGCTTCTTGCAGTTAACATATGTAAAATCAGATTCCAGCTAGTCAGGTTTAGACACTGAAATAGACACTCCTTTTGGCTGTGACTGATGTTCAAAGATTATGTAGTTTCTTATTTATCTTGGTTTTCTTTCGCTTCATGCTCCCACACCAGCTTCTGCTCTCTCCCACTTGCTCAGATGTTTCCAAAGCAAGAAAGCACTGTATTTTGCTCCAATAAGAGTGACGTTACTTGCCATGATACAATTTCAAAAGGAAGTTTACAATGGTTGAAATATTCAGAATTTCCTCAGTAAATGTGAGCTCTTGGTGTAGGATTTTGGGAGCTTACAGCCTGGCCCTGCTTGCCCTGCCCAGAGGCAGGTCTGCCCTTGGGGTGGGAGCAGGGGCTGCCGGTACCCACCCCTGGCCCTCCCCAGCACGGCTCCCGGGGCCTCGCAGAGGAAGGCTTCTGGGGCATCAGGAGGATGCAAACTGCTCTTTAAATGCTATGCGCAATCACACATAGATGTATGATTTATTCAGGATTCAGAGCCTCTTAGGCAGAACTGATGCGGCAAATAAAGAGAAAGACAGGAAAAGCAGATGCTTTACTTGCTCTTTAATACTACTCTCAATCTATGGCTAATCAAAATCCCTCAATAAACAAGACCAATTTGGTGCATACATCTGTTCCATATCCAGCCTATATTGTCAGTGGTGTCTTGCTGAATTCTTTGAGGATCAGAGGCTTCACCACCTGCAAGATCAGATCCTTGACTGTAACCAGATGGTGGCATTGTAGCATTACAGCAATTTTCTGAAGTTGCCATAATTTCACTTGGGGTAATCTAGAAAGCTATGAAAAGCAGAGAATACATTTCAAAGTGGAATAGCTGGAGAATTTTGCACACTGAAGATGATGCTGGTGCATCTAGAGCTGAAAGAGGATGCAGAAGCAGAGGATTCTTTTAAGCACCAACAATAAAACATAAAATGTTGTATTTAAAGAATAATCAATTTGTTGGAAAAACCAAGCAGGCAATGGTAACCCTTTATTTGCAATGCATGCACAATTGTACTTGATTTGTTCGTGCATTAAATCTGAAAATGTCAAGTTAGAGAAATAATATAACTTTATTATACCTATCTTTTACTTTTTTTTTTCCCTACTTTTACCAGGAAAACCATGATATACAGACTGGATCACAGAAGCATGAAGTGGAAACATAATTCTAAACTTGTTATTTCACTGTCATTTCCTGTAAGTTATTAACCTCCTCTGCTTCACTCTCTTCAGTTCTGAAGAAAAGGAGATAATAGTGCTGTAATGCTTTCAACACTGAAAGGACTAATTAGTTGATATCTGTAAAACATGTCGAAAAATGCTGTGTGCTAACAACATTTTATCATGTTGTTCACAAATTAAGGTTACAGGGGAACGACTGTTAACCCCTTCTCCAAACCAGCTATGTTTTCTGGTTCCTCAGTACTTGCATGGGGTTAGCATTATGCTTGCACCAGCTGCATTTACATTTGTACCTGGAGGCCAGCGCTCAGACCCTGCTCTGCCCAGTTCAGACCTGTGACTCTAATTTATTCTCATAATAATATTCTCACCACCAGCCTTTCTTTTTTACTGTGCTTTCACCCTGACGAGACCTGAAAACGTACTACAAGTCTCAAAACCCAGTGTGCAGAGAAAAAGCTGTTTTTTCAGGTCTGAGAGTGCACATGGGTCTAAATCCAGCAAAGTGACACAGCAAACGGTGGGCTAGGCACTGATATCACCACTTCTGTGGAGTGGTGTCTTTCCTAAGACAATTTTCCCTGAATGTTTTCTAAACAGTAATTAAACCTTAGCCATACTGCATGAAGAAGTCATGGTTGCCAGCTCATAGAAATTCTGTGAATTGCAGGATTTTGCACAGGGGCTTGATAAGAGAGGAAACTTTGTCTCTCTCACTCAGCCACAGTCCCACCTGTCCTCTGATCCACTGCCTGCATCGCCTGCCCGTTTCATGGCAGTCAAGCAGCTAATCAAGGATGCTGAAAATCAGGTAGTACCTTGGAGAGAAGGAAGCAAAACCTAGGAGGGAAATACTAGAAAGAGCCCAGTGGTTTTGAGCAGCTCAGCGCACTGACACTCTTTACAAAGTGCCCAGATGTTAAAGGGGAGATGGAGAAACCTCTGTTGTCAGCCTCTGAAAGCTGGGGAGAGACCGCTATGGAGGAGTGGACTGAAAAAGGGACTAACTGAGATGGAGGCTGAAGGGATAGGCCTGATTTTGAGTTTGTGATGTCCTAGAATGAAGGACAAGACCTGCTGTGGCACCAAGGACTCAGATCTTCTGTGTCAATAAGTCTGAGAGAGGACAACGAAAGTTTTCCCTTGCTTACACAGGTACAGTCAGAGTGGACAAGAACAAAAGGAAAAATGAAGAAATGCAAAATTTTATGAGGTGAGATGAACTTCTAACTGAAGCTACTGATTCTGGAAGGGACCATCTCCTCATCAGCACCCCTTTTACTTGTGCTTATTTGTATAGGAGTTTGATGTAGTTGTTAGGTGTACCTTTACTGTAGTTACCTTGAATTTACTTACAATTGCATAGTTCCTCTCAAGTAAAATTAGACTTAGTTAAAACAGTGTGAAATACCACCCATCTTCATCGTGGGACTACAGCCACTAGTGTATGGAGCCTCTGAGACCTGCAGGGTAAATCCCACAGCTTTTTCAGATGCCATATGCTGAGTTGCTCTATAGGTTATTTCCCTGTGCCCCGTGGCTCTGACTTGTGCAGCCAACATGAATTTGCATGTTGAATGTGGCGTTTTACTAAAAACCAATAAGGCAGAAATAACCTCTTAAAGATCTGGCATGTTATCACGAGTTTTAACCCATACCCTCTATGGAGAGCGAGCTTGTGTTAAACACATTACCTTGCCAAGCTAAGGCATTTACTGAATGGAAGAAACTTGACGTAGGGACTACTATAACTCAAGATGACTTTGAAGTGAAGACAGTCCACAGAAATGGTGATTTTGGCCAGAATCACATTGTAAGGAATTGTGACAGACCTGGCTACAAAACCTGGTTGATTTGGCCCTAGCTTCTTGCTTCAGCTGGAATATAACAGCATTTCCCTCATAAATGATCCTAAAATAAATGGGGTGGGGGAAAAGGTAGTTTTTCCATCACTTCAGCGAAAGAAGGGGTTAGCATATAGCTTGAGTTTTGCCATTGATTTCAGCAGCAGCCCACTGAGCCTATATTAGAGCTGGGCCTGAAAGCTCATCACTTGTTCAGCTTTTCTTTTGTGTTGTTGGTGCAGGACAGTGTTACGTGATGTGAAGGCATAGACGGGGACCCAGGTGTTGCTTCTGACGAAAAGCCTCTCTGCTGGAACTTCCTGACTCATTTCCCTGATTACAAAGACAGCAGGTGTCAAACACATCAGAAAAAGAACAAAGGACATTATCTATCCATACTTAATTAAAGGCAGAAATGCACTCAAGCCTGCCTGGCTGAACCAGAAGGCCGTGAGGGTGATACTGTTTTAATTTATTTTAACTGTGTAGGAAGAAATTTAAGATGATTGCTGACAGCAGTGTAATTAAAGTATAGAGTTATTTTCCAATTTTTTGTTTTGCTCCTGTTTTGATTTTTTGGAAAAGGATTATATTTGGATTTCCTTACATTTACTTTATAAGTACTTTTTGTGAATACAGCACATGACATACGTTTAAAATATACAAAGTATCTTGATAAATATGCAGTCTTATATCATCTTAGCTTTAGTTTAAATGTCATTGAAGGAACAGGCTTTCAACTCCATCATCTTCAGTGATTACATTATTGGATTTTTTTAGCAGTTTAAATTTTCTATTACATGAATCCTATTTATTCATCAAGTAAAAATGCGGCTCACATATGGTTCACCTTGCTACTATATGTTCTGCATGAATTCAGTCACCCTTTCAATTCTGTAAAGATTTTCAGTATAAAGGATTAGGAAAAGAGATATAATCTCTGTTTATAAAAGGCACTTGGATACATTCCAATGAAAATGACTGTCATGTGTTAGTAGCTTAACCATATAATAGTTGTGGTGGAATATCAGTGATTTTCATATCTAGCTTGTAAAATTTACACAAATTATCTTAAAACAAAACCAGAACTATACCTGCCCTAGAAACATTCTGGAACATACATAGTTGTAGTGTATCCATATTATTTTCTGTATCAGTGCCATTAAAAGAATTATTGCAGTATCTGTCATTTTTCAGTAAATAATTCTTACATTATAGAATGCTTTTATAATATTAAGTAAAAAATAAAGGATCTGCTAAACAGTAGGAGTTCAGTGGGGCAGCAAGGGGAGATATTTTTGCAATAGGGCTAGCTAAATAACATGACCTGACTGCTCAAAGGCATAGCATGACCCGAAGTTTTAAGATGCTTTGAAAATGACAATTAACTTATAAATACAGTTGCTTAGTTTTTAGATTCTTTGCTTCACTAGGTTTGTAATTATCACCTGTAAAAGTCACAGTCTAACATCCTGATTCAAACTTCTGTGTCCATTCTGGAAGGGATCTTGACTGGCTTTGAATCAAATTCCAATGTTCTGATATGAATTAATGAAAATATCTCAAGTGTATCCCTAAAAACGTGCTTATATCAAATCCTAGTAATTTATATGGGACTCAAAGATTTGCTGAGTTGATTTTTCAAAATTAAACCTTAACTCACAGTTATCCCAAGTGATATTTTACAGCATCTTCAATGAAATTTTTGCAGTTAGATTCTGCTACCACTGGTTAGCATGCAAACCCTGAAGCTTTCAAAGAGTTGGTATAGATTTCATATGACTGGTCTTCTAAGTTTAGTATGCAGTTGTGGTTATGATGCATCAGAAATTTTTTTGGTTGTACCTCACAATCACTTATGGGAATAACTAGGATGGAAAAAATAGACTTGTCACTGAAGTAGTTAGGTGTGACATAGAGAATACTGCTAAAGAATCTAATTTACTTGTAATAGAGAATGTTATGCTTAAAGGTTTGGATTTTTTTAAGATGAGAACAACACTCACAGCACTCATGTCTCGTTGCAAATTTAAACAGCTGGGCTATTTCTCGATATTTAACATTAGAACACCTCCCCCCTCCCCCCCCCCCCCCCCCCCGATTTCCAGAACGTGTACGTGAAGTAGGAAAAGTTAATGCAGACCACAGCGCATTGTTCTTGTGTAGATGAATGTCTCTAATAATAGTAAAATTTCTGGTTTTGTGTTTTTTGCTGTCATCATTTAGGGTCCCTGATCCAGGGCTTAAAACACTTAAATGGTGATGCACACTTTCTTTTTTTGAGTTTTTCATGACATTGAGTGCAAAGTGGGCAAGTAAATAACAGCAACATGTTGCCCTAGTGATTGAATCTACTGGTATCCATGTTATAATAATCAAATAAAACCTTGATAACCTACATGTCAAAATAGCAGCACAGATTGCCTAGAGAAAGAAAGTGAATGCTGTTCCTTGGAGCATGGATGAGAAAAGCAAAGCAAAGCAAAGTGTTATACTTCTATTCAGAATAGAAAAGATGTGTGAAACTGCAATGGAGAAAATGGTTGAGTTGCCCCTCCCTTGGAATAAATTTCATTCCTCTGATACTTTGGCTGAAGGAAAAAAGTGACCACAGTTATTAAAACGAAAAACCCAAACCCCAACAGATTCCCAAAATATAGTTCTAGATGAACAGTGTGAGACCAGTAAGGCGATAAAGAATGTGCATTAAGCTATACCAAGATAAAGCTTGTGACTAAATTTTCCCACTAGGGTGCCTGTGGTTGGGCAGTTGAAAACATATTTAAGTTAATCTCTCAGGCCACAGTTCAGGGAAGCTCTTCAGTACATGCTGAATCAATTCCTATTCAGGAAGACCCTATGTACAAGACTAAATTTAAGCATGCATTTAAATCCCATTGATCTCAATAGGATTTAAGCACAGACCTAATATTAAACATCTGTTTAAATATTCTCTCAAATAGGGACATTTTCCCTAATGGGGACTCAAGTTCAAAACTATTAGTTTTGTGTGTTCCTTTAATTCATTTAAATTCAAGAGACAAATAAGGAATTTTCCTTGTGTGGAATGTTTTATGGTCACATTATATCATAGTCTGTTCCAATAAATAACAGTTTAACTGTTTTCCATTCAGCAGTTAAAAGGCTTGGTTGTGTGAAACTGAGCAGGACCCTGGAAAGTAGTTGTGGAAGTGTGGCTGCCAGCCACATGATTGATGCTTTCCAGTGCATGCCTGTTCTCAGATCTGCGTTTCTCTAAGAAAAAATGTCTATATTATAAAACTTTGTGAGTGGGTTTCACCTCAGTCACCTTTAGTTGTTGAAAGCTGTATGACAAGGCTTAATGGGTCACCCTACGCTCCTTTTGTAACAAATGGAGAGACGTGGCTATCCTTGGAGGATGATTCACCTGATTTGTCTTAGATAAGCATTTTAGATGTAATAAATTGCCCCTGGGAGGTGGAGGGCATTTAGCTATTTTTCTCTGGAAACTGCAGGGTAATGTAAGGTGAGGTATTTAGACACCCAGTCCTCAGATCTCTAATTAAGGTCAGGTGACTCCCACTTCATGTGCATATATGTATATTCACACAACATTGTGCATTTGACATGGTCATTAGCTTTGCAACATCAAAGTAACAAAATTCTTTTTTATTAAAGATATATGTGAAACATCTCTCCGGCTTTAATTTGCTTGATGTCTTTTGAATATTACATGTTGCTAAAATTCCAAATGCTGGGAATTTCTATAAACTAACTGCATTCATTAAGGGTATATAGAGAAATATTTTCTTCTGGTCAGTTATAACTTGACTTCTGTTGAAATGCCAAAGTTTTTGTCTTGGTTTTTCTTTTTTCCCTGAAATGTTTTGAAAAATAAGGCTTTTTTTGCATTGACCAATCTTATACAGGGTGGGCTTAGAAAATTGGGCCCAGATCTAAGCTGGATCCTCCCATTTTGCTGTCTACTCACTGAAACTGTTAGTTCTCAAGTGCTGCAAACTCCTAAATACTGTTGGGAGAAAGGAATGGTGAGTGTGCCTCTAAGGTGGACAGGTAGGCGTGTACTTCTAGCTGCTCATCATCCTTTACCTGCTAGTCTCAGATTAATCTTCCCTCTCTCGTCTTGTCCTGATGTTCTTCAAAATCAGAGCACAGAGTACTACTTGTACATTCTCTGATCCATTATAATGATATGACAATTTCTTGTAGGAGTCTTGCAGTCTAAAGGTGATAAATATATTTACTTTCCCTAAAGGAATCAATTAATCACAGAAGTCAGAGATCAGTGAATCTATTTTCCTCACTCTTGCAAGAATGGAATATATTCACTCATAACCAATCCCGCAATAAATTTTAGCCAGAAGCTCAGGAAGTTGGTAAACATTGACACATTTGTCAGACAACAGAAGAGTTTGGTCTTTTAATGTTGACTTTCTTTCAATTAAACACTGTCATTCTCTTAGGGGAATTAACTTTAATACAAGAAAATCATGAGAAATATAAAGCTTCCTCAAGTTAAGTTTTGGCTAAACAAAGAACGTCATACAGGGTATACTTAAAAACAAGCCATTTCAATGTTGCCTTTTCAGCATATATATTTAATCTGTATTTTCTGCATTGAGTTTAGATATATTCCTTAAAAACAGTGTGCTCCTTTATATCTTTGTATCCCTGCCTATGTAAGTATTAAATAAAACCAGATTCCCTTTGATTTTAAGAACAAGTACATTGCTTCACTTGAGCAATACATAATGATGTGTTACTTTTTTTGGTGACGGATTGCCACCTGGCCCTTTCTGGCAGAGTACTGCATTCTCCACTCCTAAGAGTTAAAATGTATTTTCCTTTTTAAATAGTTTACATATTCTACAGGGGTATGTAAGAAGTATGGAGGCACCATACAGGAGTATGTAAGACCAAGGCTCCTGATAAACATTCTGTACTGATTGTCATGAAAAGGTGGTAAAATATAACCAAAAAAGAGAAAAGAAATAAACATACATTTGTGAACAGTACATGGAAAGAAAGAGTAGCTAAGATTAGCAATGGGAGATACTGTTCATGCATGCAGGCATGATCCTGGAAATTCATGGTAAAATGTAGCTGAGCAGTTTTATGACCAGCCATAACAGATGTCTGAAATCAGCGCTTTAACCATGCTGCTGAATTTGGTTGAAATAAGATAATGTTTGGTTGCTACCAAAACACTGGGCTTGTGGTTTCTGCAATTCTCTTCTCACATGAACTGCCTCCTGCAGGAGAATATTGCCTTCACAGAAATAAAACGGGTTTGTTTTCAGGATTAGGGTCCCATTTTGTCTGTTAACTCTTAACTTCTGTGTGTCAAACACACTAATGAAAGTCGTCATTGACAGACTAGTCAGTGCGCTGCAGACCTTTTATGTTATTCCCACCCTAATATAGGCAATTTTGAAGCTGTATTTGTCAGGTGGGATTAAGCACAGGTTTTTCACATACTAGTAGGTTGGCAGGACCAGATAATTTTTGCAATATCTCTTCTACTGAAATTGCCTCAACTACAATATCAACTTTTCCAGACAGCAACTTGTGAGTTCTTTGACCACAGGTAGGTGCAACAGCAGAAAGAAAGATATAGCAGCTCTCCCTGGAAAGAGAAACTGATGTTTTCCCACATATCTATACGTAAGAATTGTTTTAAGACTTGATTCTGACATGCCAAGCCCTGGGTTTTCTGGCAGCAAGCCAGTTTTGTAATTCTAAAGCTTTGTGCAGTTCAAAGAAATATTCCTGGGAAGCAGGCAAGCTATGATACATTTCTCACAGATGTATGTGTCTGACTTTCGCTGACCCTGTTGTATTGGCATCCCACCACCCAGAGCTGGGAACTGGGAGGGGATGAATGGTTCCCATCCAGGTTTGGCAAATGCTGGGCTGACTCCGGCAATTCCAGCATGCCTTTAGCAGCAAAGGCTGATATCTAATAAACCAAGAGAGCTGAGCCAGGGTTATGTGTAAACCCAGGCATTTTTGTATCTTATGAAAAGTTGAAAGAGTGGAGAAATATGTGAGACATGACTAAAAAGGCTGCAGCTGTGGAGGGAACGGACTTCCTGGTATGGAATGACATCTTTTCTAACTGGGGACTGAACCTGTTTCATATGGAAGGGTTACTCCTTGAGTGCTTGGAACAGCAATGAATTGTCGTGGCATAACATCAAACATGTTCGTAATCTCATTTTCTGGCTGTTGACAAATAGTAAGCAGTATGTGGCCAGAAAAAGCCCAGGTCAACTACACAGTTAGATGCTACCACATATAAATATCCTAGGTAAGTGTTTATGGATAACATTGTAAATGATCAAGAAATATTTCTGTCTGAATCATCCCCTTTTAGTTAAAGCATTTTAATGAGGTGTCCAATATAACTGTCTAATTGAGCTATGTTTTTTTGCTAACATGACCAAGGAAATGTTCTTTATTGCAGACCATGGCTGAAACACCTCCAAGAACCATAGTGTAATTCTTACAATCTCTAGATTCTTTTGTGTCTCCTTCGACAGCTTCTCTTGTAAAAATTTTAAAGAACTTTAACTTAGAAAAATCTTTTATGCTTCCTTTAAAACATCTCAGACTATTCACAAATCCCACAATTCTAGTGGATCCCTGATCCAAAGAGGGAAAGGCTAGACCTTGTCAATAAGATATTGAAAATTTAGCTCTGGCAATTCTCTGCACTGCAATAATCACTTGCTGAAGTTAATCTCTTCCTCCCTGTTGCCCTCAGGAAAAAAGAACCACAGACACAAACCCCAGACCCAGTGACAACTCCCCTCCTCTCCAGACAGATAATATGTATGGAGTTCAAAATTAAAAGCACCTGGGAAAGGGACTTTATTCTGGACTTTTTCAGGTAACCTTGGCAACAGCTATTCCTTCTGATTTCAACTATAAAATTGACAACAAATATTAAGTTGTCCCATGTAATTAAAACTTCTGATGGAAATTGCCAGCTGAGCATGAAAATGTTTCAACAGTTTAATAGTAATCAGATATTTTTAACCACAAATACTTGGGGTTTTTATTTAGTTTCAAAAAGAAGTACCTACAAAATACAGAGAAACGTTTTCAAGTTTGGTCATTTGATATAGACTGTGTTTAGTTACTACAATTAGTTCCAGTATCCCTTCTGAGAAGAAAGTATTGACAATGTATTTGAAATAACATCTCTGCCTAAGCAAGCTGATAGTGGGACTGCCATGCCTTTTTATGCAAAGAATCTGGAAAATATAATCTTAAATGGAGGAAGCAATAATGTTGTGTAGAGGCATTCTAAGCAGCTGGCTTAAGCTGCCGATTACTGTGGATGCTAATTTTGCAGTGCTGCCAGGATTTTATGTTAATGTTATTGAACAAAAGGCTAAAGTATTTTTTAATTTAAAACTACTGAACTATAAAATTGAACTATTAGACTTTCCATGGGTTTAAGTGGACAAAGAGAATATTATGTCAAAGGCTCAATTCATTCACCTTCAAGCCATTACACCTTTTGAAATTTGAAGCAGTAAGTTGCTGTGGTCTATTATTTTAGGCTAAAGTCCTCCCATGGTTCCTACTACTACCCTTAAATAAACTTTATTCTTCACTGCATTCAATGCCAAATACTAGCATATAGAACTTCAAATTAATCTGTCCCCTTCTTCTTCTGTGTGGTACTCTCAACCTGCTCAAATAACTTGTTTCAGGGTAGCCTAATCACATAAAAATGGAGAACTTGGCCACTGACTTTAACCTTGCGTAACCTTGCAATTCTCCACACCTTAGCAAGCACAGGATTACAGTGCAGGGTGGAACAGGCTGCTGACACCCTGTCCTCTTTCTTGCCCTCTGGATGGAGAGCAGAACTGGCACTGGGCTTCCTGTGCATTTTGCATGTAGGTATTGCTTCTGTTCTCTGCTTATTGTCTACAAAATAATAGACTACAAAGCAGCAAGTGTGCCAGTGACATTATCCTACCTGTGGGCCCAGTTACGAAGTGTGGTGGCTTACTGACCTTGTGCTGCAGCTAGAACAATGTACAAGGAAGGGAATTTGGATATGACCTGGGGACTGGTGCTGTGCGCTTCGCCATGTCATATACTTTGCAATGTGAGCTACATCTAGGTCCTTTTCAGAGTTTGAGAACTGGTGTTACATGCCCAGAGAACAGGTCAGGAAACTGAGGAGCCCTCAGCAATGAGGGCCGGGGCACAGAAGCTGTCTCTAACTTCTGCAGCAGACTCTGAACCACCGTAGCAAATATAGGGCCCTGTTTATGAATTTAGACAAGTGTGTGTATGCAGTTTTAAGGAGCTATGGCACACTTCTGGGAGCAAGCCGTGCCTCAGTGCACGCACCGCCAGGCACCACCCTTTCCCCTTCTGGCAGAAATGGGCCATCAGGTACATTAAGTGATGTTTCTGGCCTTTACATGTGTCAGAATTTAGAGACTGTAGCTGCAACAAGAAAGATATATATACATATAAATTTTTAAGAGCCTATCACATTTGCTGCTGCACGGTAAGTTTAAAAAGAGACCTAGACAGATTGCAATGCAGTCACATGTGAAGATGGGACAGTGGACTGAATCAATGCTTTAATCAAAATGTTTGAGGCTTTTATTGCATTCCAATGGAGGAAAAATGCTTTTGAGCACCATGTGTTCAACACTTGCAACCAAATAGCAGATGAAATATTTGATTCATTTGCAGCAGACCTTTGGTTACTTTCCAGAAAATGCTTGACTGTTTTTTTGATGAGATCACTGCTAAAGTTGTTGTTGAGGACATATTGTGGTACAGGCTGAATGTTATTCCTACTGTAGTTTTGCACATTTTCTCTTCTTAAGGAAGAGTAGACTAGAAATCTTTTCCTCTTCTAGCGATGTAAGCAGTTAATATTTGAATTATGTGAAGCCTGGTGTAGAGGATAAAACCGACAGGAGACTAACTGGCACAAGCTGGCAATTCATACAGCACTGGATAGTCTGGAGAGTTTGTGTGTTCTCTACAGAAAGGCCAGGCTTCTGGATATTTTGGCCATTGAATCCAGTTCTCCATGTTGTTAGGAAGTGTTTTTCAGTCTTGGGAGAAAAATATCTAACTCTGGCTTTGGACCTATTGCTGACATCAGCGAGAATTAGGTGCAGATGCTGAGTGCTTCATCCGACTAGGACAGGAAATAGTGTGTCTCGGCTCCCTCTGGGAATCCTATCCTGGGCTGCATGATCCTCATAAAAAAAGTGGCATCTCTTTCCTTTAGCTGTATGAGCCAGTGCATGACTTGCATGTGATTCATTTGGGGAAAGGAAATAGGATAAAGTAGAAGTAGGGCAGCAGAAAGTACACAGTAGACGTAAACTCTAATGATTACACAACAAATCCAGTTAAGAAGAGATCATATGATATGACAAAATTAAACTAGGCTGAACAGCAAGTGAGTGTTCAAAGAGGCACCTCCTTTGTCTTACAATTTCATACAGAAAGCTATGTGTGAGTCAAGCAGAAATCAGCTATGGCCATATGTGTCTTATTTTTCTGTGACATTTCTCTGTGAAAGGACAGATTTGTTGGTTTTTAGAATATATTTGAAACACAGACATATTTTGATAAGTTTTGTGAGATAATGGTTTTGGAACGGTGTTTCGTCCCATGCAGGTCCTGAGGCAGAGCTTGGGGAAGGTGATGCTGTGTGTCCCCCGTTCCTGCCTGACTTTGGTTCTCTCCCAGCAGGGAAACCTGCGGCAAGGAGGGACAAAATCAGTTCTGCTTGACTGTAGCTGAGCATGCAAAATGCCACAAATCTATTCATAAGTAAAATGTGACATGCTGGTACCTAAAGAATCTGCTTTTCTCTCCTATGTCTCTATAATCCTGTATTCATGGATCTGCATGCTTCCCCCCCCCCCCCCCCCCCCCCCCCAATTTCTTGGGCACAGTAGCTGGTAGAGATCAGACATTTATCACCATTTAGTGTGTCTTGTAAAGGCATGGAACTGGTAATGGCGCATCTGGTCTACCCTACCTGTGTATCTGTATATACTGTGTACATTTACCTAAGATTTCAGAGTTTACAGCAGAAAAACATCTTTGTTGGAACCATACACATAGGCATAAGATTCAATAACATTGTACCATGTGGAAGAAGGTGAACAGAGGGATTAAAAAGCATCATGTTACTTCTCTACCAAATAGCAGCAGATGGCAGGGACTAGCAGGTCAAATTAGTTTCCTGTTGGGGGAGAAAAAATCGATGATTCAGAGTCTTAGTGCTTTCTTATTTCAATTATGTTCTCTGGTTCCCCGAGAGAGTTACTTGCACATAACTTGTCAGCCATCCCTTCTTTCAAGAATCTCAGTAATCATGATGAAGCAACTCAGCTCCAAGAATGAGATTAGAGAGACTATCTCTACCTGAACTGCCCAAGTTGTTCTCAAACCGAACTTACCTTGCCTCTGCGTGTAAAAATCTCTAAGCTTTCATATAAACTGAGTTCTGTAGTGCAGCTTTGGCCTTTCAGAAATATTGGGCCCAGGTCCAGATCAGAGTGCTACCATGCATCCTTCTTTTTCATGGGTATAGTAATTACCTAAGTTCTCAGTAACCTCAACATGTGAAAGTCAGAGACACAAAGCAACAACAGCAAGTTTAAGTGTTTAAATAATAATTTGAAGTTCACAATGTAGAACAGTCCTCTACACAAAATATGAAATAATGGAAAGCTTTCCTAGCAGCGAAAGTGAGTCACAAAAGTTAGATAGACTTTGCTCTATAAAGGTGAAGAACGGAACTGAGCTTGCCCATTAAAGCACCCATGTTCAGGTGTCTCCATGTGGGTGAGAAGTCAAGGTCTCCATTACTGTTAATAGAGAACCAGTCAATACCATCTATGGAACCCTGAGAGCAATTCGGCTGACCGGCTGACCTGTCGATTTCTGTTTTAGAATGAGCTGACAGTATAGACTAAATCTCAGATAACTAAAATGGATCTCATTCTCGATGCCCAGTCTTGATAGCTCTCTTTACTATCAACAGGGAGCAATCAGTCTTGCAGGAGAACTTTCTCACTCCTAAAATAGTCTGTTACCCCCTATTTTAGGCTATAACTGTCTCACTCAGACTAAAGGCTTGATTCTGTTGCTCACCCACAGGCATTCAGTGCCATTTGAGATACGTAAAGCTACCTTGTCTCGTTGCCAGCCACCACACCAGAAAGGCACGGGTCTTCTGTAGCTACTATGTCATATCTGCCAGATCTAGGCATTTAAAATGGGACTAAATACTGACGTGTAGACAACAGAACTGAGTCTGAAGGTCTAATTTTAAATTATTAATTGAAGTGACCCTCATCCTAACTCCTCACAGTTTGTTTCATGACAGGGGTGTTGGAATTACACAGCGCTGAAGACTAGTTTCCAGTTTCCTGATAAAAATGTCACTGATTGACTATCTCTGTGCATATCAACTAATAAACATAAAATAACCTTATGTCGTAACTAGAGAGATCACCCGTCTAGAAAATGGTTTATAACAGGTGGTATGGTATAGACACAAGTTTGGCATAACTGAAAACAGTTACTGATCTCAGCTTTATGGTAGGTTCATGTAAATGCAGTCCATAGAGTGAAAGCAAAGTTACTATTTGAAAAAATGTCTCAAGAAAAGACTCAAAATAATATTTCTTCAAAGGTTGTAATATACTCATTTAGAAAAAGAACTTGTTTTCGTTTGTTATATACTCCCTGATCTTGTTATAAAAACAGTAGATGCAGAAGTGTTAGGTGAAAATACTGTAGTGTGCTTAGATTGCATTTGGTGTAGACAGCATACTGGAGTATGCAGCAAAAATGACCCCTGAGAATCTGTGTGCATCCCTGTTCTAGAGTACCCCTTGGTTTTAGCAATTAAATAAATGAAAAGGTTTGGTTCCATTGTGTTAGAAAAAGATACTGCAAAATGATGAAAATAAAGGAAAAGTGGGCATCCTGTTTTAAATAGAAAGTAATTGCGTGGCAACATTAAAAAGACCAGCTCACTCATTAAATTGAAAACCTCAGGTCAGTACTGGGCATAGTACAGGGAATTGTAGATAATTTTTCTTAATATCAGTTAGTTGTGGAGAAAAAAGACCAGTTTTAATGGAAAGAACTAATGCCACAACCTTCGTGTTTTAGGTGTTGAAAGTCTTGACACTGGCAATGGATCACGTTCATAATGACATTCTTCAGACATGGGTGGCATTCAAAGCAGAAGTTCTCATCAAAGAAATGGAAAAAACACCACTTGCATCAGACAGAAAATACGAATTTCCTTAATAAGTTAGTTTGCTCCAGGCCAAAGAAGGCTTAAGGACATTACTCTGCCTGCTGTTCCATATTAGTACTCTATCATATTATTGTGCCTGCAACATAACTAATTTATTTGGCAGAGATGTAACACTATTTTTCCCCACCAGACATCTGAGAAAATAAAAATAAAGGTGTTTGGGAGGCTTCTCTGTGACAGTTTCAAATAAAGCTACAGCCACCATAGGTCTAAGAAAGAAACGGATGACAGAGGGAGATAAGCAAGTTAAGTTACACACTATTAGATACTCAATGCATTACATGTTAGTGGATAATGATTGCAGCTAACAGCTGTTTTGAGACTGCAAATACTACAGACTCGTACGGTTTTTGTTTTGTTCTGTGAACAGGTCATCAGATATCAGAAAACACAATACAGTCTATTTGGATTTAGAAATGACTATGCATTTTCTTATATTTCACAGTGGTTGACTTGTAATTAAAAATGATTACTTCTGTTAATGACAATGAAAATTATCTGTATATATATGTTTACTATCAGCAGAAGATAATAAACATCTTTTATTCAGAACTGGATATTCTACAGAACAAGACCTGATCAAAAGAGAAAAGAAGACTGGTCTTTTTTATTAAACCATAAGTTGGAAATCATCCAAAGATGACACTTGCATGGTAATTGACGTAAGGGTTATGAGACAACAAGCCAAGGAGTTACACAAAAGGTTGACACATCCGTGTGTGAATTGTTTGGCATGTTTGTCTTCTGTGTTAAATAAACCTCCTCCAGAAAGTATTTAGAAAAAATATTTTTGAAGACAAAGGGAAATAGAGACCTAACATGCCGCATTATTATATATTCTATCTTTCTGTCTCTTTGTCCCAGTCTCTTCAATCAGACGGTCACAACATTTTCATAACTTTGTCATTATCATACACAAGTGGAATATCAAAGATGAAAGAAGGGATAGAAATAAGATGACTGCAGAGTGTGCATGTCATTTGGTCATGTCAGTAGTTGGTAATTAACTTATCCCATGTCTTATCACTGTGCAGTACGTGTCATACATACATAGACCAGTGACGAGCTGTTCATCACATATTCTGTTGAAATTAACTGTGGCATCTTAAACCACAAAATCAACTAGCTTGAGAAGAGAATTTTTGGAGTAATTAGTTCTTTCCACCATTGCAATTACTTATGTGTGCTGATAACCACTGAAAATACTATAAGCCACATCCTGTACAACCTGCTTGTTCTCAGTGCTTCTCTCAGTTCTGCCCCCCACAACAACATACCAGTGTGTTGAATATGGATTTCTTGTACTGACTAGGTTCTTCTTTATTGATTTTTTTAAAAAATGTGCAAACTTTTTGGTAAGCCTTGGAGTGTTTGCTTTCTGCTGTCTCCTGAACAAGGAGTGTCTGAGATTGTATGGACTTACTTTCTTTTGACTGAAGAGATAATGCAAATAGAGAGATAGCTGTCTTTACATGGATGATAACCTGTTAAAATGTCACTGTGTTTATGCTCCATGTGGTTGTGCCTGAGGAGGGGGCAAGGAGTCATGTACCAGGACTCCTGGCTCTGTATGCATCCAAAGCTCTGGCAAGCACGTTTGTGTCTTTCCATCTAGCACCTCATCACATGTGATTAAAACGGAACAAAACATTTCTGATGATGTTTCCCTTGGGCAGTGCTAGCTCTGTAGAATTAAAAATTTTTGGTAAACTGTGCCAGTTGTGTCAGATCTCTGAGAGTGGTCAGTATCTGGGAACCAGGACCTGGTGGCCCAGGGGTCTCCTCCTCCCCGGCAGCTGCGGTGCCAAGGGCCCACCCAGGCAGTCACAAGCATGTTTTGGATTTTCCCAAACTGTAATTTTTAAATTTCCTGTTATGTATCTAATTCCTAAATATTTTGCTCTTTGAATATTTTTTTTTTTTTTAATTTTCTCAGGGTGTGCCTGCACTGATTGAAGTTGTGGAGTTGCTGGATTTAAAAGGAGAGTTTGCACACAGCTGCCATTGAGTTGTGCATGTGCAGTGCTGGAGAGTCTGAAAGCCTGTCACATCAGGAACTGCAGCTCTATGGTAGTCTTTCAATGTTGGAGTCAAACTAAAAAATGCCTGACACTTCTGAGGCAAAGAATGTCTTAACTTTTCCACTCTAATATAAAAAAAAAAACCACCACAAAACCACTCACCATTTCACCTTTTTCATCATGATTCTCTCTGAGAAAATCATTAATATCAGAATTTTTCCAAAAGGGTGCAGATTCTTTCTTTTCCCCTATTAACTTGACCTTTCCTACCTCAAAAATGTAGGCACGATAGTCTAAAGATGTGAACACGCAAGTAGTAAACAATGAACAAAATCCCCCTCCTGTGCTAACATCCTGCCAGGAGAGTTTTTGTGGGGTGGGGATGAGTTCAGAGGGGAGATGCTGCTGGGACAATCAGGCGTGTGCTGGCCCCTCGCTGTCAGAGTGCTCCTGCACGAGCGTGACAGGGACAAGCTCATCCGTACCGTTACGGAGAAGTTTTGCTAAGTAGGCTGAGGACAGTTTCTGAGGCAACATCAAATGACTTAGAGGTTGGGAGTGAATTGCTAGCAGACAAAAAGCCTTAATGAAAGCGATGTTTCATGCGTGGGCTACGACAAGGTGGGACCCAGGCTTCCCGACTCCGATGCGCTTCTCACTGTTGACTGAGGGGAGAGTTGGGGGAAGTAGAGGATTATCTGAGGTACATGCACTCGTGAGCTGATTACTCAGATTGTACCCCCTCCTAATTGGGTTTTCATTTGATACTGGGTGTCACCAGCTCCCACTGAAGTCAGGGGAAAGACGTCCTTTGAATTCAGCTGCCGTTGGATCAGACTCTGGGTGTAGAGCACTGGCACCTATTTCAGCTGTCAAAAATTTCAGTCCCTGTCACACAAATGACAGGGGATAAAGCAGGATTTAGAGACTGAGAAGGAAATTTAAATATGTTTCAACATTTGCTGCATTTGGAAGCTGAAATGCTGCCAACAATTTGATGTGTGTTTTCATATGCTGTACAAGCTTGTATTTTTGTTTGTTTTTCACAATAGAACGATAAGCAACAGACTGTGGCCTTAGACTCGGTCTCGGACAATTCTTTCCACTTCCACTTTATGACCATGTGGAGCTCTGCCTTTGTACATTTGGTATTTCATTCTTATCACAGCATAATTATTCAGATATTGGTCTGAGAACTGGCAGCAATACTGCATTCTGACATTCATGATGGTGTGGTTTTGCCTCATTTCTTCTTTTCCCTTCTATTTAATATTAAAATGGTGGTAACATGCACACGTGTCTAGTTAGAAATAAATACTGCAAGAAGCCATCGTATCCACCCAAGATTTCACAATGAAACTATAAGGTGAAATAGCTGGTGGACACAGTGAAAAGATGGATGAAGCACAGTGTGACACAGTTATTTCCTTTTTTTCACTCCAGTGCAGGGAAAAATGGTCTAGCTGTTTTGTTATTAGGCAGGTGTGACATCTTTCAAAGAGGTACAATACTTCTATTATCTAGTGATTAGCAGAAAAATTAGGAAGCCAATTTACTTTCCAGAAGCTTGCAAACCCTGAGCCCAGAGGCAGATGTTATGGAGTTTCACACAAAATACTAGAGCCTCAGCTTAGGGGAAAGCAGAAATATCAACCTACTGATCACCAATGTAGCAATAAGTTAAGATCAAAAGACTAAATTAGACAATGAGATGAACTTCTGCTGTCCTTTGCTGTAAAAGAGGAGGGAAAAATGAGTAACTAAGATGACATTAGCTCCTAAATTTCTCCTGTAATAGAATTACATTGATAAAACTGTTCTCCATGTTTTGAAAATGTAGAGGTAGACCCCTGCATAATAAGCTTTCTCAATTTGCATGCAGATTAAATTGACCTATTTGCCCCCCAGGAAGCTGAGAGTGTAATCGTCTGTGCACAAAATTTGGGAATTCCTGCTGTATTGAATGTGAGGGAGTGACAGTTGCATACTGTGGTACTGTGAGGCTTTGGAAGCTCTTCAAAATGCTATGTACCTTCAAACTGCTTCTAGTCCCTTTCACTAAAAGATATATAAATACATGTTCCTAACCAAGACATGTCTGTAAGAAAAGAAAGAAGGCAAGTAGGTAATCTGGTGATAGATGTATGGCATGTGTCCCTATTGCATCAGCCTCTGGAGTTCCAAAATGGCCAGTGGCTAAATTTTTTTTGAAAAAGAGTAATTGCCTCAGAGCTATCAACACATTTGCTTTTACTTCCTTAATTGCAGTAACTTGCAACTGCCATGTCTTTATGGTTAAGTTTGTTAGGCCCTCTCTAATACTGTGAATTGTCAACTACATAGAACTTGTGGAAACTTCATCTCCAAGCGATCTTTATTTGGGAGAAGGAAAATAGTTTAGCAGGGAATTAAAATTAATTTTGTGAAACCAAAAATAAAGAGATAGTTGTTTTAAAGAAGGTCTGAATATGGCTGGAACTGGTAGCCTAGATACTATTTTAAGAAAACTCTGTTGTATTTTTATTTCTGTCTGGAGCAAATTCGGAAAGGATTAGAAATATCAGAGGAATTGGACCCCTGCCAGCCAGGAATTTATTAAGAACAACACTTTATTGTGCTCACATAGCTTTCCTTTGGTCTTCTAAATTATACTTAGAGACAGATTGATTTAAAATGCTTTCTTTAGAAACTAATGGTAGGAAGCTTATTTCATTTTGGCAAAAAGTTGTGTGTGTGGGAAGAAGGGGGAAATCTTGTAAAGTACAGAGACCAATGTATTGTGCACAAGGACTACCCTTCGATGAACGAAAAACCAAAGTTTAAAGCCTTTCTGGCCTTTCTTAGACAGGGTATGGAGCTGTCAGCGCTGTCAGTAAAATTTATTCACACTGTTCAAGTGCTTATGAAAGCTACTGAGCAGCCTGATCTATAAGTGATTGAGCAGACAATACTCTAGAGCTTTGAGTACAAATAAAAAGCCACTATTTCAGGCTCCATGCATCACAACTAGTGCTTTCTAGGAACACTGCCAGTCTAAATAAAACACAATCTTGCTGTAATTTTATACAACACTTGAAAGGAAGACTAAGGCTACGCCGTGCCCTTCATAAATGCTTCTCTACCACATTTTTCCATAACCAAGTGATAATTTGACTTGACAATATGCATGCCAGATTTAATTATGCTTTCATATTCTGCTTTCCATTAACTATTATACTTTCCTTTGTCAGCTGATTATTCTACAAAATTTCACTTTCTAATGCCAGGATTTCTAGATGCCTCATTTACTTAATTGATTTGAAAAAATAACATCTCCTAGCCTAGGTGTTTGATCCATTATGCATGCGGGGAGCATATGTGCTAACCAAGACACTTTTCATTCATTGAGCCTGACCATTGCTTCACAGTATAAGGCTGAAAGTGCAAATGCTCTTCAAGGCTGAAACTAAGACACTAGTGCCCATCCTTATATCTCTGTTGGGTACTTATAGCACTCTCACTTGAGGTGAAGCTGGAAGGAGCCATGGAGGGCAGATTTTTAGCGCCCATTCATGTATACTGGCAAAACAACTCCCTACAATACACATCACTTAACTCTGTAACACCTTTCTGGCCAGGAGAGCCCTACTAGAAAGTTTTTAGCAAACCATTCAGAGGTTGATGACATGCAACAGTCTGACGGTTAATTAATTTAATGTATTTTGGAAGCTGACCATTGGAATATAGCCATGGCATATGTTATTTTTATTTCAATTGGTAATACAAAGATTTCGCTTTTATCCTTAGATAAACTTCTAATAAATATAATGGAAGATTTCCTGAGTAGAGGCTGTATGAAGTTCTCAGGATTTTGTTCACTTACATTTTATGGCCAAGATTCAGAATTTTGTCAGTGTCATGTAAGTGTCCATTTTCACTGTTAAAGAATAATGTATCTGAATAATAGACTCTTCAGAAAAATATTTAATTCTTGTATCTCGGACAGTCCAAATTGCCAGGGTCTAACTTGTCATGTATATTCTTATCCCAAATACGGGTTTTCAGAATAAATAGTTTAATCTGTGAAATCATTTATGATCATATGTTGACAAAACCCACACATTTCTTAACTGTTGCTTTTAAAAATAGTTGTAAAACTGGACCTGTTCTTTCCAATTGCAGTCCCCAGGGTTAAAAAATGATGGTACTGGCTTAAAAATTATGAGCTGAAAACATAAACAAATTGCAGGCTCATTTTATTTAACTTCTGTATTTTGAGCATTTAAGATTCATACTTTCTAGCATTTTTTCTGAAACCACAAGTGTGGATGATTCATTTTATTTTAACAAAGATGAAAAGAGATAACCATAATAACATGACTCCAGGAGGAGAAAACAACAATTCTCATGAGGCTAAGTTATAATGATGAAAATTTGCACTGTTGGATTCTCCAGAAAGGCTGCTTTTTATTATGATGCTGAAATAAAATTATTTAACTGTAGCAGGAATGTAGTTTTCTTTGTAAACCAGATTAAGCTGAAATTGGCTTCCATTAAAGTAAGCAATGAACATCAAGACTTACTGGCATGAGAGTTAATATTTTACTGAGGTAAAGCCAAAGTCTACATTTATTTTGAAAGGCAGTAAATCTTCAGTTTTCAACAACATCAAGTTGGTAAATGTCATGTATTAATTTCCTTTATTTATCTTATTACCACAAATACTAACTAAAAAGAAAATACACCGCATAATGGAATCAGGTATTAAAGTACTTCACAAACATTCAGCAACAGTGACGTTGGCCTTTGAAACAACTAAACAAAAATCTGATTCTACTACACAAATTTGCACATAATGGAGCCAGATTTTCTCCATTGGTGCTTCCTGAGCTTGATAGCTGTTATCTATCAGTGAAAATGCATTTCTTTACGTTAACTGTTGTGTAGTGCTGATGACAGGATATTTCTCAGGTTGCCAGGAACTGAGCTTGCATGCTGCGATGATTGGTAACACCTTGCGTACGCCAAGAGGAAGGCAATGCAGCATATGGAGGGCTGTAGTGATGATTCCCAGATGCAGGCCAGGTCTTAGAGCCAGGTTGTATTCTTCATTCTTTGAACTTTCGGATTGTGTAGTAGGGGAAGGTTGTTTTTTCAACTTCATCCCTGACCTGAATCAGAGAGACACAACATCTGATGCTTAAGATGTACAACTGCCAGCCTTCAGCTCTCTGGCCTTTATAGCAGTTTCCTTCATGATTCTCTAACCTAACACACCTTCAAGGACCAGGCTTCTGTGCTGCTTCTGTTTCAGTGCATGAATCCATTTGGATCCCCTTTCCCTGCATTGCCCACATTACAGCTTTTTTTTTTTTCCTTGGCTGTTTCTGCAGCTGAGTTCTCCAAATACATTTTGAAAAAAATGATGTGGAGTTATTTTTCTCCACTTTCTTTTTCCAAAACAGGTAGATAATTTTAGTCTAATTTCAATTACAAAATTACATATATTTAGTTAATAAAAAAGTGTAAACCATCCCCTTTTTGACATTTCTTTTTCCAAAATAGATTGACTGAAAATGGCAATCAGTCATCCTTAACTCCACAGACTGTGACAGCAAAAATGCTTACTAGCTTCTGTTCCCTGTGTTTTTGCATGTAAAAAAAGGGCAAGCAGAAATGGTGAGATTCATCAGTGTCTGCAATACGCACCCAAACTCCCATTTTAGTCAGGGGAGATCCAGGCAGTGTATTAAGTAGAATCCAGACGGTAATTCTTAGGTTAAAATGGATATTTAAAATTGCTCTAAAATGTGCCCATTATTCTCACTGCTTGTATAGGGAGTCTGGAATAGCTGGATCGTTGCAGAAGCCACTGTGTCTGCAGTTAGACATATGAAGTCAGTTGAGATGAAGCCCATTCTAGGTCTTCCCATTCTCAGTCTCTTTTGTTATGGTTTGAGTCTGGAGGACACCTTCTGAGCAGCTGAACTAAGTTGTCCATTAGCTAATTGAGCTAATATCAATCCGGCATGGCTGGGCTAGGACACCAGCTGGCCTTCTGTATTGTCCAGTATTCTCCTGTTAAAATAAGATTTCTCATGCATTCATTTTTGTTTAAGATTGACTGAAAAAAGTCAGTAGAAAAGAAAATCTATTGAATGCCTTCTGAATACAGCCTAATAATACACAAATGATTTCTGATAAAAAATAGCAAACATTGACATGCTAATATCAAATTTTCTCTCCCTTCCCTTTTTAAAAAGAAACAAATTATTTACTGTTGACTTTTTCCTGACTTTTTCATTTCTACAGCATGAAAATAATGTAATAATAGGAGCTATTGCGATATAAAAATATTCAGACTGCATTTTTATGAAAATAAAAGAGAGTTCTTTAAAACACTATAACAAAAAAAGAAAAGAATGGGAAATAGGACATGGCAAAATCTTAGCTTTTCAAGCGGCATTACATTTTCATTGCAATGAAATTCTTAAAAATCAAAGGACCTTATGGTGATTTCACCTAGTTCATTTGCACACTATTACAGATGTCTATAATTTCACTCATTTCCTTAGCTGTAATTTGCAGTACTTATACACGACCTCATTACTAGGATCAAAATCTGCTTATTTGCTGTCTTTCTTTTTTCTCTTCTCCCAAATGATGTCAAAAAATATAGGCTGTCCATAATATAACTCAATTAATTACAGAAACTATGAAGAGTATAGATAATGAATCTGATAGCAAGTCTTAGACGCTGAACTCTGAAAACAACTGTGTAGCAGTATGCAAAGACATGAAAACAAGTCTGATTGCTAGGCTTCACTGAGGGGGAGATCCTGAGGTGATGGAAATTTTGCCATTGATGTCAATAATGAGTCCATCTTTGTTATGGGAATATCATAGAATCATAGAATGATTTAGGTTGGAAAAGACCTTTAAGATCATCAAGTCTGACCATAGGCCTAACCCTGCTAAGTCCACCACTGAACCATGTCTCTTAAGTGCCTCATCCACATGTCTTTTAAATACCTCCAGGGATGGTGACTCAACCACCTCCCTGAGCAGCCTGTTCCAATGTCTAACAACTCTTTCAGTGAGGAAGTTTTTCCTAATATTCAGTCTAAACCTCCCCTGGTGCAACTTGAGGTCATTTCCTCTTGTCCTGTCACTCGAGTCACTTGGGAGAAGAGACCAACACCCACCTCTCTGCAACCCCCTTTCAGGTAGTTGTAGAGAGCGATAAGGTCTCCCCTCAGCCTCCTCTTCTCCAGACTGAACAACCCCAGTTCCCTCAGCTGCTCCTCATAAGACTTGTGCTCCAGACCCCTCACCAGCTTCATCACCCTTCTCTGGACACGCTCCAGCACCTCAATGTCCTTCTTGGGGTGAGGGGCCCAAAACTGAACACAGTATTCGAGGTGCGGCCTCACCAGCACCGAGTACAGGGACACGATCACCTCCCTACTCCTGCTGGCCACACTGTTTCTGATACAGGCCAGGATGCCGTTGGCCTTCTTGGCCACCTGGGTACACTGCTGGCTCATATTCAGCCGGCTGTCGATCAACACCCCCAGGTCCTTTTCTGCCAGACAGCTTTCCAGCCACTCTTCCCCAAGCCTGTAATGTTGCATGGGGTTGTTGTGACCCAAGTGCAGGACCCGGCACTTGGCCCTGTTGAACCTCATACAGTTGTCCTTGGCCCATCGATCCAGCCTGTCCAGATCCCTCTGCAGAGCCTTCCTACCCTCAAGCAGATCAACACACCTGCCCAACTTGGTGTCGTGTCCAAACTTATTGAGGGAGCACTCAATCCCGTCGTCCAGATCATTGATAAAGATATTAAGCAAAACTGGCCCCAGAACTGAGCCCTGGGGAACACCACTCGTGACAGCCGCCAACTGGATTTGACTCCATTCACCACAACCCTTTGGGCCCGGCCATCCAGCCAGTTTTTACCCAGCGAAGAGTGCACCCATCCAAGCCATGAGCAGCCAGTTTCTCCAGGAGAATGCTGTGGGAAACGGTGTCAAAGGCTTTACTAAAGTCCAGGTAGACAACACCCACAGCCTTTCCCTCATCCACTAGGTGGGTCACCTGGTCATAGAAGGAGATCAGGTTTGTCAGGCAGGACCTGCCTTTCATAAACCTGTGCTGGCTGGGCCTGATCCCTTGGTTGTCCTATACGTACCATGTGATGGGCACTCAAGATGATCTGCTCCATAACCTTCCCTGGCACCAAGGTCAGGCTGACAGGCCTGTAGTTCCCTGGATCCTCCTTCCCACCCTGCTTGTAGATGGGCATCACATTTGGTAACCTCCAGCCCACTGGGACCTCCCCGGTTAGCCAGGACTACTGATAAATTATTAAAAGTGGCTTGGTGAGCACTTTACCAGCACTTCTCCAAGAGAAGAGAAAAAAAAAAATTTGCAGATAATCACACAAGCTAATTTGGAATAAAAAGAAATGTACTAAGAGGGGCATGGGTTAATGTGATCAGTCTACTAAGTGATGTGAGGGCTATGGAGGAGCTAAACAGAGAACGGTTAATCACTGTTTCTTGTAACATGAAAATATGTAGACTATTCAATGCACTTATAAGCCAGCAAGCCTAAAATAAACCAAAAGAAGCAATTTTTTCCCATAATACGTAATTAAACTGTGGAACTTGTTGCCACAGCATGTTGTGATAGTCAGAATATAAACTGATTGAAAAGGGGATTAAGCAAATTCATGGAATAAATCTTGGCCACAAAGCTCTAGGTGAAACATCCAGCTCAGGAACTCATAAACCTCTGATTTCCAGAAACTGAGAAAGTAAATGAGCAGAAGGAGCATTCACTACCTATGAAGTTTCTGATTATCATTTCCTGTGCATCTGCCACTGGCTACTGTCAGAAACAGGATATTGGAGTAAACAGACAATTTGATCTTAACTACCATAAAACTCATTACGCATTGAAAATAAAAATAGTAGAATACTTTTCTCAAAACAATAAATTTGTAAATACAGAAACAGAAAACTCTTAGAGATGAAACAGACGTTCTTTTAGTCAACAACTGTTTTTCATGATGAAAATGCTCCACTAAATGTTACTGACCTGCCAGTGTATAATTTTTCCTCTTCAGCTGTGGTTAGAAACAGTAAAGCTGAAATGAGTCATCAGTTAAAATCTTTTCTATGGGTTTATTCTCTGTTGAGGAAAGAGAAATGGATTGCTTGTGTCTGTTACAAAAATACTGGTCAAGTAAGAGGGGTGGCAAAAAGTGACCATCTGTCACATGTTATTTTAGTGTTAACCTCAGCCTCATAAAATGGGGCCTTCCCAACTCTCCTGTGGCAGTGTAAAGCTATTTCAATTCTATTCACACCCTCTGGGCATCAGCGTGATTTGGAAACCTAATAAAGTAAGTCATCAAAGAACAACCCATGTGTCCAGAATTTGTATTACTACACTATGGGGAACCCAAGTGGTGCTATCTTTTAAGCCATATGTCTTCTAAAGCTCCATTTAAAGACATAGAAATCAATGTGATTTTGGTGGAAAGTAACAAATAAAACTAAGTAAGAAATGGCACACAGGATGCTGACTGTGCACTAAAGTGCATCTCCCACAGGAGCAGAAATGTTCCGGAAAGCTCCGAGAGCCGGTTGCTCCAGCTTCTTGAATCAGAGAAATGGGCCTCTGTCCATTATTTCTATATTCAAGAATGCAAAAATGAAACAAGGTTTTTCCTCCCCTGCCCCACATTTAAACTTATTTCTAGGAAGAAGGAAAAAAAATGTTGACTTCTGCCCTGCATGTGACAGTTAAAAGAGGCTTTGCCCATTATCTGCTTAGAATACCTTTGGAAAGGCTGTTAATAAGAAATTTGACTTGTCAGGAAGAGACCTCACATAATCCTGTGCTGTGGGCAGTAGTCATTTAACATCAACACATAGGCTTAGACTTCCTTGATAGCCATGGGGCCCTAGCCATTTTAGCCAACTACAACCATTAATTTCATCCTAAATTAGCAGTTTAATAAAGATTAGATGAACTACATCCTGAAGATGTTAACTTTCCTTCATCAGCTGTAATAAGAACATATAACGACTAGCACCAATGCAGCTGTGTATGCTCTAGATGTGTAAGAATAGGTGAGATGAATCATACGTGTACTATTCCCCAACTTCCCATCCCCACCTCCTGGGGCAGGTGAAAGCCTTCTTGTGTGATTGCTTAAGGATTCAACACTAATTTACATAAGAGTCTCTTGTGGAGGATGAACCCAGTCAATAATAGGTATAAAGATACGTCTGGAAACAAAAGTGAAATGATTTTCAGGTGGCCAGCACTCTCCCTTTCTCTGACCATTGCTCACATCTGCTTTCTTTTATCTGTTGGCATTTTATCCAGTGAAGTGTTAAAAACCTTAACTTTTGGAAGACCCTTTCTCTTCCTGTGTGCTTCCCCAATTGCTATAAATAGGAAGACTGTTCATCTCTTTTAAGGTAATACTGAAAAGCCTCCACGTCTTTTCCCTATGTGACAAGAGTCACCATGTGACAAGAGGTCCAGATTCACAGGAAGTTCACCTATGACAGTGATGACAGATATATCAGTGCTTAGACACAGCCCAAATCTCGAATGAACCTTCAAACTAATTGACTGAGAATTGAGGGCAAGCATAGATCAAATTAATAGGTAAATAAGCTACAACATGCCCTTTATTTCAGTACAATTCTGAAATAGTCCTCAAAATATTGTTTCACTTTCATTACAAATTCAGCAGTAAATCTTTAATGAAAACATATGCATCCTTCAGATTGACATTATTATACCTGAGGTCTTTGAACACATTCATTTATATAAAAGATCTAATTCCCAAGGAGAGTGTTTGAGCTCTTTCATTCTCTTTGTATGGTACACAAACATTTCTGAAGCAATATATTCTCAATTTTCTTCGTAAATATTAAAGGTGAATGTGGAGCATATCTAGAGGTGAATGAAAATACAGACTCAGCATTTGTTAGCTTTTGTTTGAACTCTCACAGAATGGGAGGTTTAACAGTGATTAGAGTAGGAGACTGAATGTCCAGATTTATAGGCTCTTTTCAGTAACATTTTCTAAAATTCTTATGTCTCCTACATATAAATAGAATTATGCAGCCCCTCAGCATAGGCGAAATGCAGACAGAAGCAAGCTCTCCCAGTTTGCTTCAGCTTTCAACTGCAAGAAAACCATGTGAGGGACCCTTAAGATAGGGCTGAGTTTAAGCAAATATACTCTGACTTCCACTGGGGTTCATTGTTTTGGACCCTGCTTTGATCTTATGTTCATTGAACCTAGAGATTTTCAACATGTGGTTCTAGGATGAGGACAGGACCTTCTCCATGGAGACCTTCAGAGATTCCAGGGTTTCTGTATTCTCTACAGAGGGAACTGAAGCAAGCATTTCAGAAGATATCTGGTTCATTACATACCTAAAACTTAAGGGCAAATTAAGTGTCAGTGTTAAATGAGTTGGATCCTATCCTAGAGACTTTGACAATACTGATTAAGGAACCTTATTGTTCTTGAAATTGTGAAGCACTTCTGAAAATGAAACATTTTCCTAACCATGGGTGATTTTAAAATGTTATCCTAAAATGTTACCCTAAAATGTCTTCTAATATGCAAAATAATTACACTGAAATACAAAAACATCCAGAAGAATTTCTGAGAATAAAAATTGTTGTTTGCAAAATTACCTGAAACAACGCTTCAGTATGAATTAGGGAACCTTTTTAGTGAAAAATGTTTCCATCAGTTTTTCAAAAGGTGTAAAGTTATTCGTTCTGACCTGCTGCTATGATATTACTGATATTCAAAATAGAAATAGTAGCACTGAAGAAGATAACACGATGGAACCTTTATTCCAAGATGGGGAAAAGTTGTGGCATTAGTTTTGTTACTTTTACATTGGAACCAAGACAACTTTTTGTCATTAAAACAAAGAAAACCAGAAAAACCTTTATGTCTGTGGTGTTTCTGTTTTTCAGTTTTAAGCCAGAAAACTCCCAGTGATACAGGACAAACAATGAAGCTCTGACTGAACCTTCTCTCCTAAGCACTATGGTTCCTGAGTCCATAAACTTTAAATATTTCATAATCAAAGCAGCTGACATACAATTTGTCCTGGATATTTTATCCCTCTGTCTGTGGAGACAGATTGCCAGGAGCTGATTGAAAGCCTACTGAAGTCAATATGGGTCTTTTAAATGACATCAATAGGCTTGGAATAGGTTCTTACTTCAAACCATTTGTGGCTCGGAGGAAAGTGCTTACACTTCATCATCACAAACGTGTCACAAGTTTGAAAATGACATTTGCCCAGAACTAGATCTTCTGTGTCACGAGACAGAAATTGTGTTTATATTTTGGAGGAAATGCACAGACTGGAAGAGAAAGAAAAATGTTTTACCAGGAGATGGGCTTTTTGCTTAAGGAAGGTTTTTTGGACTATCAACATCAGTCTGGTGGAGGTGGACTGACACACGGGGAGCAGGAAATGGCATCAAATAGAGTATGCTGTGTTTAAATTACATTTATGCAATTTACAGCATTGTTTATTCCAACAGCATCAGCTTTGAGCGGCTGTGACTTTTGCCAGTCAGAAATGATCAAAAGTTTGCTGATAATAGCAATCTATTTTGGTATGGATAATAATAGCAATCTATACTGATAGGGATAATACAGTTGAAACTACATTAATTTAAATATGAACTTTTCCCTATAGATGAATACGGCAGAATACGTCAGAGTGTAAGAGTGCAAGAGAAGATTTTATGACCCTGACAAGTGATGCTGTGACTGGCTTTGGAAGGTTGATCCATAGACTTTCAGATAGATCTCTTCTGTGGAAGGGATTGCCTTTTTATAATTGTTCAAGCAAGACAGTCAACCAACTGTGAACCGTTGGATGCTCCAAAGACTCATATGTTATACAAAAGATGTGCAAATTATAGCATAGTCTTAAAATGGTCTCTAGGGTTTAATCATAATAGCAGTACAGGAAGCAACAGCCTCTGCTCTTTGTTTTCAAATCCCCTTAAATCTTTTTCTGTAGTCTGCAGTATATGACGAACACAAAGTAATTTGTACGGTGACAGTGACAACCAAAGTGAGGGGGGAACTCTATTTATTACAGGGGGAATTCCTTCTACAATCTTTAGAAGCTGCAAGCAGTGCTGGATAGGTGCCCTTTAACATGACTAAGTTTCTTTTCATTTCAACTTGCTATTCACTGTTTCTTAGTTAAAAAATTTACAGAAATGAAGTGGTGGAGAGAGGTAGCTTGTGACTGAGAGGAGTGGCATGTTTTAGCTTTTGTTCAGAGGAAGCTGAGAAATCTGCCTAAATTCAGAGATTCAAAGTAGGTAGTTAAAAATGGTAAATTTTTGCAGGTTTTTTTTTATAGCCTTTCTCCATTTAATTAAGCTCTGTTGCTTTAAAAAGATATTTTAAAATTTCATTATAATCTAAAGCAGACAATTAGTTATATCTCTGTAATTGTATGAAATTGTGAGTGGGAGAACAAAAGCTTAATGTTGTTTTGGGGGAAGCAAGCCAATTGTAAATTTAGCCCTGCAGCTGATTCCTCAAGGGCATTGGCACGTGCCACTGTGTATAGCAAAAGGAACATGACCCACCTAATGCATGCATGATCTCCATAATGGAAAAGAAAAAAGACTAAGGTCTAGCAAGGTCTACCAGAGGGCAGGGACCAGAATTTTGAGCAGATGGTATTCAGGGGCCCACCGGCCGCTTGAAAGCCAGGGAGTGGAGAGAATAGGCAGATAGTAATTAGCAGAAGGTGATAAAAAAAAGGGCATCCAGGATCCCCCAAACATCTGTTTAAAAGAATAAAGAGCCTGGTCTGACCCTGAGCCTTAATGATCTTAAAGGATACAGTTTAATTGCTTGGAAAAAAAATACACACACACCACGCTGAGCTACAGTGAATCTTGTTTTGGGAGCATTGCAGGAGTTTGTGTAATTATTAATTTGGTGTATTTGTTTTAGAAAGCTTATATACAGCATTAAGCCAGTAATTGAAGTAGTTATAATCAAAATGCCAACTGTCTTGTCTTGGAATCAGCAAGCTCTTAACAAAAATTTGAATTTCAGATAACTTACAAATTGATACTACTTGCTCTGCATTGTAAAATGGCTATTTTGCCTGCTTGTCATATATCTATATGGCTACATCTGTCTTTTTTCCTATTTATTTACATAGAAAGAGCCTAGATCCTTAGTTTGTTTATCTGATGTGAAGTATTTTGAGCTCCACAAATAGCTGCTAATTACAGCACCAGAGACTTGACTGCAGTTGTCATCATTTACTAGTGACCCAGTTACTTAAGAATTACTGCTGAACTTAACCAAGGAAAGTGCTGATTCACAATGAAGTTTTTTCCTTTTTTTTTCCTCCATTCCTTTCTAGCAATAATTCGATACCAAAGTCCATGAAGAGGGTGTCAGAGAGTGTTGTTTACATGCTGGTTAATTCTTTATTTTAGACAGTCTTTTCAGAATGTCATTTATAATAAGTCAAAATGATATTTTTTGCTTTCCTTGCTGTTTCCCAGAATGAATAGCTTAATTCAATGTTATTAAAAAAACCAAAACAGCGCAAACTTCCCCTTTGCAAACCAGTGGTAAGCAGCAGTGCACTGCAGTAGAAAGATAGAGCTAATGATTTTCTGGAAATGCGTGCTTATGTATCAGTGTGAGTGCATGTGTGAGAACTGATCGTATGAAATATTTTAATTTGCATTCTCGAAAATAGGTAAAAAGCACTTTGAGAAAAATCTCAGGTGATGCTAAATTGGAAAGTGCTGTAAACATTAGAAAAGACAGAAATAAGTCTAAAGGGACCTGAAAGAGATGAGAAACTTGAGAAGAAAATAACAGTGTGTGCCCTAAGGAGTTTGAAGTACAGTATGATTAGTAGATGTAGTGCAGGTGAGGTAATTAAATGTGCATGGTTAAAGCAGCTATCATATAACGCACTGCAGAGGGGTGCTATCTCCCCACTCGGTATGAATGAAGTCCCTAGTGCTGCACAATGGTAAAAGTAAGTACATTTTAAAATAAATATATCGGAAATCTATAAAATCTTCAATGGCATACATGGAAATTAAGGATTATCAAGACAGCAGTTTAAGGATTCTTCATTAAAGCACTTTGCTGAAAATACCATTTGTCCCTGTTTCAGAGCTGAATGTATATTAAAGATTCCATACAAAAGTTGCTTCCAGATCATGGCATATCAGATTTATTTATTTAATCTAAGCCTAGATTTAAACTAAACTTTCATTATAAACACATCATGAACCCCACGAGATTATGATCGGTTTTCTGCTGATGACTCAAGCACTTTTTATTTGTTAATTGTTAAATTCAGGCAAAAAAATGCAGTGAAATCTTACTAGGTTTTACAAAATTCTTTATTGAGAGCCTAAACATATTAAAGAAATACCTGTGAACGTGAGAGGCTTGCTTGAAAAATCTTGACCTCTGCACTGGTTTTTTTGGATTGTATCTCTGAAGTGAATGAAATAATGGAAATAGATTCATGGTTACAAACTGATCCCAGCAAAAGTTAGAGAAGACCCCAAGCTCTCCAGGGCTCTTCCAAATACAGAGTAGCATCAGGTATGAATGGAAATGGGATTGTAGTCATATTATTTTGCTCTGTGATTCATTACTTTTGTAATAAGTCTTCACCACATTCAACGGAAAATAAATGGGAAATTTAGCAACATGAAATATTAATCAACTGAGACCTCAATTTTGTGTTGCTATCTATATGGATACATTCCACAGAGCATCCTTTCCTTCTTCCATCTCCTTCCAACTCAGGAAGGAGTCCTGCTTGGCAACTCCAGACAAAAGGTGCTATGAAATGGTGTGATCCACACATTTGTAATTAGGTGCAAGTCAGTCTGACAGACTTTGTAAAAGAGCCCACATCAATATAATTTACACTTTCTTGTACTGTGCCCTTTGGCTGAGTTAACCACGGGCTGAAGTGATAAATATAACAGCATGGTTTTGCACAACAGTCAGTATGGGAGTGCATCTGCACATAATGCAGAATTGTTTAAAAATTACACACTTTTTCTTTGTTTTCATTTGTGGGTTATTCTTTTGGGAAATTTTAATCATCTCAGAGAACTAGAAAAAGACTTTTTTCTTAAGAAATGAAAACTGCAGTTCTCATGTAATTACTTGGTTGGGAATCCAAGGAGTAAAGAGAAATACTAAGAATGGTGAAACTTATTAAACTGGGGAATCTGACCACAATGTGTACATTGTACAAGGGCTAGAGGAAAACACACACCAGCTCCTCTGTGTAAATCCTCTCTGAATTTTCTTCATATTTTATGAAGCCTTATTTCCTCCGTATTTTAGTTTTTTCTGCTGTTTCAAAGAATTATTACCTCTTCGCCCTGCAGTCCTTAAATATTCAGGGTTTGTAACATAAACATAAAAAGAACATAAAAATAAAAAATAATTTGTAACTCTAATGTTATTGCATTTATTTGTTCCTACTGCAGTTCAATGGTCTAAACATTTTTCATCACTTGAAAGAATTTGCATAAAGCTTCTGATTTCTCCTGGGAAGTGGCTTTTTGTGACGTGCTTCCACTCTTTGTGTGTGTGTGCGCCACAAAGACGTGTTTCTCACATCCCCGGGATACAGGCAACGAAACTGCAGGTATAATCTTTATAAACTTTGCAGTGCTTACATAATGTTCAACATTTGTGTTGAAAAGCACTTGGAATATATTTTGATATTGGAATATATTTTGATAGTTATAAGAATACTTCAAATGATGAATTGCAAGGCTTTGATTAAAAAACAAAATGTAAGAACCCCTGATTTTCATTTTACATATGCCCCCCCCCCCCCCCGCCCCATATCACTTTGGCAGTGAACAGTTACTTTCAAGCCTTTTCCTACTTCCAACGCACTGGTAAAGGGCATCGATGTAAATCTGCTTCAGAGTACCCTGGAACTCTTGTTTGTGGAGAAATACATGTGAAAATGTGGACATTGCACAGTGTCAAAGGCTATGTCTCTTTGTGGGTGTTACTCTACCTATGGTTGAAAACAATCCTGTCATTAGGCTTCTGTGTGTGATCCTCAGCTCAGTGTTGGTCAGAAGACCCGACCTGGGGCAGGGGTGGAGGGGACGAGGAGGGATGGGGAGAAGGGGGATTGCACCCTCTCCACCTGGAACTGTGCTGCAGAGATGAGACGTATTAGCAGCAGGAGGGACATGACTGCTGGTGGGTGTCTGAGGACTGCAGGGGTGCGAGGAGCTGGGCTGAGACAGGGGTAGAGGTTTGCTCCTGCGCCCCACAGGAAGGGGCGCAGCTGAGGGACCTACCCGGAGGGCAGTGGGATGTTTTCAGGGAGAGCCCAGGCTCTGCCAACCGGTGTGGGGATGAGTGAGAAAGATGCTTTGTAGGTGCTGAGCGGACCGCCTGGGAAAAACACTAAAGGCTGCTGGGTGGTCTGGCAGGCAACCAGGTGAGAGCAGTGGGTCAGTGAGGGCCTTGCGTGCTCTGTCCTGAGCCTGTGCTGCTGCCTGCCTGCCTGCACCTTGCCCCGGGCTTTTGTCCAGAGGGCAGCCCACGAGACCCCTCTCCAAGGTAAGTAAATTTTCAATTTACATAAACCTCTCGGCCGCCTTGGCGAATTAGACACATCTAATACAAGTAGGCGAAGGCCGTCTCGGACTTAGTGGATCAATTTACTGTCATTAGCTAATGACGAGCTAATGAATCCCCCTGACTTCACCCTTTTGACTGCTCTGCCGCATGTGACAGGGAGCCCCGTGGTCAGAGCACCCCTGGCAGGGTGGGCAGCAGGGAACGGACTCATCAAAGGCACCAAAGTTAAACACAGGGTGATGGTGCCCAGGCACCCCTGGTTAGGTGAAACACCCTCAGCTTAAGAAGTAGCTCACACATAATTTGCCTCCTCAAAATTCATTCAAAATCCGTGGGTCAAAGTCAAATGTGACAGGTAAGCAGTAGAATGAGTGTAACTCATGATGAAAGGAGTTCATCTGAGAGACCGGCTACTGTAGCTCATGTGCAGAAGGGACTTTTGAAGGCTATTTATGCTGCATTGTCTTAGTGCAGATGGGACCCAGCGTGAGCTACGGGAACAGACAAGGAAGATGCTAACAGTAAATATTATTAAACCACAGATGCTGTTTGCACTGTAGCTCTACAATTGGAACTGGCATAATACAGTTCTGCTGTTGTTTTATATCTATATAAGTTATAAATATATATATATTTATACACAACAACAGCAGAACCTTACATTTAGCTAGAAAGCAGAAATATATCTATATATTTTCATGTCACAGATGTGAACAGGTCTCAAATAAAGCTGCATGTATTAGGCCATGAGAGACAATCCCCAGTCTGGGCATCAGTTATCCTTTCCCAGTGAGAGATCAGGATGCTCCAGCATTCCAAAATCCTGCTTAGGAGGTGAGTCACTACCTTAGCATTTCAAATTAATTTAAATGCAGTTCCTGCTTACTTGTTATATTCAGCACTTGGGCTTCTGTGTTTTTCCCACACCTGCTGATGACAGCACTAATCCACCTAAGAGGAGGAAAAAACCCACAGAAAAATGCCGGTATTCAGATTTGTTTGGGATGTCATTAGTCATCAGAGGAAAGTGCAAAATCTCCCGGAGTGAAGGTACAATTTTGATTAGTCCTTAAATAATTAAAGAAAAACCTAACAAACTTGAAGTGCTATTAACAGTACTAGGGTACAGACACTGGAGGTTAACTTCAGGGGTTTCACTAAACTAGGATTTTAAGAATCCATTTATGTTTCCTACATGCTTATTTTACTCCACCTTGCATTTTTTTTTAATGTGTTAAAAGCCATGTAATGCTGAATTGCAATATGCTGCAAGTAATCTACTGTGGCACATGCCACTATTTTGTGTAGCTGTGTTCAGGAAACCTATCTATACATATGACCTTGGGAATGTACTTGGCTGAGTTCTGTCATGTTGGGTTTATGTGGAAAAAGAGAAAGAGAGTAAACCCACCCCACCTGCCCTTGGCATTCTTTAGAGAATGACTAAAGTCATGGTCCCACAGTTGTTAAGCCTAGACTGAGCATTAGCGACCACAAGCTTAGGTCAGATATAAGCACATGTTTCTACAGATACGTATTTCTGTTGAATTAGTCAGGGTGCATGATGTGATATTTATGCTGGCTGATAATATGACTGCCCAACATGCCAGATTGAGTTACCTCTTAACTTCGGCTCACTTAGTTGCTGCATTGCTCATGTAATTGAGAGGCTGTACACATGCATTGGGACTAATGGATGTAGCAGACATCTCAAGCTCATGGGCAGCCAGTGGTGAGGAGGCCTCTTGTGAACAATGTGCCTGGGCCCCAGAGACCCATGCTTTGACACAGCTCTAGGGCAGACCCTCCGTGTCCATAGTCAGCCCCATCTTTGAAAGCGATCTCTGGAAGCACGAGGAGGATGCATTTGCATCTGCACTGCACTGCTGTGCAGAGCGCACCCAGATCTGCAGATTTCCACATCCTTGATCCCAGCTCCAGGACTCAGTACGCTGCCACACAAGTCCATTCTTGGCAAGGCCTGTGAAGGTCGCTGTTTCTCAGCAGAATCAGGTGATCAAATCGTGTGTGAACAGGCTTTGCTGGGAGAAGCATTGCCTCCTTTTCAGGGAAGGCATGCAGTGACAAAGGATACAAGCTGAGAAGAAAGAGCAAGAGAAGAGCCAGATGTACTGATAGGCATTTGTTCCTCTGCTCATGGAACAACACAAGCAAGGCTGAAAAGCCTGTGGCTCTGACTCCGTACAACACCTGCAGCCATGAAAAAAGCAATGCCTGGGCAGACTGTTATTCTGGAAATATGGGAAGATCACCAATGAAGGGAGAATGCTGAGGTGAAAAAGCAATGTTCATGGAGGTCTTTGCTGAGTGCATCTGGCAAAGCAGCAGAGCATCCTAGGATGCTCAGTTTAGCATTGAGAAGAACACAGCCTTTTTCATCTGGGAGATGGCAGCTCCTGACTTGTACTACTCCACTTTTGCCAGCAGAGAGGTTTGGGATAGGAATGCTGGCATCTACGCTATGAATTAGTAGGCAATATTTACCTCTTGTATGGTTCATGGTCCATGCCGCCTGGGGCTCAGATGCATCAGGAAGTCACAAACATCAGTCATCCAGGGATTTCCTTAGTTGCTAGGGTCATCACCATATTCTCTGCCCTTTTCCAATCCTTATTTTACAAGGAGCGGTTCTCTGTTGTACTGATGGCCATTGTGATTATCAAAAATGCTTTACTTTTACTGTTGACTGCTTGATGACCCCACCTTTACTGATCTTGCCTTTTAGGTCAGTACACTGCTGCTGATGGAAACTTCTGAAGACAGGTGGTCTACCCCTAACCCTTGATCACACTCTTTACTTCTTGAAGCACTTGCAAATGCAATTATTTGCCAGGAATCTGGACTGTTGCCAGAATCTCTTCAAGTGTTATTTTTATTATATCTGTACAGTGGTGTTGAAGTACATTTTTAGCCTGCGGAAGGGAAGCAGAGGGAACATATAGTCAAATTAAGCCTGATCATGGCTCCTACACCAGGATCCTACTTGCTTGCCATAGCCTAAGAAATATTTGTGTGATCAAAGGGGTGAATGGAAGATGGAAGCAGAAAGCCAACACAGCTACCATTGCCTTCTAAGGATTATTCATCTGCCTCTGAGAACAGGCAATAACAAATTATAAGGAATATTCTAGCAGACCATTTCAATGCTAAGTGCTTGACTGCTGCTTGTGATTTTACTGGTAAATATACCCCTGAGCTCCCACAGCCTTCCTCAAGGCTCATCTCTGACCATCCTGGTCCACACACGTTCATTCCCCCAACCCTGCCTGCTCTTGGCCACTCTCACCAGCAGCTCTATTTATTCATTAGGCCCTCGGCTTCTCCCCTCTAGGAATGGAACTGGAAAATTTTTGACAAATGAAGGAATAGTGTGCTTGGTTCAGAAAAAACAGTATTTTTATATATGGAGAAAATATTATCATCCAGTCTAAGAAAGTAAATCTGTAGATTTTTAGCAATGAAGAGTAAGGGAAGAAATACAGTGAAATAATACATAGCAAGTGGCATAAAGACAACACACTTTTCAGGGTTCCTACTAGAATTAAGGGGAAGTAAATTTTTTATTCACCTCTGAAGTGGTCTAACGACTGTTTAAAAGACAGCAGAAAGCTGAGATGCTCTACAGAGACTATGAATTATTATAAATGTGAAAATTATCCCATAACGAGAATTACTTTAAAGTACTCCAATGCATTTCAGAGAGATGCTTCAGAGAAATTGTAAAATACAGTCCTTACTCCAGAATTTTAAAGGTTTTCTAAATTGTGTGCGTAACAGTAGCCACTTTATATCTACTAGTTTAGGAACAGACTGGATTTTTGCAGGATTGGGGCTGAAGGCCATAGTTCTGCAAATGTTTATGCACGAGTAGAGAGTAAGGACTGAGTCCTAAAAATCACAGTATGCTGTGGGTGAGGAAAAAATGTTGAGGAAAAGCAGAGGAGAGTGATATTTTTCAACCATAAATAATATGGTATCCTTCAGGACAACTCTTTCATAGAAGTTATGTGTTGAAAAGAAACTTCTATTTTCAAAAGTGAATGGCATTTTAGAAATATTAAAATATGGAAAAGAAAAATTTGCAGCCATTCAAAAACTCTACAATGTTATTGAAAAAATATTTTAATTAAAATACTAGAGCGTTCCCCACCCATCTGCCCTGCTCCCATCCTGAAAAGTACTCTCCTTGCTTTCGTGAGCACAAGCAAATCAACACTCTGTTAGCACAAGGTAGCTCTTGTTTGAATTGTGTACCCTGGAGATGCATAATGAGTGCAAAGGAACTGTTCCTAGAGGGGTTCAGATTCTGAGAAAGGAGAGAAGTTAAAGTGCCCTGCATATGCGGTCTGGACCCCGTGAAGGGGGTGGCGTGAATTAAAAATAAAACAATTTTGTGAATTTGAACTTAATACATAAAAGTTGGGCCATAAAACTATAATTTCCTTCACCCAATATTTTTTATAGCTGAAATTTCCATCTGTGGGGGAGAATTTTTATGGCGAAAAGACTAATGACATTCAGAAAAGATTCTATTACTTCCAAAAAGGTGCATTCAGAGCAGTGTGTTTAGGTCCAAAGCAGTATCTGTGACTCCTCAGAATTAGAGATAGAAGAACATATAATTTTTAAGTCCAGTAAATGAACCAGTAGCGAGAATAAATTTCAGACTAAGGTGAGGTGAAATAGAAATTGCCAAATTGTTTTGGCAGAAACCTACAATAATAAATATAGTTGATCTGAAACCTTTAATTTTAGCTGAAGTACATTTTTTGTTGGTATGAATTGTTTAACCCTTTTTAACCTGTACTTGTTTTAGATTTATGACACTTCCAGAATGAGAAAAAAATCTGAAATAAGAATTCAGAACTTCATTTAGAAAATGCTAGAATATAGAAGCAATATATATTGAAAATAAAATATAATTTTTTTGAATATTTTTTAACTTTTTTTTTTTTTAGATTTTGTATTAACTGATAAAATAAATACTGTGAAAATGATCCATAGGAAGAGAAACAATACATTTCGATAACTGGATTTAATATTCTAAAATCTTTTATTTTATTTGAAGCAGTCAACAAATCCATGCAGTTATTACTGGAATTTGCCAGAGCTTTCAGCCTTGAGTGAAATCCTGGCCCTTTTGGTGTACACGGCAAAAAACTGATTGACTTCAGGTTTTAACCCTGCCACTATACCTGCACATCTGACCCCAAAATAGTAATCTATATGTGATAATTATGCTGGTGAGAGGAGACAATTTGATTAAAGGAACTGATTGTTAGAGCCAGTCAAGGGTAGAGGAAATTATTTTTTAATATATTAACTTGCTAAATAATGGCAGAAAACCTGCCATTTGTTACCTGACTGGTGATTTCTACGGTATATTTATTGACTTCAAGAGTCAGGCATTAAAATCTTTACGCAGCAGGGATCCAACAGGCACACAGGACGCAGAGAACTGGCTTAAAAAATGTCACGGTGGGGAAAAAAGCAGCCAGGGGATTCCACACTCGATGTGTAACAGGATGGGCAGCCAACTATGTCCTGTTATGGGATGGTGCACCAGGTTGCTGACTTATTTATTCTACATCCTGTGGTTCAGTTCAGCCCCAGCAGCCCTGATAAGGACTGCCTGGGAACTGCAAGCAAAGCAGGAGCCACTCATCAGCCAGCCCTGATTAACTTTAGGAGAAAGTGTGCTTGTGCCATTTCTTTGCTCTGCTAGTGTTTTTGTCTGAAGAACTTACCTTTGGAACTGCTAGATATTTTTGGATGGAGGGTCTAACTGATAATACAGTTCTAGTGGATTTGTTTGCTTAGTTAAACAAGTCCATGAAATATTCTTCCCTTGAAGGCAGAAGACACAGCCAGCCAACAAATGCAAGTCTGCCTTTCCACCCTTTACTTGTTCAAAGCTCTCTGTTCTGATTCACTGCTCTTTTCCTTACTTTATACTGCAAACTATACTTCACTTCAAACAAACAAGTACACCTTCACCACCAGTCCACCCCCTAATTCCTTTGGTTGCAATCAGTCTGTGCCATTTAAGACACCAAGTCCAAGAGGCCTGGATATTAATTTGAAAGCAGCCAGCATATATGATACTTACTTTCCAAGAAGACTGTCTATTACAAGCGGTATTTAGAATTGCCCTCCCCTATCTTCTCTTAAAACAGCCCTATTCCTGTCCTAGGGACACCTCCTAGCCCAAACAGTGCAGCCCTGCCTATGGCTCATTACATCAGTGGCTTCTTATAGACTCCAGTTCCCAACAAAACCAGAGGGCATTTAAATATTTCAGCCTGAAAGAAAGGTGCTTAGCAATTCCTTGTCTCCTAGAGGTGTGGATTGCTTTTAGACTGGGGTGCATTTCTGTAGCTTAACTGCAGCTTGTGTTGGCTACTTCAGGCTAGTGTAAGCTAGTTGGCCAAGGTAGCCCCCCGGAGCAGTTACAAAGGCATGCATTCACCAGCTTAGCAGCTGGGCTAAGTCCCCAGGCAGTGGCCCTGCATTGAGCCCTCTGGTGCCATAAGTATCCGTGCCATGGCGAGTCAGCTACTACCGGAGAACTAGCATGAACATACTGAAAGAAACTACAGTCCCAGCAATACTACCCACAGATCTGATTCATGGCAGTCACTTACACCTTGCAGTTATGTTTGTTGAGCGAGCTTGTCCCATATCACCCTCTTAAATGGCATGGCTCTTCTAAGTGCCTAAGCACCCCTCTGGTATCTTGCACTGGCTGATGCAGCCATCGCCCCATTAATTACTGAACAAAAGTCATGACCAATGTACTTAGTATGTCCTAGTGTAGAAATATCTGTTGTGGATGGAGTGGTGAGTATGGTACAGTGCTGAAGGCACATGTTTTAGTCTGATTCAGCACTCCCACGACCACACAGATCTGGCCCTGACTGCAAGTATAAACCAAGCAGAAAGAGCAATGGTGGAGTGTATTGTGAGAAACAGATTTGGCACTGGAGACTGAGCAGGTGCCATTACAGAAAGAATATATCCTCTTTTGCCCTGTTGCTGTATTCTCATTTTTGGCCATCCTTTCTCCATGTTTAACATTTGCTCTACTAAGATAGTATTTTAATGTGTGTCCTTAATAGTGACTCAATTTTCTTTTAAAGGAAGTGTAGTGAGTAAAAGTCCCTGCGGTCAGATTCTTAGCATGAATAAACATTCATACTTATATTCATTCCACTTTGGGATTGGCAAGTGACTTCTCAAATACGCAGCAGCTGCCTGAATACTCCATGGCTAAAAGTTCAAGGTGATGACCCTGTAGCTCTTAATAGATTGACACACAAATTACACAGTTCTGACTTTGTTCAACGTTAGAGTACAAAACGCATTAATTGGCATGCTACAGCATTGGCTTTCTCAATATTATTTTTATCTATTTATTAAAAGGTACAGGCTTTCTCTGTCGCTGAGCATGTGATTTACGAACCCGATTTCCTTGCTCTGAAACTCTGCACGTTTTTATTGCTCACTTGTATGCGGAAGAACCAGGGAAGCTGGTTATGTCTCCAGGGTTTTTGTAGCCCTCAACACACTGGAAAATGTCTGCTTCACCCAGTTTACGGTCACACAATAAGCAGTCTCTAAACATTTCACTGTGCCTGACATTTTGCTGCCATAGGCAACCACTTAATCTGCCTACACAGTGGAGCTAGCCCTGAGGGCATGCAATATGTGTTTGGAAAGGATAGATTTGTACTAAAATGTTAGTTTTCAGGACTGGTAGAAAAAATAGCTGTTCATTTGAGATTTCCTGCTATATTCTCAGCTGTTCCAATAACAGAAGTGTTAAAGATTTCTACAATCAAGGTTCCACATCTATTGCTTCTATAAGCAGATTTGTTTCCACCTCACAATCAGTACTGTATTTCTACTTTAAGGTCTACCCTTTTATCATATAGGCATCTTCTGTATAAACCAGACTTGAAAGGTACCCTTGTGAACCATGAGGAGACCAAAGTGAAAACCCGTGACAGCCAGTTGGAAATGAATTCAGCTCTCATGGTTTGCCTCTCCTTTTTGTTTACATTTGCATTAAGTAGCACAGCAGAAGGAGGCACTATGCCCAGGGTAGAGGGGGAACCCCTCTCCTTTGGGAGGCAAAGTAGACACCAAGTCTCCATTTAAACCTCATTATGACATCAATTCATGTGAAAAAAGAAAAATCACAGGTTTGCGGTTCATGCCTGTAATAAGCCCTTTAGAAACAAGCTGCTCTGGCAACCTAATTTAATCCTTGCTACTTCCAGGTTTTTTTATAATTATATATTCCTCTGCTGTAAGAGAACCAGGATTTGTCATGAATCAGGTCACCCTGTAGCTGTTTTACTTGAATGAAGAACTCACACTGCTTCTTAGAGTCTGTTATGACTCCTCTAATTTAAGAGTTTTACCTGAAACAGACGTATTTTATTTGGCTTTTTCCATGTTGACGGAGTGTGAAAGCTTGCAAAATGATCTCCAAGTGCTTCTGTAGAATAAGACTCATAAGGCTCATTGTGATAAGCGAGAGCAAAGTAACCATAAACCTTCTCAGGCTGTCTGCTCCACGTGAGATGCTCAGGTCTCAGTGGAACTGAGTGCCCCGCTCCTCCCACCGAATGAATGAAGAGGGGCTTGCTGAGGCTCTTTTATAAAAGATAGCTTTGCCAGGAAAGCCTTGTTCTCCCGAAGGTATATTAAAACAGCCATGCATGGCCAGAGCTACTGCATTCCCGTGTCTTAAGAACGGGCATGCTTCTTGGAAAAAAGAGAGCTTTCAGCTCCACAATGGTTTATATGTCCTATTCTTATCCAAATCAATTATTGTTATGATAGCTAATGAACATGCAGAATGGGCAGGAAAGGTGTTCATTGGCAAAAAACAGCCTCAGTTTCGAGATTTGAAAAGAGCAGGCTTGAGCTCTGCATAGTGAATACACTTCTCTCCCCTACTCCACAGGCTGTGGGCTTGATTTTTAGTTCAAGCTGAGATACAGTCATTACAAATGAATGAGAACAAGTGTGCTTTTAGGCCACCTTTGTGCTTTGTTGTATTTGCACTCTGGCTGGTTGTGGGGTTGGCCTGAGTTACAGCAGCTCCAAGGCTAATCTAATTTACACTTGGATTGCCAAAAGTTGTTCTGGCAGCTGAAAATAGTGACATCTGTCAAGGGTGCAAATGCAGCCCTGTGTGTTTTTTTCTGATCACGTTGCATGGTATAAGAGCATATGCAACATAAACTGCCACTACTGGAGGCTAAAGCCATCATACTTTCCCTTCATCAGCAAGCTTCCAGTCTCCCAGCCATCTCTTGATACGTCTTTTACAATGGATGTAGTAGTCACAAGATGCAGAGGTCTATGCTGGCTTGGTCTCATTCAGAAAAGTTTCACATGAATAGGACATTTCTAATGTTCAGACTTTTCAGGCATGTGTCCTCTTATGATCAAATTAGCATAAAGGGACCATTGAGACATGGACAGCTAAGAAATCATTCTCCCGTCTTGAAGTTACGGATGTACGAGTAATGTGACCAGTTCTCTTATATGCCAGTAAATGAAGCTGTTTGTATGTATTAACAATACTTTGATGTAAAAAAGAAATTGAAATAATTTCTTCAAAGAATATTGTTTCTCTTTTATCTACTTCTCATTTTTAATTCTCCCTCCAAAGTCTGGGAGTATACTTTTGTCACGTATTTGTGGCTATCTGAGAGCTTACTTTGGTCATTCTAGAAAGTTAATGCATCTGAACTCACAAATGCTGCTAACAGGCATGGTTCAAGCTTAGCATATGTGTTAATACAGTCATCTTCATTTTCTGAGTTTGGAGATTTGGCAGAACAAATTCATGTGTAATATGACAGAGATCTGTGAAATCATGAGAGGCGTGAAGAACCTGTATTGGGACCAATCCCCTTCCCTTCCAACACAAGAACTAGGGTCATTACATTAAACTAGAAGGAGGCAAACTCTGAAAGAACAAATGAAAGTGTTTTTTCACAATGTCTAGCTAAGCTGTGGAAAGCCTTTCCACATGGTTTGGATGTACTAAAAGCTTACAGAAGTTCAAGGGGAGCCTGGTGATGTTCATCGGGTAAAAAATAAAGGAAATTACTAAGCACGTAGAAAACATCTAGCTTGTGGAGTCATTGAACCCTTGGTAGGTAGAGATCTGGAGGTTACTTAGGTCAAGTGTCATTTCTGTTTTCTTGTACTCTTCCTCAGGCATCTGATTTTGGCCACTTTTACAGGCAGGATGTTGGATTAGATGTGCTTTTGGGCTGTTTCATTGTGGCTGCTCTATGTTAGATTACGTTATGCGTTATACTACAGATGCCTGCAATACATTTGTGAAATACCCTGCATTCCTGTGTAAGTCACGTGCAATCTTCAAAGGGCCTGCTTCTTCCCATAAACCGTGGGACTAGCCTAAGGTGACAAGCTGAGATTTTTAACTGTTAATTACCAAAAATTAGATGAAGTGAATCCTTCCCTGCATGACATAAACATTTCCCAGAGCAAAGCGTGTTTCTAGTTAAGGAAGACTTGGCTAAGAGAGAGATTGATCTCTTGCTGTGTTCATAAAATTCATTTGCACTAATAAAGCTTTGCAAGTAGGAACCTTCTCAAGGAATGAGCCCTAAATCAGTCTGAATAACCTGGATCAAAATGTATATTTTAAGTTAGCTAACTGTTCATAAACAGATTTATATACTATCCAATCAGCTCTAGACTGCTCTGAGCTTTGGGATTTTGGGGGATATGAGGGATATATAGATATGAATGCTGTTTTTAATTTGTCTATGTCAATATAAAATCCATCAGTCAAAAATGCTTGTCTAGCAATGTGAAGTGGTCTGAAGCAACTGCTTGGGTAGCCTTCTTTTATACATATATTTAAATCTTCAGAATTATAAACATTTTATACTAAATTAATAATCATGTATAATTTAAAGTAAATTAGAAATTAAATGAGGATACTAATATAAATCAACAAAATCCCCTTCACTATTTTATTTCTCTATGGGAATACTTAATAAAAAGTTCATGTGACAATGTAAAGGGGAAAGATAGTGTCTTCACATATCTTGATTGTCATGAATGTATGATATTTAATGTCAGCTAGGGGCAGAGGAGCACCCTAGATCCTAGAGCATCTTAGAAAATGCCTTTTGATACATTTGGCTGACCCATTCTTTGCTGGTGACCCTAAGTGACAGAGGAGATAATGCTATTACTGTTTTCATTAAAGGCCTCATGGTAATAGCTGAATGCTGACGTATTAATGAGGTTTAGATGTAGGTGGAAAGACTCCAAACCTTGCAGGTAGCATGAAGTGTTATTGGCTAATTAGGAAATGTGTCTTCCTGTAGTCACGCAGCCTTAAAACTGATGCAGGGCAGACTTGGAATGGGATGGGATGTACTTCAGTACAGATTTCTCGGCAGTAATTTGCTTTGCAACTGTTCCAGATGGTTTACAGCCCTTGCTCTAGCTCTTTGAGTTTAAGAAAGTGTTGGATTAGCAGAGTATTACACATAAAAAGTGTTAGAAGCCTGTTAAGAATAGAAGCCAGGAAAGACTCAAAAGTTAGGAAGTGCCAGAAATAAGGTTGTCTTGCATATATTTACTGCTCTTCCTCTGTGTGCACATTACACAGTCCTTAATTATAGGAACACATTATGTTTTCATAAGATCCCAATGTCACTCAGTGCTCACTGACTGAGCAGCTATTCAGTATATTGTTTTCATTCTTCAATGTCTGGCCTCTCATTTATTTCACACTACTGAAAATCCCCTTTGGACTTCCCTGTTGTGCTTATCAATGTGTTACGTAGTGTTTTCTAGAGAGTAGTAAGTCTGTTTCAGTGTATCTGTGCTGAGAGAGGTGATGCTATTCTCTATTTCACAGATGAAAAACTGAGCATAGAGGCTGCATCTGAGATAGCCAGTCCTGAATGCAGTGTGTGCTTTCCAGTTTTGTATCCATGACTCCGTATTTCCCTTGAAGGGTACATGACTTCCTATGTCAAAGATACCTATTTATTCCTTTGAAACAGGAAACACTGTAGCCCTTCTAGAAGAATCTGAGTGAGGTTGTTACCATTCATGGGCAGTCATGTGTCACCACTGGCTATGACTCTGCTAATAAACTGAGCAGAACCAGAATATAAAGTCAAGCATGGGCTTGACTCGGCTCCAAACACCCAGTCTCTCAAAGGCAGAGGACTGTTCTCACCAGAGAGGTCATCTTATGGTGGGAGTTTAGCTCTGTGGAAGAAAGTTGCACCTTGCCAGTGGGTGTTAGGGTCAGACAATGGGCCTGGTTTTTTTGCCAAAGTAGATGGAGACATTGGAAGGGATTCATCTCATCGAACTTAGATGCCCGTTATCTTATAAAGTAACTTAGGTTACTTCTGAGCTAATCAGAAGTATTAACTCTAAACATATTCTTGATGGGAAACAAAGTAGATGATAGTAATAAGACAATTCTTGAGGCCTTAAGAGCATTCAGTAAAGGCAATGGGTATAGTCAGGGAGATTTCAGTCAAAAGGCCTATTAGAGACAATTATTCTTTTAAAGAAAATTTAGAATGATGTAAGTTAAGTACTTTTACAACATTTTCTCTGTACACAGAGTATAAAGCCAAACTCTTCTCAGACATGCATATTGGTAGCACACGAGGCAACAGAATAGGTTTCTTTCACAGCACAACCCTGAGCTGTATCTGCCATGTGATGCACTCCTGACTCTTGCATAAGAGTGTGGTCATGAGGGAAAACTAGGAAACCCAGGTGTGACTACAAGCACCAGGGAAGAGAGTGCTGTAAGGCGTGCCTGGAACATACCTATTTCAATGTCTTTCTCATTCCCATCTCCATTTCCTCACTTCTCCTTATAGTCCACTTGTCTAGCTAACTCTTGCCTTCCTTCTCCGGGTGCCTAATCAGATAATAAAACAAGTGCCCTCTTCCTCTTCCCTGCCACCCCATCTCAGCAATGAGATCTTCCATCAATTTCCATTTTCTTTCTCTCATGCCGAGATTTTTCATTGTCTTGTTTATCCTATTTGCTCTCCCCGTTCCTAGTTTTTTGGGGTTTTTTCCATGCTCCACACCCTGGACTCATCAGCTGATCCCAACATACTTTCCTTTATCTCTAACATCTTCTAGGCTGCTTTCAGTGTTGAAACTTGGGAAAAAGGCAAATTTTCATGGAAACAGGAGGAGACACAATTTGTGACTTGCCTTACCAATTTACAAACTGTCAATCCAAAACATGGATCACCCTCAGCTACTCAAAGACAGTTTAACAAAGATTTTAGCACAGGCAAAATAATATATTTTTCTCCTTTAAGAAATATCTGATGTACTCTTGTGATATTTGAAGAAATGCTTTTTTTTTTGTACTGAAACAGACACTCAGCAGGGAAAATTTCCAACTCAGTGGTTAAAAATTGGCAAAATTATAAGCAACTTAAGATATGGTGTTATAATGGGGCATGTCAAGTGACTTTAAATCTAGAGAGAGTTACTAGGGTTTAATGAGAGCTAACATGCTTTAATGCAGTATTTACGTCACTCTGTAGAAGAGCAAAGTCTATTGAATCTTGAGCATTTATAATATGAGAGGCATTGGTGATGAGTGAAAATAGTGTACCATTCCTCACTCTGATGCATAGAGGGAAAAGCATGGTAAATCATATGAGCGGCTGAAAATCTGCCAGGCAATAACTGGGAACAATACGGCCCATAATCCTGCCACAGTAAGACTGTTAGTTCACATTTTTGGCAGTTCTGATTGTCCTCTCTTACTGCTCACTCCAACCTCTGGCAAATTAAAACTGTTTGTAAACTGTCCATAATACAGGCATCTGAAAATTTTTGTGTGAATTTTCCCCTTGTACATTTATTACATAATATTCCATCATGGAGCATTTATACTTTCTTATGGATAAGTTGGTCTTCCTATCGGTAACACAGCAAGCTTTATTTTTAAAATAAACTTACCGAATGAAAACTACAGCACCACCAAACATTTCTGTTCTTCCCCAAGTTACAACTTGAACATGAAACAGTACATTTGGTTGCTAATCTTTGACGTCTTGTTCAGAATCAGAGAATCACAGAGTCACAGAATCATTAAGGTTGGAAAAGACCTGTAAGATCATCAAGTCCAACCATCAACCCAACACCACCATTTTCACTAAACCATGTCCCGCAATGCCATGTCCACACATTCCTTGAACACCTCCAGTGATGGTGACTCCACCACCTCCCTGGGCAGCCTGTTCCAATGCTTCACCACTCTCTCAGTAAAGACATTTTTCCCTAATATCCAGCCTGAACCTCCCCTGGCGCAACTTGAGGCCATTTCCTCTTGTCCTGTTGCTAGTCACGTGGGAGAAGAGACCAACACCCACCTCACCACAACCCCCTTTCAAGTAATTGTAGAGAGCGATGAGGTCTCCCCTCAGCCTCCTCTTCTCCAGACTGAACAACCCCAGTTCCCTCAGCTGCTCCTCATAAGACTTGTGCTCCAGACCCTTCACCAGCTTCGTCGCCCTTCTCTGGACATGCTCCAGCCCCTCAATGTCCTTCTTGTAGTGAGGGGCCCAAAACTGAACACAGTATTCGAGGTGCGGCCTCACCAGAGCCGAGTACAGGGGCACGATCACCTCCCTACTCCTGCTGGCCACACTATTTCTGACACAGGCCAGGATGTCATTGGCCTTCTTGGCCACCTGGGCACACTGCTGGCTCAACTTCAGCCGGCTGTCAGTCAACACGCCCAGGTCCTTTTCTGCGGGGGAGCTTTCCAGCCACTTGTCCCTAAGCCTGTAGTGTTGGATGGGGTTGTTGTGACCCAAGTGCAGGACCCGGCACTTGGCCTTGTTAAACCTCATACAATTGGCCTGGGCCCATCGATCCAGCCTGTCCAGATCCCTCTGCAGAGCCTTCCTACCCTCAAGCAGATCAACACTCCCACCCAACTTGGTGTTGTCTGCAAAGTTATTGAGGGAGCACTCGATCCCCTCATCCAGATCATCAATAAATATATTAAACAAGACCGGCCCCAAAACTGAGCCCACTTGTGACCGGCCGCCAACTGGATTTAAGCAGAAAGACCTGCTATTTACCTTTCTTGCTATTGGTATCTTTCTGAGACCTACAATAAAAATATTTTAAGGCTTCAGGAACATGAAAATCTCATGCGAATTTCTATTCTATCATTTTGCCCAGATAGCATAAGACATCAAGTAGAACAGTCAAGTAATTCCTTAAAGATTAATTAAAGACATTGGTTGGTATATGATACACTGATCAAATCGCACAGCATTTATTGGACAGTAATGCATCTGAGCATAGCACTAATGATGTTTATACAGCCCCCATAGAAAATCCAATTTATGCGTAGTGCTTTTGGAATTAGTATAATAAAGTCAGAATCTTAAAAGAAGGGAGTGTTAAGGTATTTATTTCAGAAAGAATTAAAAAATATATCACAAAAGGATCACTCCTGATATCTTTCCATGGCTAAGTTTTTCTAAAATATAAAACTTAAAATACCATGCTGAAAGGCCCTGGGACATCCTGTTTACTTGTATGCAAAGAGAGGTACGTTCTCCTCCTGAACAATGTAAAGTTTCTGTGTAATAACTTCATAACAAAGTAGTTCATTGAATCAAGGAAAAGAAAGTGGTAGTGTTCTGTTATATGAGAGTGATGGCAACCTGTTTATCCAAAGTTTGTGTTGCTCTTATGTTTCCATTAGATGATTACTATAATTTTTTTTAATATGGGGCTAAGTGTTCTGTAAAAGGGCAAGTGCATTTTCACAGTTGTATTTTTGTGTGCCAAGAGCTCCTAGCTCTCTAACATACTCTTTGCATGCTCTGATACTAAATACGTGAATGTAGTTGCAATAATCATGAATATGTTTAGCATAGTTAAATACGTCTCTTAAGTTACTTGGCCTTAAGGAAAAAAATCTTATGCTTTTATACATTGGTAGTTTATTGATATAATTTAATATAATTAAAAATTATTGTATTTTAATATGTCAAATTGTCACTTCTTTAAATTACCATCTTTTGATAAAAATTTCTCTTTCTGAGGCTTGATTTCCATCCACTTACTCTTATTGCAGCTCCTGTACCCAGAGTCCATAGCAACTTTGTACACCTATTAAAGAGCTAAGAAGTTCTATTGTGGTGGATTTTACATATATCTGTGGCAAGGCCATATACTTTGCTTATTCTTTCACATGGAATACACCAGGTTACTCCTTCATTAATCCCAAATCAGGTCCATATAGCTGGCGTTCTCCCTTCTTGTGTTGGTATGTGGAAAGTGGAAGGAACAAGTATCACTGCAGCAGAGTGTTCGTGACTGCATGAACAGTCCAGTCCCGCTTTAGATTAGTCTGTCTGCTATGAAGTACCCAGACCTGAAAGACAAGTGGTTTTTTTTCCCTCTCCCACCTCTAGAATTAGTTTCCCTTGCAATCTCTTCAAAGAATAATACAACCGTACGATCTATCTAGCTTGGATTTCATGATTTTACACATGATTTACTGCAAAACCACATGAGTTTATACTAGCACAAAATACTGATCTCATACAAAGACAATTTCAAAATAGCAAAACCACAGCTGTGTCTTGGTGGCTTAGAAGTTTTTCAAGACACTACAAAGAGATGGCATTTAGAAAGGCAAGTATTGAGGGTGTTGGAAAAAATATCTTTAATGTTGCCTTTAAAATGTCATATTTAGCTTCACAGTTACCATTTTAATTGCTGGCTACTGCAATAATGTGGTCAGCAAACACCAACTGTATGCATTAGTTATACAGTGTTCAGCCACAATATGTGTAGGGATATAACAATGTCCATTAACAAATAAGCAACCCTTTACTTAAGTGAGACAGCTCAATAGAGAAGTTTCTCCTGTTACATGGGGTATGCCATGTAGACCAAATGTACATTGCGTTTGTCAGTTTTCAGTGTGGGTTTGGCATCTGACTAAAATGGCTATAGCAGATGAGGCTAAAAAGATATCTCCCTGTCACTCAACCTGTGCTGTGTTATTTGTGTTGCGGGCTCTGCCAAGGAAATGCAAGATGTGCAACTCTCTTTGTTGAGTGCTTTGCTCTGCAGTGTTTTAACGAAAGGCTTCCATAAAATTCTCTCTCTCTCCTGCTGGCCTGTGATAAACTCCATGTGTCAGAAGTTGCAAAAGCTTTTAAAGAGGATAGCTGTGAGTGCATAGCATCGATTAGAGGTTTTCCCATGTAAATGAAAATTGTGGTTTTTTGCAACGGTAATCAACAGGAGTGGCAAGACACCTGGTAAACTGCTTTATAGCAGTTTGACCTTAGTAAAAATGTTTAAATTTAATTGAGAAAGAAGTTAATTGGCTATATTGATTAATGCACAGCCTTCATTACGTACAATTGCCGAGTGCCTGCTAGTACCAAAGGATATCTTTCTCAGTGGAGGCAATTTCTGCATTTTTCAAAGCTCAACCAAGCACACAGGAAAAGCTCCCTGCTATGTGGAGTTACTTGTGAGGACTGTACACCTTTGGGGAAGTGATTTAGCTGATTCAGTGGAGATAGTGGGCTTCAACAGAGGAAAATTGCTCTAGTCCTTCTCTTTTTATTTAACTGCAGAATTTTAGTATGAGACCTGGAGAAACCAAAGAAAAAAGGACAGAATATTGCTAAGTTTCCAGATATGATAGCCACTTAGACTATAAATCCTTTGACAGAAATGTTTACAATGCAAAATTATGAGAAATATTTATTTTATATTAACTGCTCAATAGTACTCATTTTAGAGAAAATTGTTGATGCTTTTATTCTTTTTTATGCCTTCTTGGAATAGACTGATATTTAAGTACTCCATCCTAAGATATAGCTTATTTGTCTTCTACAACTTGATGTACTAGCAAACTAATATAGTGACAACAGGAAAATGATTAAGCATTTTTTACCAGCTAGAATGTGATCATTCTTCATAATTTATCCACTTTCACTTCCAAACTGGCTTCCCCAAGACAAATAGACATTTGCACATGATGCGATAGATTTTGAAGTGATTGGGACATTCTTCACTTATCTCCATGATAAACTTCCTCCTGCCTATGGATTTCTACCACTTGCGCAGCTTTCAACAGTTTTTTCTCCTGTGGGAAGAAAAGTTTATTTAAGGATAATAAGAATAGTCTATACTCCTTGAGGTTTAGTTAAAAAAAAACAGGCTAATTTTGTTTACTGCCTATGAAATTATAGCTGAAGGACTTGGGCTCTCTTTTTAATACAATAGTAGAAACAAGAGTCAAGTCAGGGTCTTCCTGAGAGAGACACTACTCAAAGATTCAGGAAATATTCCTCACATTAGGGAGCTTAAGAACAGATCTACAAAATATTTAGATACTTACTTTCCATTAGAATCCATAACAGATATCAGATTTAGCTCACAAATTAAGACAACTGAATTTGTATGTCTGCATGTACATGTCTTCCTATGTGCTAGGCGCCTCCACCTTGCTGTAATCGTCATCAATGGATATTGGCTGTATGTGCCGGCTGCCTGAATATGGACATGAAGTACCACTTCACATGATCTAGAGCATCCCAAGCAGACTCCAGCTGACAATCCAGAGGGACTCAGACCTCCTGTAGGAAGCAGTATATTGCCAGTGTCTTGGAAGATCCAGGGAATCTCAAATGTGTTAGATGATTTTGTTCAGCCAACTGAACCAAGCCCCTAGTTATCATAGCCAGAGGAGTAGAGAGTTATTCATTCAGCTGACCAAATTTTAGTATCTACATTAAATGCCTAATTTAAGCACCACATACCTTTGTGGTCCTAGTTCTTTCTATCTGAAAAACACACTTGACACCACGTTTCTTTCCGTTCTATCAGCACATGGAAATTTTTTCAGCTCTGATAAACAGTTATTCCTGTTACCAGCAAGTGAGACTAAGACAGTGGACAACCGAGGTTGCCAGAATCCTCAAAACAGGGTTACATAGAATGGATTGCTCAGGGATTTGTCCAGTTGGGTTTTGAATATCTCCAAGGACAGACAGTCCATAAACTCTCTGGGTATTCTATTCCAGTTTTTGACTACCCTCACAGCAAAAAATATTTTTCTTATGTTTAAGTAGAATTTCCTATATATCAGCTTGTGCCCATTGCTTCTTGTCCTTTCACTGGTCACCACTAAGAAGAGTCCAGCTCCATCTTTTCTGCTGTTCCCCATGAGGTTTTTATACACATGGATAAGACACCCCTGAGCCTTGTTTTCTTTGGGCTGAAAAATCCCAGCTCTCTCAGCTTCTCCTCATATGTCAGGTGCTCTAATCCCTTAATCACCTCTGTAGCCCTAAATCAGTAGGTGTTTGTTCCTTCTCTTCTCTTTTTGAAGGAGCTGTATTGCTTCTTTACACTGCACAGTTTCAAAACGTATTTTAGTCTGAAATTTCCCTTTGAGCATTTGTGAAGAGCGAACAACATTTCCACTTTTAATTATTGCTTATTTTCCCTGATTTTCACCTCTAACCATAGGTTCCTAGCTGCCAAACTGTCCAAGGAAGTTGGAAGCACTCCTGAAATGCCTGGCTGATTTTTCAGTTTTCACAAGCCAGATTTTTTTTTGGGTATTTTTTTTTCAAATCCCATTGGTGAGCCTGGGGAGAGAAATTATTTTTATGCCTCAGACAATCTGCAAAGAAGATTTTATATGTAATTTTGAACTTTCTTCTCCATTCACAGGCTCTCTTTCCTCTCCAGACCAATTATTACCACCTTTGCCACCAACTAAGCTGGTATTTAAGTGGAGAAAGATGGAGAAATAAATGCATCGTACTTGCTGATCATAAATTGAATGGGAATAAGTATAATTTGTGTAGTTTCCCTACAAAAACACAGAATTATTTGTAAAATAATTCTTTGAGGTGTAAAGGCATAGCCTCATTGAGTAACAGTCCATCATCAAGAGCTATTAATAATACAAGAAATATGTTAAGCTGTCATTGGAAAGACTTTTATCAACCCTTTGACCAAATCATGATTAATCAAAGATAAGTGAAAATTGTTACAAGGTAAAAGAAAATCAGTCAGATCCCACCTTCCCCACTCCAGGGCAGCTGACAAGCTTAACGCATAACCAAAGGGTCTTCTTCTGTCCACTTTCAGTTGTTACTTAATTTTAGCTGTTGTGCTTGTGATAGACCTCGAGGATCAAGAAAGCAATGACTCATTCAGGCTGCTATCTACCCAAGGTTTTGAAATCTAGCTTTCCATACTACCAATGGAAAGGAATTGTCACAGCATCTCCCAGAGGAACCTACATTTAAGGAACTATTCCAGGGAGTTGAATCTGCAAAACCAGCTACTTACATCAGGGTTTGGTGATTAGCATCAATAGATACCTGTGAAACACATTCAAAAAGCTTAAATCTTCATTTTACAGTTAAGTGTAACTTCACTTTAGAGTTAACTGCTTTTTTAACTGACATATAAGTAGTCTAATCCTATAAATAACACATAAGTGAATAATAAAATGGTTCCCTGGTATACATGCAAACAGGCTAATTCACAGGGAGTCTAGCCAGTCTGACTGGTATGAAGTCCATGTAGTAATGATGGAAACACTATATCATATCTGGAATCTCTCCTTTAAGCAATTCTAATCAATATTCTCAGCATCCCTGTAAATTACAAAGCATCTATTTTGCTGAGCCAGGTGTAAAAATGCAAGCAATTTTTATAGTACAGATGGGGCAGAGATGTGAATAAATTTTTATTAATGTGGAAACTGAAAGATGAGTTCTCATTTATTTATTGGTGATTAGCTGTCCTCTATGTGGAAGGATTTGCTACTTTTTTTTAATTTTTGCTATTATCTTGATGGACGTAAGGGCTTCTACATGCAGGATAAGACTCTTCTAAAATGCTAGTATGAAGTAAGTGACATTAAACTATCCAGTATAAATGAAATGTACAAGAAATGTGAAAGGTGCAAGCTGTTCAACTGATCAATCACTGAGTGTAAAAATAACTTACAGTTGAAATAAATTACTTAATGTAAAACTGGTTTGTTTCTTCATAAAATATGGTACATGCAGTTTAATGAGTGACAGTGGAAAACATAGTTCTATGTGCCAATGTTTAAACAGAACTTGTTTTAGAACTTATCCTGTGTATACTTAATATGAGTAATATAATTCCCATGATTAAAAATACAAGTGTGATTTTTTTATGGGGCTTAGAAGATGAAGGACTTAGATGTATTAAATTTAGTAGAACAGAAAGACAATGTGAATCTAGAACTGCCTGTCTTTGACTGGGTTTGTTTAAGCTAAGTATGGATTCAGGTAAGCTAAATACATTTCAGCAAGCCTATTTATCACTAATAAATGTTAGCACGTTACTTTCTGAATCTTTTATTTGTACTTGGCACCACCATATTACAGAAGCAGCTCTACGTACTTGAATTTGGCTGTGGATTATTGAACTATTTAGTGTGAGTGATCCCCCTCCTTCCCCATCCCAAATCTTATTTTAAATTTTTTTGCTGGATGCTGAAATATTTATTCACTGCTTTTGCATTTTGAAAGTTCAGTTGGTTTTAGTTATCATGGTATGACTGCTGCACATGTGTATATTGTGACAGCCTTTGGAGTCTTCTCTGAGAAGCTAAAAATTATGTTGCAGTGCTTTAATTTCAAAATGACTGTTAGAATGAAAACCTCACAGTGGAGTTTATTCTAAAAAGATTGGCAACTATATTATATAGCTGCAGCAGTTAATGCTAAGCTCTAATGCAGTAACTTCACTTCCTTATAGCAGATGGACAATCATCAGTTATCTTGGACTCCGTTTATGTCCTCAGACAATGTGTCTGCCCTATACCCACCCAATCCCAAGGATGTCTTTTATGTTCTTTTACCTAATCTGAGATGGATTTTGCAGTCCCCATAATTTTAGACATAGTTTTAAACTGTAGTGCCTGGGTAGGCAGCACTGTTATTATTGTAGGTTCAAGTGAGTTCTGCTCTGTGAGCCATTAAGACAAAATATTTTGTGTCCTTTAAAGCAAAATAAACCAAACAAAAAATATTTGAAGGAGAAAGAAAAACAAAATCACCGTATAGTGAGATTCTTTACAAAAGTTTATATCTAAAGCTTACTATTATATGATAAACTTAACTTTCTCTGCTACAATCATGTAATTTGCTTTCAAACACCTAGTGCAGAATAGACGTTTTGGTACATTATTTAATTAAAGGACCGTGTTGTGCAGTGCTAATAAAAGATTTTCACCTTCGCATAAAATAAAAATTAGGGTAAATTTAATTTGTCTATAAATTGCTTTTTTAAAAAATTTTGACTGCGTCTTTGCTTGTGTTTATGGAAATGTGTGCCTGCATTTTATTTTGCCTTTATTAAAAAATAAAAAATCATATTTCACACACTAGTATTTCATGGACCACCTTCTTATGTCATACAAATATCTAGAGCTTGCTGGACTATAGTTTAAGAAATGTTGTTGTAAAGTGGATGCTACAATTTACAGTGGAACCATTAAAGAGAACAAGATTGGAGTCATAATGAGCATAAAAATAACAGAGCTAATTTATTGTAGAATGCTTTTCAGGACCCACAGAGGAAAACCAGTATCTTAGCAGGGGCTGACACCCTTCAGCTTTTTACTTCAGAAATTCTAGATAAGAATTTTGTTTATATATGTGATAGCACATTACCTTGTGCTCCAAAGAAGAAAACTGGTAGCTTAAAATAAGAAGTAAATGAATAAATGCCCTGTTCTGCTGATGTGAATGATGAAATTTACTATGTCCGGAAAACCACAGAAAACTCTTCACCCAGATGCTGGCAAATAAAATGCTTTTTAGTCTACTCCAACAAACAACTTTATTTTCACTCAATATAACTAATTTGCAGCAATCACACTTTCAATTAATCTCCCTCCCCCCAGTTTTCAG